>NW_008824812.1:790259-794366 GCF_000699105.1 Pygoscelis adeliae
CTGGGGGAAAAAAAATTTTGGCAAAAAAAAAAAAAAAAAAAAAAAAAGAGTAGTTGGGTTTTTTAAAATCATATTTGTTCTTCACTCAATACTACCCAAGAAAAAACAAAAGAGGGCCAATATAGCAAAAACTTACAGCTTACTTTTGAGTAGTCCTTACAAGGGCAATGAAAATTGCTTACAAACTGTATGATTTACAGATGGCAGAATACTTGCTCAAAAAACCACTACTTCTCATCTCTTCTTTACCTACCTGCTTCTTGCTCCTGTGGATTTAAATTGCAGCCTCTCTGAGAGAAAGACCTGATCTGTCTGTGCTGTCCCTTTTATAGTGGGGACACTGTGAGATAGAGAGAGAGAGAGAGATATAATAGACAATAACATTCTAACTGCCTGCTTAAGAAGCATGCTTAGAGCTTTCTAACCTTCCGAATTTCAAGCCTTCAAGGGTCAGATCACTCACAGGAGGTGTTGGGAGTCTCTCCATTCTGGAATGGTCCAACAAGACATTGAGCATCTTCATCTCAAGAAGAATCGAAGAAATCAGCATGTCATAGGACCATATCCTCCCAAATGCCCATGGGCCAGTGTAAGGCCCTCTCAAGTTAGTGGGAGCCTATCCATTCATTTAATAGGTAGTGGGTCGTGCTTTAGGGAAAAATCCAGATAAGTAATTTTCCTGCTGCTTCTTCCCCTCTTATTTTTTTGCTAGGCCAGGAATGCTCAGTGCCAATAGAGCTGCTTCACTGGAGTTGGTTCCTTTTTCTTCATTCACTTCTTTTCCTCTGTTTAAAAGCAAGGGCAGTTTTGTTTTTCCCCATTTTCCAAAAAATAAAATAATTTTTAAAAATTTGCCCTAACAGCAATGTCAGATCTAGCAATGAACTTAAGTGAGTTTGGTTCTGAGCATACAAGTGTTGCGAGTGACTTCAAATGCATGACTAGGCTAACCGCAAGCACCAGTGGTGTTTGCTGGATCACGATCAAAATCCTCAGCATTTTCTTAGATGGAATCCATTGCTTTTTACGTCCTTAAAGCTGTATGCATACATTGAGCATTACCCTTCTGTCTCTTCGCAAAGCCGTTAGGAATTTCAGTAGAGGTTTTGTGTAGGCAAGAGCGAAGGAATCACACCTATTATTTATTAGCTTTCCTTATTCCCTGTGAAATAGATATGAGCCAGTATTCTTAAAGCTGGAAAACCTGAGGCTCAGACTTACCTGAAGTAATCGGAACAGAAATTAATTAGACAAATTAATTTTATTATTTGTTCATTCTTGTTGCAAAATACTAGTTATCAATAATAATATTATTTCACTACGGAAACAATAATTATTAAGGCAGGTGATTTTTGCAAGATATTCTTGAAAGTGTGCAAGAAATGTTCCTGTAATCTTATCCCTTTAAGATCAGGAGAGATTCCTTCTGAAGGTTTACTTACGTTGAGTAGTCTGACTTGCAACAGATACAGAAACAAGGCCCAGAATCAACGACATTTCCATCTCCAGAGATTTCATGGTTAGCTTCTCTTATTGGTGCTTTGTGGCCTCATGACCTGACAGATGACAAACAAAACACTTTATTGAAATTTCTACCGCTGCCTCATGCCCTACAGGTCTTTTGATACTCTGTTATCTACACAACTAACCTGGAACAAAAGAAGAAATTATTTCAAGTCTTACTCTCTAACTTTAAAAACAACATCCAATATAAAACCATGTCTTCAACTGGTGTTAAAGTTAAGTTTATGCAGTTATGCTACTTGAAACCACTGGAAGACCTCAGTATTTAATGTAAGACTATCATCCTGGTCTAGTGTTACTGGAACGCATTTCCCACAGAAAAGACCTACTAAGGCTTTCATCCATCATTCTCTCTCTGGTTGAAGGATGTCTGAATGTCTCTCCCTGCAGCTTTGGAACTGGAGGGATTGGGACTTGAGCCTAAATGCAATGTGCGTAGGGTCCAATCCCTAGTTATTGCATTCTTGAGGGTGTTCAGGATACAGGAGAAAGCAAACCTGTTTTGACTCAGAACGCTTGAAGGAAGGAACACTGACTACTTACTATTTTCAACCAAGAACACCAATTGAAAAAGACCCTTCTCTAACCCTTAATACTGCTCCTGTCCCCTCCCCTAAACCACCACTTCGAAAGGGCGAGCAAAGCCAAGGCAACCAGCAATTGTAATAGAGGACAGAACAAAGCCACGACAGCTAGAGATTTGAGGTGACAATTACACACACACAGAGCATAATTACAGGCAAATTCTTTGATGGAAAGTAGAATAAAACCACCTTAGAACAAGTTACAAATCTCCTCCTGTTTATTTCAATATTTTTATGGAGGTATGCTATCACTCACATAGGAGTAGACTTTACTTTTTGCCTTCGTGAGAAAACAACATACCTCTGTGGTAAAACTGTGCCCAAAACAATGAGTTTGATCAGTTAACTACCAGGCAGTTCCAGCAGCAATGAGAATTTGCTCACAAAGCTGAAAGTACATCTTAAAATCTGCACTTACGTTACCATAAAACAGGGAGGGAACAAGTTTTGAAACAGAGGTAAACTAATTATGAGCAGAGACTTTTCCCGTAGATGACAACTCTCCTATCATTCTTGTTCAATAAAAATTTACTCTGAAGACATAAAGACAGTTTTTCTGATGATGACGATGACAGGTGCTGATAGCATCATTATCAAATGCACTGCAAACGTATAGCATCTAGTCTTTGAATGAAGAAGTTACATTCCCTCAAATCTAAGGAAGAGAAACAAGCCTCTTAAGAAGCCATTCCTGCAAAATGCTGAATGCCTAAAGAACGTATGCCACTTGGAAAAAATTTCAGTTAATCGCTTGCTTTTTAGTCTATACAGTCCTTGACAATGGGATTTCCTCGGATCTTGCCACTTAGAAAACCACCTACATTTTCTGCAGGTTGGGTCCTTCTGCCAAACAAAATCCATACAGGGCAGTCTGTCCAATCATTGTTTAAAGGTGATAAAAATGATTCTGCTTTGGATTCAATTACTTCTGTATGAATAGAAAAGTTTACACTAGCAAAGTGAAGGACAGAATTTGGCCAATGAGTCAAATACAGAATAGCAGAACAAATTAAATTTGAAAACATTAGCATGTTAAATAGAAGTCAACAGAACAGAAGGGAAAATTCTTCAAGTCTGCTGAAAGGTTCCAATTCTACGACCCTATTCTGTTCTTTTCAGCATGAGTCATCCGAACACGTAGACCAAGAACAAATGGTCAAGACCCAGCAGAAAATACAAACACAGAATTTCACCATGCTTCACAAACCTTTATGCATCCAACTTTGCAATAACAAATAGTCCTACTCATCACACTAAGACTTCTGGCAGGAATATTATTACTCACATTATACAGGATTGGATCCGTGTAACATTTGCTAATACAATGGCAGTGTGTGTGTGGGGGGGTTTAGTTTAACTTTACAGAACATCATGTGCAGCACAATGTCCATCTTCAAGACTTATTTAAAATTACTTTTGTTTCACAACTTCAGTTAAGTCGGTGAAATTACACTAGGGAGAATTTGCCCCTTTCTTTTCCTACACTTTTAAAGTGCATAAATATTTAGAGATGGTCCCAAAACAAAACTCTGGGGCCTGACCTCTGACAGTCCGTATCTTTATAAACTCAAAAACTAACACTAATCTCTCTCTTAATACTGAGCTAACATAAAGATGCAGATTTGAACTGAGCATATCTTCAGGCCAGAAAGCTGTTTCACATTTGGAGCGGACTTAAGCTAACTTCCAATCATCAAGTACAGACATTAACTCCCTCTGAAA
Organism: Pygoscelis adeliae; assembly: GCF_000699105.1. Taxonomy (NCBI): domain Eukaryota; kingdom Metazoa; phylum Chordata; class Aves; order Sphenisciformes; family Spheniscidae; genus Pygoscelis; species Pygoscelis adeliae. Next base: position 794,090 of record NW_008824812.1, read on the forward strand.
CAATGTTAAACTATGGAATCCAGATTACGATGCTTTGTTAGTAATCCGACAGTATTCTATACTATGACATCTTCTGTCTAAATTAGGTAGCTTCTGGATTTTATGAATGATGCCAATTTCAGTAGACGAAGAATATTCCTGAAAAGTTAAGAGAGGAGGCACTGAAAAAGGGGCCAGGGCTAGTTCTAATGCTAATTTATTTTGCTTTGTAAACTAGTTGTGAGGTCCGATGGGGGGGGGGGGGGGGGGGTGGTCTCTTGGGGTCCTATGTTGTGTT
>NW_008824812.1:794508-829583 GCF_000699105.1 Pygoscelis adeliae
GTGTGTTGAGGTGGGTGGTGGGGTGGGGGGGGGGGGGGGGGGGGGGGGTGTCCTTTCCTGGGCTACATTGTCTGAGGTTTTGAGGCCTATCTGTCATATTGAGGCAACAGACCCTTTTAACACTTCTCTTCGCTTTGATATGCAGTCTTGTCTCTTCCTTCTCCCTCTTTTCTTCAGGAGTTATATTGCCGGAAAGGGTGATGATTTTCACAGCAAATAAAGAGGCCTTCTCCTAGCTTTATTGTCTTCAGAAGAAATACTCTGTGAATTTTATGACCAATGGGAAAGCTGTTCCCTTCCCCCAACTCAAAACTTGGCCAGTCACAAAAATTGCTAGAGTGGGTGTGATAGAACAGGAGTGTTAAATTATACCTCATGAAAAGTTTTCTAACTCTGAAATGTCTTATTCCTCGTTGCTCCAAAGGCACTCTTCGATAGTCACTATTTCCAAAATAGGTTTTTGACAAAACTCACTGCTCTTAAATAGCTCATTAAAACCAGGAAATCCACTCCCCCAACACAAAGGCAGTCATACTGCAAAGGTAGTTGCTTCAAAGCTCTTTTGTTTCGTTTTTCTTCCACCCAGCTACTAATAACCTCTCCAACCACTTGCAATTCTGTAGTATAACCATCCATGACAGAACACATTTCCAATAAAACTGACGCTATATTGCTGATTAAAATTATAATCTGTCACTAACAAAAGATTAATTAAGATTGTAGAAAGTTAAGTGTTGGTAATTTCACTCACCTAAGTGAGTAAAATATGCAGGATTTGACTAAAGAATTGGATTAAAATATTAACTTTTATCATTGCATCATTAAATTCTGCCCTTATCTCCTAAAGAAGTCTGAGAAGTGAAGAACATCCTTCTGCTGTCTCTGGGGTGAATCCATTAGTCCTATCTGAAATTTTACTCAGGTAATACTTCTCCTTGAAATAAAATGCATCACTGTAAATAAAACCGCTAGAAGGTCTGCAAGATTTGGCTCAGAATGCAGTAGAGTGGATCTATTCCACTTAACAGATGGAATTTAGAGGCTAAAGTCCCAAACTGTTCAGCGATAGGTTTTGTTGCTGCTGTTTGTTAACTTTGGCAAATAAAAGTGTACTTTGCCTTTGAAAGGAAATGCCATATGCAGACTAATTCCAACCCAGCATCCAACAAAGGCATTAGGAAGACTCTCACTGACTTCAATGAGAATCTGGGTAAAGGCCGAACAGACTAAAACATGACTCTGCCAGAACTAAAAGTATCCTCGCAGAAGACCCTGGCAGACCTCAGCTCCCATTGTCTGTTGTCTCTCACAGAGGGTATTACTCTACACAAAAAAATCAAATTATTAAAGACAAGATTTATGTGACAAATCATAGGGAATTTTTCTCAGATTCTTGTTGACTTTCAGGAAGGAAATGTTCTCCTTTTGCTTTTCTACTTTTTAAATTATTCTCTTAACTTACTTTAAAGAAAGAAATTAGATGTGAAAGCTCCCAATCTTCCTTCAAAAAGAAACCAGATATTATCATTCCTACTAAAAATAAACTGAAGGCTACTCATATGAAAAGAAAAGATTTTATGGGATACAGTTCTGTTTTCACATACATTTAATTTCTTCTTCAGTTTAAAAAGCAAAAACCCCAACTCTCTGCTACTCAGATAATAAGGGTTTAAGCACTTAAAACCAGAAACAGGAAGGTTTATCTTGAAGTTTACCACCTTGTTTGGGCAACAGAAGAACATTTGATATTTGTCTATGGCTTCTGAATGAGAATACAGTTCAAGATAAGATCACCTTGTTGCTCTTTTGTGTACTCCACCTTAACAACACAAAGGAGACTAAGGAAACATTTTAAACATTTTGTCCCATAGAATGACCCCAAATTCTCATTTAAAGAGGAAAAAAACCTTAACCAAACCACGGGCTAGAGAGATCAAAAGTTAAAAAATATCAAGTGAGGCACTAAAGCACCACAGGTGACCATATGTTAAACAAACAATTTACACTTCGAATGAATGAAAACAAATGTCCTAGTGTTTATGTGGACTGAACTGAGTAACTGCTGTTCTTTAGAGACTCTAAAATTCTTACCATAATGTTGTAAAATTAACAGCACTTTTCACTTGATTATCAGAGTAAACATAATTGGGCTAATTCTGCTTTCACTACAGTTTCGCAATGATAGAAATGCTACTGAAATGAGAATGTCCTATGTATCTACCCCAGCCAAGCACAGCACAGCAGAACCTTCACAGGGAAGTTAACAGATTTGAGTCAAAGTGGTTTTGGCTGCATGGGTTGAGCAGAAACCCCAGGGTAAGGAACAAACACAAACATGCATACACCTATTTTCCCTATTAAAATATTCCAAGTAAACAGACTGATGGCCTCAACACAGCTGGAAAACGCCCATAGCATTGTAAACTCACTATTAATGCATAGTGCTTTCCCAGGGTTGAACACCATGGAGCATGGAAGCTGAAGGATCAAATTCTGATGTAGACCTTGTTCTACAAGCCTGGGAAGAGCCCTAGAGAAACGCTGTCACGTAGGGCGAGCAAGTTATTATCCACAACCAGAGGTGTAACAATATTTGTTTACAGCAGGACTCCAGCGCTAAACAACTCTGTATCTAGGATCTATACAAACAGTAGAAAAAGGATCAGAGCCCGAAGAACCTCCTAATGCAAACAATACCTTGGTGAGCCAAAAATTCTTACAAGTAGCAAAGTACTGACTGTCAAATGCTGGAAGAGAAAAAAGGGATACTCCCAAGCCTTTACCATACAGCGTACACAGCAAGTGGAAGGCAACGTTAACTTTAAGTATGTTCAGCTATTAAAACAGAGAGACACTACGTCTCCCTCCACAGATGGGGAAAAAAAACATTAACCTGTGAAACTAAATAATGAATTCAGGGATAAAGTACTTCAAGATTCTGCTACAGTTCTGTACCCTGAATACTGATCTTTGGGTGCTACTTAAACTTCAAAAGCAAGGGGAGTTGGAAGGAGGGGCTGGGGAGAAATCAGGCCTTTGACACCACTGATACATGAAACCTCCAGCTATTCTCTCCTGCAGGGGGGAATCTGGTTGCTACAGGGCGGTGTGCCATGGTGATCTACTCGGAGACTGAAATTTTACCAACTCAATGCCTGAAAATCTATTTCAGTCCTCTCCATTCAAAATTAACTGCTCTTATTAGGGGGGCAATTCTTGAGAGTTTGAACAACCTGGTTTTTGAAGAGTTAGGCATCCACACAATCTTTTCAGAAAAAGATCTGTAAGCAAACATGAGCTGTTGTATGAAGCTAAGCTACGTCTGCAGCAATAGCAGGCTGTTACAGGCTGCAAGCCACAATATGCCTTGAGTTTTATGCATCATCTGAGAGAACCTGAATCTAAGGGGGCTGTTCTACTATAGTGACCACTAAGGACACAAACATTCACAACCTACAGTACCACAGTGGGACACACTGCAAAAAAATACCAACTAAATATACATTCCCTGTCCCAGACAATTTACAGTCTAAATAGATACATCTGAAGAAATGTCCATATAAATATAGACAGGCAAGGAAGCACAAAAAAATGGTAAGGCTGTGGTTAGCAAACATGGTAACACTGGTCTTAACACAACAATGATCCAACCTTTCAAAAATGTAGGAAGACCTTAGGCGAGGGCTCCGGGGCCGTAGTTGTAAGCAGGTGTTGATCTCTGATATATTGATTGCCTAATATGAACATTTACAACAGAGGAAAGGTGGGTGAGAAAGGAAGCATCAGTAGCCTTTCCCATTCTCAATTCTCTGTCACCACTGCCAACACATTCTGTCCTCAGAAATTATCCTGTATAGAATCCATAAAATTTCAGCTCCTTGCATCTGTGTTCACTGGCTCATGTCATTTGCCATTACCTTTTAACGACCCGGATACTGCTGAGCCATGTCTGCTTCAGTCAGCTGTACCCACAGCTGAAAGGATGCAGCAGTGCTGCTTGCAAAAGAACAGATGCTGTAGTCCTATCATCGTTCAATGTCCTTTGTAAAGCATTATTGCTTTCTTTTTCTCTTTTTTATTAACTGTCATCTGAAAAATCTATGTTACTATTCCCTATGCCATCATCAAGGTGTGGATAGGCTGTGCCAGACTTGAAGGAAAAACACATCCTCCAAGCTGCGGTAACAATCACAATATCGTATTAATTTTTCTAGCAACAGGAAGCGAGGAACTTCGGAAGCTCTCAGTATTTTCTATGCAGTAAAATATCCCTCACAATTTCCCTCTGAAACAGGTAGCAGTGTATCAGCTTTAGGGACAGAGAAACAGAGCAATTCAACACCAGGCAGGAAGCCTGCATCAGAGCTGGGAACAGAACCCAGGTTTCCTGGCTCCTTGTTCTTAACAAGGACGCCTTCCCTTTCCCAAATGATAACACAAGGGTGATAAAGAATATGAGGACCAGTTTATCATCTATTTACTAAGGAGCAAACCCAAAATCTGATGGTATGAACCTCTTGTGTTGTAAATCAAGACCGAGTCCACTGCAGTCAAGGGAGTTACTCTGGGTAAGTGCATAGAGAATCAGGCCTAAAATACCCACAAACGTATTTTCAAATGTAAAGCCAGATATTTTGTGTTACTAAAGTTAAAAAATTCTAGCTTGAAGCAATGTGTTCTTCTTTCAAAACAGGTAAAACAAGAACAAGAGAGAAGTACCGAGTGGTTTACACAGATCATCAGAGATTAGAATTAGAGAAGGAATTTCATTACAACAGATACATTACAATCAGGAGGAAGTCTGAACTTGCTGCAAACCTAAGACTTTCCGAGAGACAGGTAGAGTATGGATCACCCATTCAGGATTGCCTTTGAATTTATTATTGCTGATGGGGACATAACCGTACCGGTTAAGAACAGAAAAATGCTAATGCCTCTAATAACCAAACAACGCGACTGGCTTCCCTTTGCAGTGTAGGAACTCAAAGCATCCAGCTGAATGGCCTGACAGCCCTGTTTGCCCTCATTTCTAAATATCCCATCAGCACTACTTTAGCTCTCATAATGACATCAGGGAGCTGTGCAACAACACAGAAAAAGCAAACACCGGTCTTGCATGCAGTCCTGTTCTGAGAAACAAGAGTTTAAAAACGTCAACAAAATCCTGCCTGCATTTCTCCCTGTTTTACTGGGGTAGTGGTAGCAGGGAGAAATTTTTGCCAAAATTTCTAAAGCAGAAGTCCTGGTTCTGCTGAAGTCAATGGAAATTCTATAATCACTTGCAACAAGGTCAGCCTTAGCAGAGAATGGAAGTGATGAGCTCAAGTAGGTTCAGGTCACTTGAAGGTATTTGCTTCTTCGGCTGCCTTTTACCTTTTGTTAAAGATTTCCTACACACTTGCTACTCCTTTCTCCTGCCCCTATTTCCTCCCACCCCCTCCAAATTCCACTTCTATTCCCACGATGTTAATCAAAACACAATCCTTTCTGGCCAAAAGATATATACAATTTGCTCTGGAACCAGTCTGTGCCACGCTCTTCAATCATGCAATTGCAATACCTCTGCCACCCCCTACCAAAGCAAAGCAGGTACATGGCCTCTGGCTCTCAAGCACTTCAGCTGGCTCATGCAAACAACCGAGATAAGATGCCAGGCTAGATCTCCCACAAAGACACTCACAACATGGGCTGAGCATCTGTTCGGTCCCCTTTTACTTGGGAGTTTCTTGATGCAGCACACTGAAGTAAGCAGTGAAACAGAAAATTAAAAGCTGCACTGAAGGATCTCCCTGAATAGATTTCAGGACACAATATACTCATTTGCCGCCTTTTCTATTCGCAAACCATCACAGCACTGTTTTCTCAGTCAGTTACTATTCAGTATCATTCATTGAAGGTTATGCCTGATTCACCATTGTTTTGTGGGCTCTACTGAGCAGGGACAGTCCAAAATCCACCTAGTTTTAGCACTGTTCATCCAACTTGAACTTGTCTTACACAGCACATACTGAAAGAGCTTACAGAAACAGAGAAGCAAATATTTCTCAATCTGCTGCTGAATGCGAGTATTTAATTATTGAAAATTAAAATTATTTCAACCGGATATAAAAAAAATATACTATGTGTCTTTTTGCTGGCTGTTAAAACCGTAATAACTTGACTTCGTTATGCTGAATTTAAAAATTATGACCCTGCTTCTGTAAACGACCAACAATATTTACTTGAAACTTCCTAGGTTCAGTGGTAATTCCTGATAAACCTTTTTGTTAGTATATTTGAAGTAGCGGTACAAAAAAGACATGATACATTTCTTTGATATATATTGGGGAAACAAGGCAACAGTTTTTGCAATATTTGTTCTTCTTCATCATCAATGTGTCATGAACGAAATTAATTCAAGTGCATAAAGCCTACATCTCTGACGTCACTTTTGAAAATGTAAGATTAAGAAAGAAATACCTGATCTATACTCCCACTACTACCCTTTCATACAAATTAAACAACCCCATCATATGAGTATGACTGAACACACACTGTCCTGTCCCAAGTTCCACCGCACTCAGCCTAAAACCTGAAATGATTTTCTGGAAAAGCTTTTTTCCTGGCTGTGCCAAAATCCCATCCAGGACACTGGAAGGAATATCTCAAGATGAAAGGACAAAGAACAATTGTTTAAATAAGGAAGGAAAGATGTAATATCTAATGAATAAAAAAAAAGGCAAAACGAAGCATTGCTAATATAGGAAGGATACAGAAATAAAGGAGATGATGAGGACAAGAAAGAAGAGAGAAAATTAGACTTCAGGGGGAGAGTTACTCGCACAACAACCGAACAGTGGAAAAAAAAATACTGAAAGGAAGGAGGGCAACAGGTGAAGAACAAGTCAGCTGATGCAGCTGACCATGTTAGCTTTTAGTCTAACATTACAGATCTGTAGTTACTTGTAGTTATTTGATAATTGGCATATGACCATGAAGTGCCTACTAAAATTCTCACTGGCTCACTGCTGCAGATCTGCATCCCTAGTTTAATAACAAACCAGAACAAAAACCTAAATTCAAAGGCAGGTAAGAACACTGAAGCCAGAGGGTGATTCTGAAACATCTGTAACAGATTTTCAGACTGTTTCATCTTTTCATGCATTTGCCAAAATGCATGGGTGAAGCTAGATTATCTCAGCACAATCAGAATGCACGAGATCTGAGAGTATTTGAGACTGGTTTAATGGAACATAATTTGGTACTGAAATGATATTCCAGAAATTAAGACAACAAAATGAGCTGCCAAATGTCTCACATCATAGCCTGGGACTTAAGAGACCTAGTTCAAATTTCCACAAGCTTTGTGTGTATCTGGATTCTTCAGTTGTAAAATGGGAATAATAATGCCTCAAGGGTAAGTACACTGAGACCGTCACAGAGACTTCTTAAGATGTTTTGTGGGACTTCATCACTAGTTTTCTTTTAAAACACAACCTAGTAGCCACAGATGTTATCACCTCTTACTGTTTTACCTCCTTTCTGATCTTCATTCTCTTCTCCTTTCTAGCTTCTAGCAAAGGATAACTAAACAAATCCCTGTTTCTCAACAAACCATTGATTTTTCTTTGGGTTATAGAAAATGGTGACAAAAGTGTTTCCTTTGCCATCTGAACACCAACAAGAAAACACAATGTATCTGAATGAGGTAACTTGACTCATTACACTGACTAGACATAACACAGAGCCACTTCCAAGGATAAACAGCTGGCATGCACTGCTTTAAATCCAACATTGGGGATTCACATCCAAAGACCTTTCAGTTGCCATAGAACAGTCACCCTTCCACACCTGAACAAGTTCTGCTGTATTTTCAATTGACCGTTACTCATCAACTTCATCTCATGTCCTCACTTGTTCCATCCTAATCAAAAACCATATACTTTTCAATAGTTGCTTCACTTCTTCCCAAAGATGACTGCATTTCTGCGACAGAGCAATGACTATGGTATAAAGCAGTGGACTGTGCGGGAAGCAGCAGCAGATTCTGGCTCCATCTACAACTGCAATAAAAGGCACCTAGCTATTAAGGCACCGTTTATACAATATTTTGAAGCAACGTTGTGTACCAAGAGTAGTGCACTGGTGAAATTCTGCTCAGAAGTGTATTTCCATTGGCTTACACATTGGAGCAAACCAATTAACGTGCAGCATCCAAACAGGAAAGCTTTTGTGCCTCCGTTTATAGGCCAGTAACAGGTTTTGACTTGCTCTGACTAGGGCATACAGTTTTCAATGTAAAGATACTCTCAGATTCTTTTGGCCATCACTATGACACATGAGATTCTGTTCTGCTAGATTTTGCACAAAAAAATTAAAAAAAACCCCGAAACAAAACAAAACAAAGCTCATTCCATAAAGAAATACCTCCTCAAAATAAAACTAACACTTAAAAACTCTTTTTATCAAACTATTAATAAATATTTTATTACCAGATAGGAAAGATTACCTGTATGAAAACCAAGCAAACAGCTCTGTTGTCTCAGTTTGCCACTGCCTTTCTCACTGGTCCTCATGCAATTGATTTTACCTATGACCCTTGACTGTATACATAAAGGACCACTTTGCATTCTATTAGCAACTGAAAAAAATTTTCCTCTGCTCCTCTGCAGGTGAAAATCTGGTTCCAGAATCGCAGAGCCAAAGAAAGAAAATTAATGAAGAAGAAAATGACTCATTTTGACGGCAGCAATCTTGGCTCTATGCAGAGTGACTCTGGCTCAGTGAGCCCGATGCCAGTTCCTGACCAACAGACTCATTCAGAAATGTCCAGTTCTTTATTCCCACCTCCACCGCCGCCACCTCCGCTTCCCGGGAATGGTTTGCAGCACAACGGGAACCTGCAGCAGGTAGTGGCCTCTCAGTAAGGCTGCCTGAAGAGCTACTGCATAACGAACACTATAAACTACCGGTACATGGAGCACTACAGTACGAAAGAGAGAGGACAGCTGTAGCTGTTTTGCAGGAGTCCCCAGCATGACACAGTTCTGTGCACATAAGCTTCAAGTACAGTAAACCAAGAGCCACTTGCCAGGTCTGCAGGATAGCGCAAGTTCCCGAGGGCAATGGAACTGCTTGTGCGCCAGGAGTCCTAGTTGCAGGGAGCCTCTGCAAGAGGATGCCATGCCGAGTCTTTGCCACAAGGCAAGCATCCCTCCAGCCGTGCAGCAGGTGGGTAGGCACTGGGAGGGAGGAGAGCTGAGGACCAGATACGGCCACTTGTCACAGCACACTGCAGACAAAAAAAAAAAAAAAGGCACAAAATGGGCCACAGGCAATACAACATTGCTGAGGCAGTAACGGCAGCTGTACACAAGGGCTCTGTCTGTCCCTCGTCCCTAGGTAAAGAGTTTATTCCTTCCCCTTTGATCTCCACACAGGTTCCATATACTAATCTCACTGTCATGGACCTTACACATGGATCTTGATAAATGAAAATCTGGCTTATATGTTTTGACCCACTGATGGAAAGCCTGGGTCGTGGTGATTGCACTCACTACATGTTAAGGGCAAAGGTCAGGGATGAGCTTTTTGGAATTTTTTGGTTTTGACAGGTATGATTTCCGATGCTCCATACACTGGTATAAACATGCACTCTTCAATTTTACCATAAATGTTTCGAAAGCATTCTGGAATTGTGAATCTTGGTCCAAGTTCATTTCTGACAGAAGAAAAATCATGTCAGACTCATTTTGTACCCTAAAAGAAAAAGCAAAGGGGGGGAAATCCTTTTAAGAAGTGTAGGTATTTTAAAAAGTGACTGCATTTCATGAGACAGCATAGCCCATGGATAAAGATGCAATAATTGCATCCAACTAATTTTAAATTTGGTCCAGCTTTCAGAGCTATTGTGACACTAAAACAATCTGAGAAGCCAAATTAATGGAAGGCAAAGTAAACAAATATTTCACTTAAATATAAGCTTTCGGCATTTTTTAAGTGGGTCTCAATTCCCGAAGTGCTGAACCCTTCCATACTAAGCAGAATTTGGTAGGTAATCAGTACTTAAGAATAATCTGGATACTTACTTCCTAATACAACTACTAATTGCATGTGTGTAACTTTTGTCTGCAAAGGGAAAATTTTTAAAGCATATGCAAGTGATTTGGGAATTTATACCCTCATTGTCAAAAGCAGTTTAGAAATTTAGGATGCCTATCCTCACTAATTTTCATCAAGGTGTCCTCCTAAATCTCTCTGTCACTGTTGCGAATAAGACTTAGGAGCATTAAGTCATTTAGGCACTACATTCTTGGGTTTTTTTCCTTAATTATAACAAATAGTACTATTAGATCATCAAAATGTTGGTAATGTGAAATTACTTTGTATATGAAGAACATTAAAATAAATGACTTTTTTCATAATCGTTTTCCAATGTGATATCAGCTACTGTAGCAAGTGAACATGCAGATATTCATGATTAGTGTGTTATTCAATTGTAATATCAAATTTAAAAGCAGAGTGATGGTAAAAAAGCTTACAAAAAATAGAGGAGAATGACAAGACCAGGGTGGTTCAGGGAGCTGGCAGTCTTCACTATTTCTTAATTTTATTTATTATTTTACGGTTGCGAGAAGGACAGCACTAAATAAGAGTAAAGTTCCAACTTTAAATGGACACATACCTACATCGTAAAATTCCCACTCCTTCCTTTCACAATGCTGCTCCATTTGCTGGCAACAGCAGTCTGAAGCTTTGCATAGGTAATACAAATGAGATGAAGAAACTGCAATTCAAAGTTCAGCAACTGAAAGACTCCTACTGATTTCCACGTATTATGAAAAGCGGAACACGACATACAGCACGTGGGAACAAAAGTGATTTACCATCCATATTGACGAGCATGGCAACCAAACCAAAACACTGGTCTCCCAAAAGAGACATCCATTGAATGTGTCCAAAAGAGGAATCCATTGGAAATACACAGAGCAGCCATTCTGTCTTCAGAGGGAAATGCTAGAGATATTTTACCTGCAGTTAACACACACACACGCACATGTATTTAACTTAATAGAGACTGAAAAAGGTTCAAGGAGAAAAGCCTCCTCACATTGGCCAATTAAACAGAATTATGCTTGCATACTAGAGGAAAATTAATTAAAATTTCCAGATTTAGACTTTCAAAAGGTAAGAATACAGAGGGAAACTGTCTTGTGTACTGATATACAATAATTTAGGACCTAGCTCTAACTAAGTGCACAGAACACTGGCCCCAGGGTTTTGCAGGATCAAGTTCATAGGTACCTGTTTTAATCCCATTTCCATGACATAGTTTAATATTGTATTAAAACTTTAAAAAGGAAAAAGAAAAAAGTCCTTCAAGAAAGAACTTTAAGAAAAGAAATATATCTGAACACAACTTCTTTCTCTTTAAAATTATTTAAACATCATTCAAAGAGAGGGGATCTGGCAAAATGACCTGTTTTATCTTGTTTACATGTAGAAGAGTTATTGAGGAAGATAAGTGACCACTTTGAAGATCTGCCTCATTTCTGTTCCAGTTTGCTGAAAGCATGCTTGCTATAGGTTGCTATGTGTTTCCAATCAGAAGTTGTTAAGTACACAAAATAAGGCTGGATTTTATTTGCAGAAGCAAATGTTCAAAGGTTAAAATTTATTGCTCCAAAAGCAGTATCTATAAACCAGGGCAATACCTTAGAGATTATTAACCTTCTAGTTATGCCAGTTGCAATTTTTTTGTAAAACTTACCAGCAATCTAGTCAACTAAATGTTTTCAATGTGCTTTAATCCTTTAAACAGTTGCCCACCAAAACCAAAAGAAAGCTATTTTTCCTCTGAGAAGCTTGTGTAGTGCTGTTGCTTAGATGCTGTATCGTGTATAATTAAAAAAAAGAGAGACATAAAATTGGAGCCAAATCGATCGAAAGTATTTTGGTCCAACATTGTGAGCCATGAAATACTGGTGCCAGTCCTCAGAATAATACTCCCTTTCTTCCTGACTTTGGGTATATCATATAACCTATCACTTTTATCACATCTAAAAACTAGGGACACTAAAGCAGAGTTGCTGTGAAGATTGATTGGTTGTTAGCAAAGTGCCTTGAAGAAGAAAAGCATACCTTAGACTACATCACAAGAATATCTAAGCCCTTAATCCTAATTGTGATTAGAAGAGCGACCAAGGTATATCCAATTTTCAGAGGAATTCACTAACCTTTAAACGCCGTAACCCAGCAAGAATTGTGATCTATATAGTACAAAAAGATCAAGAGCAGCATAGCAAACAGGACCTTCTACAAAAACTTCATGCAAATAAGCAAGATATACAATTCAAAATGACCTTTGTAAAACAAAAAACTTCAAATATGCAGTATCTGCAATTGCTGAGGGGTTATGCAATCATTAACATACATATGAGAGGGCATCAAGTATGTGCTACCTTCTACCCAAGGAGCAGATTCAAAAATATATTCATTCTGGATGTTAACACAGAAATTAAAAAGCATACTCCTACTTTAGCACCCTTATTCAGTTTGCTGGTGCAGCGCAGGCTTACTCCAACCCAAGCTCTTACGTCCAGAGTGTACGCTGAAACGATGCATCCCTGCGAATGACTTGCACAGCCAGTCACATTTTGGAATGGCACTGGATGTTACTAGTTGGACACAACATTGCGCAAACCTCACTATGTAAAAGAATAGGCACAGGTTTTATGATTAAAATGTTTGCCAGCTGTTTTCATACTCAAAGAGCACAAATACTTTCTTGTACATTTTGTAACAAACTCTGTTCTAAGAGGTATCACAATAAATGGAAAGGCTTAATTAAGATACACCCTGCATGTTCTTGGTCTTCTAAGCCACAATAAAGTACAGTCACTCTTAAGGCAGGACAGACTTTCTATAGACAATAATCTCTCTTACCTGGGAGTATGAAAGAAGAGTTAAATTTGTGCAACAGAAACGCCAGTCTGCCAGGAATATAAGCCATGCATATGGCAAGAATGGCAAACAGTAAAGGCAATCAATTCCTTTGTTACCTCATGAAAGAGAGACCACACCAAAGAACATCTCAAGGACTCAAAGTGAGCATCCAGTAATCCCATCTGGCCATACTCTGGTCAGCATGAATTAGTTACACTGAGCGGGAGCCCTACACTACATGACACAGGAAGGAAACCAAATAAATATCAATAGAGGATTTGCTGTCCATCTCCATGGTTCTGTGAAAAAGAATCAATTTAACCTGGAGTTCACATGCAGGCTCTGTAACTCCTGCCGTATTAAGTCTGCTTGTTGAGCAGTAAGACATACTCTTATTACTGTCAGTATTGATTTTGTAGCAGATTTTAAATTATTTAAATTTCAGAATAGTAAGACCCTCCTTTACCTCCAGACCATTCTTTCCTGGCAAGTATAACACTGATGCAGATCATACATGAAATATATTGTCGCTACTTTTAATAAAATGCAAAAGTTAACATTAAGAAATGAAAGGTAAGTCATTGTTAGCAGCAGTTAGAAAAACAGCAGTGGAATAGATAGAAGGGGAAATACAATCACCATGCTCCCAACAAGTCACTTTTCATCATTTTTCAAAAGGATTTGTTAACAACTGAAATTTCAGAGCATGGAATTAAAAATGAAACCATTGAGGAAGGCTTCACAGACAACTGACATTTTTATTTCTACTGTTGGTCTCTTATGAAAAAGAAATACACATTAGGGAGGAGACACACACAGAATACAGAACTGAAACTTGTGATACATCCCTTTTTCTTTTTCCCCAGAAGAGCTCAGTTCAGCAAGTGAAAATAGTTCAGCTGCATTGCTCGTTCAACTCTCTAGGCTGTGCCACATCTGACAATACGAAGATATGATTTGGCATGTGCTTGCATTTCAAGCCCTGAAAATGAGACCTAACTAGGGTGTTGCATATTAAACCAGCCCAATTAAAAAGGGTAAATAAAATTTTCAGAAGCTTTGTGTTTGTAGAAGCTTCAGTGAAAGCAAGAGCAGTCTCTTCAGCTGTGTGGTTTAAAATTTTAAAACCATCTGCCTTCCTTCATGACTAGTCGGATTTTTTTTCCAACAGAACTGACCTCAGTTGACAGCATGTCACGTACTGACTGACCTTTCCTCAAGATTTATACAGCTGACTATTAACTTCAGGAGGAATGGGCATGCGTGCAAAGCCCAGCTTGAATAAAGGGTCAGTAACATCTCCGAAATACTGCATTAAAACTATCAGCAATACATAGTTCACTAACAAAGTCCTTAGCTAGCCATTCCATTGAAATTCCAAGTATGCAGTTCTAAAGGTACGGGCAAGAAGCATTCCTAAGCCTGACGTTACTGATGTGTTATTAGAGTGGTCATGTGGAGGCAAGAAAACAAACATCTATTCCTATCACCTTAGCCAGAATGGGACACGCTAAGCTCACCTGCTTTTTTCGCCTCAGAAGCAAAACCCCAGATAGATTTCATATAATTTTCAAGCTGCAAAGATGGACAGATTTGCTTCTTCTTACCTCCATATAAAAGTAAGACTAACTTTATGAGTAAGGCGTCCTAATAAAAACTATCACAGGTATAAACACCTTTAATGTAAGTTATTGTTATACAGGCCAGTTTTAATCTACCACTAGTCCCTGAAATTGCAGTTATGATAGCTGTCATTAACACATTTAATTGCACATTTGTGATTATATAATTATTACCCAGTTTGGAAATGCTCTTTAGAGCAGCGCATATACCATAGTATACCATCTACATTGCCTGTACAAACAAAACTTTAATAGCACCAATGGTTATCACCATGCTTGTTTTTATTGCTAGATTTTCATCACCCACTTGTTAGAAAACTAGAAAATTTTCTTCCTTCCCCAAAGATCTCAAAGTGCATTTAATTTTACACACGTACAACTTCACTTCAACAAACACTGAGGCAACTCCTGTGGACACTGGCTAAGTAGATAAATTATACATAGCAATTTAACAGGTGGAGGAAAAAAAATGGAAAATTGTAACCTTGGAGTTCAGTTATTCTGGCAATCCATCCCTCTGAAGTATGCCAAAGAGCATAGCACTCTTGCTGCCAATACCACACAGATCTTTCCTGTTCTGTCTTTACCACCCGCTGCAGAAAATGGTGTAAATACAAACCTCCATATGGATGAGATTTCTGGATGTCTAGCCCACTACCTCAGAACTGCTTTTGCTTTCCCATCACCCCAGAAGGTCAGGCGAGGGCCCATGGTAACACGACAGTTCCGCAAGCGCTTTAAAAAGGCATAGACAGCACACTAGCCCTTCCTCTACCACCGGCAACTCCTTGCCATCCCCTCACAGTGCAAATATGGACAAGACAAGGGCAGTTCACTTTTCCCCCCTCCTCCTTTCTTTTTCCTTTTTTTTGACAGCAATGGCCACTAAAGCGTCCCTGGAACTACAGTGTCAGTTACTACTATACACTGAAGATGGCTCTGAAGCTACTGACACGCTGGATCTGAGCAGGAAGGACACGTGCATGGCCCAGAAATTACTCTTGGGAAGGCAGACTCAGATTAACAGTCAATCAGCTCTCAAAAAACATCAGCCCCAAAATTTTGGTAGCTTCAAACTACTGGACTACATGCAAAGGTATGGCTCCTTCTTAATACATCCACATGGTTCTGCTACACAAAATGGGAGGCATAAGAGTCAGGGTGCAGAAGATCATTTGAATGTTGCCATTTTAGTTATCTTATTCTCACTTTGGTGTTAAAAATCTGCAGTCCTACCCAGCAATCTTATCCTGCTATGTAAATCTTTTTAAACAAAATGCCTTATTCAAAGCTTACTATTGTTAGCCCGTATCAAATCAGTGTAGCAATTCGCCATCAGCGTATCTTGATCTAATTACGTTCTGGAAAGAATCGAAATAGATCTAAAGAAAATTCAGATAATGGAACAGGCAAAACAAGAAAGGGAAAGGAGGAGCATAAACAAAAGATAAAAGAAGAACAGAGAATAAAGGATAAAGCTCTGAGATACAAAAAATAGGATTAGGTGATAGTGAAATTGTGGGGGGTATGCGCAGAGGCATCCCATAAAGAAAGAGGAAGACCAGGGATTAAAAATGTTACCATCATCTAATGCATTCTATGAAATTAAATGCCATTCACTGAGATGTGAAAATGGTGTGCTTAGGAGTAGAAGTCAAACAATGTGTCTGATCTGAAATCTATGAGCAACCGATATTCATTTGTACTATGCCAATGGATTTCAGATACAGTCAATGGAGACAAACCTTCACCCTCCTATGGATCTGCCTGTCACTGACAGCTCTGCATAACATTTAGCAATACAGCGGAATTTAACTGCTGGCATAATGGTCACAAATAGGCCAGAGATGCCGAGGATACTTCCAGTATAGGAAACGTATCTTGTTTAATTTGGATGATGCTCAGTGGAGTTCTTTGTTCTCTTTAGTGCACATCAGTACTAAAAAGTCTGTGGGCTCTCAAAAATTGTATTACAATTCCTTTTCTTTCAAGACGAAGGGAACGAGAGTCTGTTCTGATTTTTTTTTAATGTCTATTCTTATAAGGGTACAGCAATTACAGAAGGCCTTACTTTTTCCATGTCCTATCCCATGATGCAACTTTCCTCAACATTCTCAGGATCCCAAGGATTAATAAAGAAATCTGTAATATAACAAAATGAATTATACAGATTTTGCTATACTTCTCAGTAGAAATTCTTTCCTCAAAAAAAAAAAAAAACAACACAAAAAAATAGAAGAGGAATATCTTTCCTCTCTTTAAGTACACACTTAGAATCCTTTAGTGCTGGAATTAGAAGGGATGTGTGAATACAAGTAGTGTCAAAATACAAAGGATACTGAATGAAAAACCACACCTTTGTAAAGGGAAACAACTCATTGTAATTTGCACCTCTTTTGCAAGCATACCCCTTGACAAATAGCTCGTTGCAAAGAAATCCATCCGAGATAAAAATATATCAAATTCACTCTACAAATTGTAGCTAGACAACCACATAGAGGCAATTCTCAAGTCATAAGGTATGGTTTAGTTCTCCCATGTTAGTATCAAGCTCTTAGTAACGACATATAAAACCACCTTTGGAATAATTTTTTTCAGTGGGAACACTTACGTTGACCTATAGAGCACCCATGTGTCAGGCGCTTTACAGAAAAGCATCAAGACAGTTCTGATCCACTAACTTGATAACCCAGATGTTTCTCACTGCTGATTGCACTTACCTAAGCTGCCACCACTGAAAACAGACTACTATGCAGCAGTTTCAGAGGAAGGAACCCAGCCTTTCAGGCAGATAAAGGTTGTCTTCAGTTTGAAACAGAAGCCAACAATATTACTGGGCCTAATCAAAGACTTTTTTTCAATACTTTTTACAGTCATTTTCTTTGTACTTCTGGCACCATCTTTGTTAGGAAGATTTACTGTCTGCTTTTTGAAATTTATCCGTTTGCAATGGCCACCAGATGAAGGGATCTCTTTAAATCACTCTGTGTGGGGAGAGTGTGAACATGTGCATTACAGTTAGAGCCTTAATTTCTCCCATGCTGGAAAACCACTTACAAACATCAATAACGAGGGGAAAATTTTTGAGACAGTTATATTCAAGACATGCTGTTTACAAGGTGCTCTCTATTCTGAAGTTATTGCCTTACAATTATTCAAATTGACTGTGTCCCTTAATTTAAGAAGTAAAAACGAGATTTTTTTGAGTATCTGAGAAATTAAGAGAGTAATAGATTTACTTGTTGATTGATAACACATCACAAAAATAAAGGTTTCGGACAACAATCACTTGAACAGCAAACATTGCTATTACAGTTGCCACTGTCTTTTCTTAAAAAAAGGTCTATTTACTAAGCTACAAATACAAGCAACTCTTGCATCATCTTACAGTACTGGAATTGCTGTTGAATATCAGGGCAGGGTAATAGGATAGATAAAAGTTCTCTAAAAGAGAAAGCACCAGAACTAGCAGAAAGGTGGGGTTGGTCAGCCCTTCATTTGAATGTAAATGTAATTATGAGGCAGGCAGTTAGGCTGACGTCAGACAAGATCTTGGTAAACCATTACCACCAGCACCTGGTAACACAGTTGATAATAAAAGAGGATGAAGTAGAAGATTCCAAGCAGAGTGGCATTATTAGGGAAAACCAAACACCATTATTTTTAAGCAGCGAAAGAAAATAGGGAAGAACAAGATGTTGTGACAACGTATTTACAATCTGTGAGCGTCATGTACGTGAGCTCTCTCTTGGATAAAGAGAACAGCATGTATCCAGGATCTGCAAGGTGCAGCAGCAACAACCTGCCAGTGCAAAACTTTGTGTCCACTCCACCCTATTCAGATTACATGGGATATCATCATGTGCCAACTCTGGACAACCATGGACAGCCTGCGGGAACCTGGGGATCTCACTATGGCCCACAGAGGGAGGACTGGAACGCTTACGGCCCAGGACCTTCCAGCACGGTTGCTGCTGCACAGATCAATGGCTCCTCTCCTGGACAGGTCTCCTACAGTTCTGCTGATTACAGCTCCCTCCATCCTGCTGGATCTGGGGGGTTACCTCCTGTAGAAACAATTAATACACAGCAAATCTCTCCCAACAGCCAAAGGCACAGCTCTTACGAATGGATGAGGAAAACGGTGCAAGCTAACACTACTGGTAAGTGTATATTCAACTTTCAACCTGAGAAAGCATCTTCTGCTATCACCGATCTTATAAATAATTAACTTCACTTGAAGCACATAGGTTGGTGGGTCATTTATGACATTTATTTAACCTACTGCTGTTTAATGCAGTTTTAACTAAATTTGCACTAGTTTCACTTTCATCCCATAAAGGCTTTATAGGGTTACTATAGTGGAATGGCTGTTGTGTTTAGATATGGCTGCACCTCACTCGAGTCCAGGAATCCTTGTTGTGACATTCTGTAAAGCATTTTGGATGAAAAACACAATACTCTTGAGAATGTTATGGAACAATGAATGCAGCAACATTTAACAGTTACAGGCAAAAATACTACATAATTATTTTGTGCCGCAAGGTAAATATCAATATAAAATCAGATTGATCTTTTTAAATCTTTACAGACTTTTCAATACTTTTAAAGAAAATTATGTGCTCTGATCCAACTGTAGTGATTATGCAATTTTCTGCTTTTGTTCCTGTGTCTTTTATTTTTCTACCTAGATTTATTAGGTGAGAAGAAATATTCCTAGAGAAGTAATCTGACTCAAATGATCAGCGTAGACTGTTTTGTTTGCAGACCACATCTCATCAGTTAAACTTCCTTTTCACTTAGTTTCAAATCGGTTTTACAGTATTTTTCTCACGTACCAGCATTTTGCAGCGTGCCACAATTACACAATTAAAAATCACTTTCTTGCAAGCATCACTCGTTGATGCGCCTGTTTTTGTCACAAGCTGCATGCCAGATGAACCTTTCAGTGTATATTCCCAAGGTGTAAATTGGGTGTAGCAAGGTTTGCTAAATCTATTGTTAAGGTTAAAAGTAGTAAGTGTGTGTTAGAGAGCATCAAAGAAAATGCTCTAAAGAAAGAAGAGCAATTACAATTGGAACAATCTTAGAAGACACAAAAAATCAGCACTGCTGCTTGAGACACAATCCTCCTTCAAATGCTTATCACTCGAGAGCAAAATTAGTCTGGTAATTGTTTCTTAGTTATAAAGCCGATACACACAGTTTTCCCACTGTTACTAAATATAAAACGCCTAGTGAACATTCAGATATCACAATGCCATCCTTCCACTTGGAGCCTCTACAAAGGTCTTCAAAGCCAAGCAGATTTATAGTCTGTTTTTTCCCCCTTATGTATACTCATGTAAATCAGCAGTAACTTCATTAACATCATTGGAGATTTCCAGGTGTAGAAGTGATGCAAGACTTGAGTGTAGACCAAATTCAATTGAGACTACTGAATGTCAATGAGGCAATCCTGCCTCTGTCATGTCACTGCATTTTAAATGTGTGAGCATTCTTAAAGAATAAAACAGACTTAAAAATCTAAATCCTAGTCTTACACTTACTGCACAAACATGGAAGACCCTGAAAGGTTTCTCACTCGCTTGCTCGACTTCGTAAAACATATATGCAATTCAGAAATGCAGTTATGTGCTTAAATTCATCTCTAGTTTGAAAAGCACTTACACAGAATTTACATACATGTCGAAATACTTTATGAACAATACTGGACAGGTGAATCAGGGCCTGTCAACAGATACATGTCCTGAGGCTGTACATTCCTGGAGCCCAACCCTCTGAAGTGTTAAAAACGGCTCAGGACTTCACAGAATTGGGCTCAAGACATCAACCCAGCTTAAAAAAAGGGTTTGGGAGAGTAAAGCACAAATGTGGCATTTTGCAAAACAAGAAAAGTACCAAATAGATTTGGCTTTTCATTGGTGTTTTTAAAATAATGTTAACTGGAAAATTTTAATAATGACACATAAAAAGTTGTGAAAAATGAAAGGAAATTCAAACAAATAATGACAAGGCTAAAATTATGCATGTAACAGCTACATATTAACCTATCAATGCTTTCTCTAGAAGATAATGTAAGAAAACTTACTTGATGCCATTATAACCACTCTTTGAAACAGACTTACTCTCTGTTTTTCCTCATTACCGTAATATTATTCATGCTATCAAAGTAGCTACTGGCTCCTCCCCTTCAATATTATCACTTCTTAATACAGTTCATTGCTCTAAAATTTCAGAATTACAGCCCTAAACTTTACAAATATATTTATATACATAAATATGTGTATGTCCTTAACTTCACTAGTGGCGTGTACTCACATCGATGTATGTGAGCAGCATGGAATAACAGAAATCAAAACACATCTAATTAAGTGAGGGAGCCTGCTGAAATACCGTCCTAAAGACAACCGGAATTATTTCTGAGGCGGGGATGTTAATGGGAATTTTTTCCCCTCTATTTAGACTCTATTAAATACACTACATTCTGATTCAATATTTGTATTTAGCATTTTACACAAAAAATTAAATTGCAGGAAAAGTGAAATGAAAATTTACCTGACCGAGTCAATTCTCAGGATGAAACAACATCACGAAGACAGAAGTACTATGTCCTTTCAACAGATAAAATTTGATTTGAAATTATATATCCTCTTACTAAAAGACCGTAACTGTATATTCAGAACCAAACCTTTTTTAATTTCAAATACACAGACATTGCAAACATATGAGGCAATAAGAAATTCTAAAAAACAAACATCAAAAGTGGGCTTGGTAAGATAGCTTCCCAGACAGGCTATCAAAATGAGAAAAAGAACATCTAAAGAATTCCTTACAGTCTGATCCTGTTTTTACTAAAAATCAATGACAAAATGCTCTACCAACTTCAGTTATGTAAGAGCAGAACTTCAGACCAATTCCTTTGTAAAACCTGTGTAATCAACAGTGTAAAATGTGTATTTTATGAGAGCGAGTAAGCCTTCAAGGCATGAAACTTACTGAAAAGAAGGTATGTAAACAAGGGTCTAGAAAATAGATTTTATATCTTTTAAATCTTTATATGAAACTTCATCTGGGAGTGACCCTTCTCAGAAAGAGAATGGACTTTAAAGGGATTAAACAGAAAGACAGCATTATTTTTATATTTTGCAAGGTCAGCCTCAGCTTTTTTTTTAACTATAGTCAACACATTTTATGTCTTTGTTTAAACAAGCGGTGATGTACAAATAATTCAGATTACATCACAGCAGAAACACAGCCAGAAAGCAAAACAGAAAAGCAGGAAAAAAGGCCAGGCCTCTGCTCTAATGCTAATTTATTTTGCTTTGTAAACTAGTTGTGACATCTATTTTCCACTGGCCTACATTGTCTGAGGTTTTGAGGCCTATCTGTCATATTGAGGCAACAGACCCTTTCAACACTTCGCTTTGATATGCAGTCTTGTCTCTTCCTTCTCCCTCTTTTCTTCAGGAGTTATATTGCCGGAAAGGGTGATGATTTTCACAGCAAATAAAGAGGCCTTCTCCTAGCTTTATTGTCTTCAGAAGAAATGCTCTGTGAATTTTATGACCAAGGGGAATGGGGAAAACTATTCCTTTTCTCCACCCCCTCAAATCATGGTTATATTTGCTGATTATAGTGAAGCCGGAATAACCCTGTTGAATTTTAACTTGTTTTCAAAGATTACCTTCTAAGCCTTCAGTTTACAAGGAACCTGAATATCTATACTATTGTTAACATTATAACTATCACTTAGAGCAAATATTTCAAAGCCAACAATTTGTACCTTGAAAAAAAGTAAACTCAGTTTGATGATTGTTTCAGTCCTGCAAATCTAGGCAGGAAAACCTGGTACGCTAGAAGTCAAAGTGGCACAGGATTTGGGAAAACATCCTTAATTATGCGTATTTCAAAATGTCTTGAGCTATGCCTACCTCTAGCCTTCAGATAAAAATATCGCAGTCTATCCTCAGTGTTGGTCCAAAATTAAAGAGAACTGAGGAAAAAATATTCCTTCATCTATTTCTGTCCTTTTTTCCTCTGCTAAGATGAAAGAGTCTGACATTTGTTTAGGGCTTGTAAATTCCAAACCAATTGGCTTGTGTTTCTGAATGTGAAAGGGGTTCTTGATAAGATCTCCTTGTCGCTCCTTTGTGTGGCGTGTGCTTCATCTTAACACCTCAATGGATTTTAGGGAACCACTTTAAAGGAGTCTTTGTCCTACAGTTTGTCCCAGAAAACTCACATCAAAAAAAACCTGGGAAGATCAGAAGAAAAAGGAAAACTATCTAGTTGGCTGTTGAAAGTGCAAAGGAGAACAAATAAGTTGAAAAGTGATCTCTCTGTATTATTATTGCATGAAGAATTGTTTAAAAAAGTCTATGAAATGAGAGATATCTTCTAACCACCAAGTAATGCTTCTCTTAACAGTATTCATCCAATACATCTAAGAACATTTCTTTTATACATTAGAGAGAGGATGATACTGAAATCCTTTTACAAGTATTTTATTGCCTCGTCTTACAAATTGCCAAGTGCCTTCAACTCGAAGGGGAAGCTCAGCACACAGAGTACCCCCAGTAACAGCTCTACAGGCACTCAGCATCCTGCAAGACCGGACCTTTTTGAAAAAACAAATTCAAATTTTTATTGAACTTATAAGCATGTCCCATGGCCACACAAGAGCGTGAAAGCATTTCTAGTAGGACATTTCTTTGTGTTAGAGAGGCAATCTTTAAAAACTCAAATAAAGAATTAGGACACAGTACAACTAAACAAATTGTGACTGAACTTCAGTCTTTAAATCCTGTGTATTTATGCCCGCATATACACAGAAGTCACTTCAGTGAGCACTGACATGAAACCCCTTTGAGATCAAATATAGCCAGCACCAATTATGTACTGCTATGAATTATTTAAGATACTTCAGGGTGTTTTTCTCTTGAGCTTTACATTTAAATGTATGTTTACAGAGAGAGGGAGATAGAGGGAAAGACAGTTATGATAACGAATACTCACTCACTTATTCACTCTGCACCTCATATTCCTTCTATGTAACACAGAAAACAATCCCATGCAAGCACTCTGTAGTTTAATGAATGTCTGTAAAATGTTTGAGATGTTTGAAAGAAAGATGCTACAGAAAAATCAAATTCAACATATTAATAATATTTCTTTCTTAAACAGGTAAAACAAGAACAAAAGAAAAGTACCGAGTTGTTTACACAGATCATCAGAGACTAGAATTAGAGAAGGAATTTCACTGCAACAGATATATTACAATAAGGAGAAAGTCAGAACTTGCAGCAAACCTGGGACTATCTGAAAGACAGGTACACAGAGACTATCCATCATTCGTACGCACCCATTCACCAGACACTGTTCCTGCCAGAGGACACGAGCAGCGTTCACGTTCTGTATCCAAAAGTAGTGGGAAGGCAACCATGAGTATATTTCACACACAGAGAATACGCTACGCAAATACAAATTAATGAATAGGTTAATTTGACAGAAACCTCCAATTATGCGTAACTAAACGTTAGGAATTAATTTACACTAGAAAAAGTCCTTACTCTTACGTGCATAACAGCTTGCTAGGCAGCTGGAAGTTAAACAGTTCAGCTTAACATTACCTTAGCTACGTTCTCAATAGTTATGACATTCACCATTTTATTTCTTCTTGCAATCACACAAAACGGTGGCCAGAAAAAATCCAAAGCATTGGATATATTTCAGCTGTAAGCCAGGAAAATGAAAACTCAGCATTCAAAGAGCAGTCAAATGAGATATCTACGTATTTTTTGTTACAAAATTATTGCCACTATTTCCACAGGCCACATTCTTCCTCAGTCAGATTTCAGCACATTTTAAGGAGTTGTTACAGCCTTTGGTTTTCAAGTCAGGATTTCTTTTTGCTATTACGTTCACAGGTACTTCACCTAGAGTAGTAGTTCACACCCACTATATACAGGATGCTTTAGGCTATAAAATTTGGTGCCAAATACACATGTATGTAGCCAAGACTATCCATTCAGGAAATTTTCAAGTGCATACTTAGATCCATTGCTTCTCTGGAAAGCAGCTCTGCATTCATTCATATCAAGTACATATTTAAGCTCTGTCCTGAATAAAGGTAGTCTCCTGAGCAGGGGCCCAGGTATCTTAGCTGTGTTCATACAAAGACTAGAGGAATTCAGGATAAAGAATTTCCTAAAATCACTGCGTAAGCACACTTACGAAGCACAGCTCTGCAGTCTGCAAATATAGTTAACTGTTGAATCCAACCCTCCTTATACAACAGAATTTCAATGGTTCTGCTACAGTTGGAGGATAAGGGAAGATTTGACGATACTGAATAAGGCATCTCATACCTTAGCAACCAGATTTATTGCCCCCAGGTAAATTTAAACAAGAGATCTTTCTTTTTAGAATTTCACAAACTTTCGTTCTTTCTGAATATACACATTCAGTTCTCTAAAATATTCTCCTCTTTCAGTGGCCTCCTCTGCTTCTGCATTCGGTCTGTGCGAGAACATGGAATAGAGAGGGACCAATTGAGGCTGGAAGTGTAAGGATACATGGATAAGCAATGGTATTTTAGGATCAAGCACTGGATGCAGTGGTGTTCAATCTCAGACCTAAATAGTACATAGATTACACTCCGCAGACTGTAAGTGGCCCCGGAAAGTAACTACAAAAACAAGTCTATCATTGATGGACTAAAGTTTGCTATACAGTAGGATGTAGCTCCATCAGAAATTTTCAGAGAACTGCAATTATAAAAGATTCAAAACCTCTGCTTTAATGCTATGCAAGCTGGCTGATTTAGAACACAGGCATGCCTGGAGTAACCAGTGATACTGCATAAAATCACTAGTTTCCTTTTACATAGCTGTTGCTCTTAAAGCCATCCAATTTTTGACTGGTACATTTCCTTCAAGTATAACGTAGACAAAATACATACTCTATCTGCACTTCTACGGGACTCATGACAAAGCTAAATGCTTCCTACTGTCATTACCAGTAAGGTAATAAAATAATAACTATTTGGAAAATAATAAAGAGAGTTTTAATATAAAGCAATGGTACCACTTTCTCTATAATATTGTATTCAACACACCTTAAAGGATATAACAGAAACTGTAAAGTGAGAACACAGAAAATTAATGATAAAGAAAACACAAATGGGGTTTCCTACTCATTCACACTTTCACATAAGGAAAGAAAATAGATACTTAAACTAAAAGTAGATTTCAAACAGATAGGAGTCTTTTTGCATGCACAATTAGCCTGGGAAATTCATTGTCATCAAGTAGAGCTGATATACCTATTTATACACGACCTAGTACATATATTTTACATATATAAAGATAGAGCCCAGTAACAAAAAAATGCAAAACTTTTAAAACACACAAGAATATACATACACACACAAATCACTCACAACATAAATGAAGAGAAAGGACCCTCACTACCTGGGTTTGAATTAATCTGTAACATAGATGAAGAAGTAATCTTCAAAATTATTCCGTAACAACACACGGCACTGTCAAAGCTTAGCTGATGAACTAGGTGGACCCTGAGTCTAAATAACTAAGCTGACTCCTATGTTCCGAAATGTAACAGAGCACGTTCACTTTACACCAGGTCTAAGAAAAGAAAGTCATTTTCTATTGATTATGACGTAGAAAAGGAATACAGAGTAACTGAAAAAATTTTCAGTGCACAAATCCAGTGCTGGTTTTTTTGGTTTATGGTTTTTTGTGGGGTGGGGGGTTTTTTGTTGGTTTTGTTTGTTTGTTTTTTTAACATATCTATATTTTCATTGCTACTATTACTGTAAAAAGTTGACCACTGCTTTGAATTAATCAGATAACATTTATAACACCACAGGTGAAAATCTGGTTCCAGAATCGCCGAGCCAAAGAAAGAAAAATGATCAAGAAGAAAATTTCTCAGTTCGATGGCAGCGGGGGCTCAGTTCAGAGTGATTCTGGTTCACTCAGTCCAAACGAAATATCTAGTTCTCTGTTCCCACCACCACATGGCATAAATGGATTACAGCCTAATGACATTCATCAAGTCATAGTTTCAGAATGAACAGAGGAAATAAAAAGGAAAAAAGAAAAGCAAGAATGGATTTCCCCACCGCCCCCCACCCCCTCGAAAACTCGACTTTGCAAAGGACCATTCTCATTTAACTGTCTTCAGATTGCTGATTTCTAAGTACAGGATCTGGGACTATTATCAAAATATTTTACTTATTGCAGAAATCTCAGGGAACTTGCACTGCTAGGATTCATCACTCAGAATCTTTGAGTAGGAGGTAATTTGCTTCAGACACAGAGTGATACAACTGAAGATTCAAGTAAACGTAGTTCTAGTCTGATCATATATATACACAGAAAACTAAGTGAACTGATTATAAAATAGAGTACTATTGCATAAAATATAAGATGCTGGGTGTATTTGGTTTGTTATATGTTATATAATTAGAGTAAACTGTAGTTGTTAATAAATATTCACACTTAAGCGTACTGAAAAGAATGCTACTTCCTGAAAACAACAAAAACATTTAAAACACTTTTAAACACTCAAAAAACGTAACAATGTTGCTATACCAACATACTGCATTTAATTAAACAAATCTGCTTTGCCCTGTGTAATTCAGGCATGCCAATCGCCTAAGCAATAGTTACAGATATATAACAACATACCAAACCTGCCAAGATTTGTTCAGTTGTAAGAAATGCAGCAACTTGCCGTGCACATTAGTAAATGCCAAATAGTTTGGAAGATATCAGTATTACTTCAATCTTCAATGAATGCACATATTATTGCTCAAAAATATGAGCACCAATGTAATGGAAAAAGAACTGTTACTACCAGCAAACCACCCAAAAGCAAATAAAGAATTTGTTTAATGTCCCTAAACCTTTTAACTGCAGTAGTAGCAGTCTTGGGCCACTGATTTTATACATGACGCTTATCTCGGGCTAAAGGCAAGAAATATCCTAAAGTCGCTGACACTGTGTTTCGAAGCTGTGATCAAGCAGCTTAGCATTCACAAAGTCACAGCAAGCATGTCACAAAAGAAGTGTTCCCACCGTGTGCACCCCTGAAAGAGCACAAATTAAGGATAAACATGCTCACAGTGTGGTTAGCTTTAATTATTGGTCCATGTTGGCGGATGAGAAGGTAGCAATGGTATGTAGAAGACAACTGATGAGTCTGGGAAAAGTAGGAAGAAAACCCAAAGCACTAAAAAAATGCCCAAACCCTTCAGTAGTACTATTCATTGGAATTTCATAGTATGAGCTTTTTGATAGCATACAAGTAAGTGCTCTATTGGAAAACTTTAATTTTACTGAACATGTTATCTGGAGCAAAGGTAAGAAAAAGGGAAAACAGAAGAAAACAAACAGAAAACACCGTTATCTGGCATATGAAAAGTCACGCGTCACTTATTTCAACAACATCAAACTCTTGGCCTCAGAAACAGCAGATCAAATTCTGCTTTTCTTAGTGTCAACGAGCATTGATAATGGACTGAGCAACATGGACAGAACTTGTCAAAGCATTCATTATCTGGATTCAATAAATTAGATCACTTAAATTTGAAGATGTGCCTCTCTTTCCCAATTATTTAAAAATAACTGTTAGAATTACTTTCATGGAGTTACTCTATTAGGAGTTACGATAATAACACTCTTCAAAAAGAAATACTACATTATAAAATTGTAGACATGTCTCAAGCTAAATTAGGAAGAAAATCTAACACAGAATAAGATCTTCCTAATTGTAAGCATTTTGTGGGTGGTTCTCCAATATATGGCTAATAATTTCTTATTCATATGGTTAAAAGAAATGGGCATATCTTAATGCAAACAAACCGCAAACAAAAAATCTTGTGTATATAAATATTTATAAAACTCAACCCTATGAGAAATTGAGACTACATCTGCATGGCTTTAATTCAGGATCTCCTAAAACTGTTCATGGATATTATAGTGTTATGTGATTGCATGGACATTTTAGAAGACAGAGCAGCATGTTACAGAACATGCACACAAACAGATCTACTTCTGTTTATATTAACAGAAGTATACATGCTAGCAGACAGCGAGACACATACATGCTGCTCTGCTATACTTTTCATTCAAAGAAATCCATACGTTTGCTCTAGAACAGATTTGGGAGAGGAGGTTTTCCCAGTTCCACCAGCCCCTCTACATGGGTGGTCCTTTTATACATGCAGGATGTAGAAGATAAAATAATTTCCCAAGAAACTCATGAAGAAAGAAGCTGTAATACTTTAGACATACAAGAAAAAAGGGAAGAGGACCTTTACCTTGCTACCCAAATCTCAAATCATCACAAGGCCTACCTCTATAGAAGAGCAGACGATGGCTCTTGTCAAGGTATCAGTGACAGAGAAATGGAGAGTGAGAGAAAACTTTTTTCCTAGTTTCTAGACTTTTTTTCTGTGATCAGTTTTCACATCAACAAGGAAGAATGGCAAGTAAAGAGCCATAAACATACAACACGTCATTCATTATACTTTTATACCAGAAAATGCATGGCTTAACTTAAAATTTCTCTTTCCTTCTAATTTATGTCAAAATTGAAATAAAAAAACCCTTACATAGTTATTTACCAGGTTAACATTCAACATATTCAAAATTATCATCTTGCAGTTTCTAAACAAGCTCCAGTCTACCTTTTTGAATTACGAGGCAGCCAGGAAACACCACGCTGTCCCGACAAACTGGGCGGAAGAGCCACCGAAGCCATTGATTGCACTTCAGAACGACCGCTGTTCATAAAGGAAACATGTTAAATGAGACTATTTTAGATGTCAAACGGGAGTTTGAATGTGATACAAAGCACATCCTATGAGATGTTTAAAATCAGTCTTGTCAAGAAAAAGTGTTTTCCTTTTTCATTATTGTCACCCTGAATTTTTTCCATCAGGTCTATTTTAAATGTATTCAGAGCATATACTGATAAATATTTGGGGGAGACAGTCTCTTTCATGCACTAGATAATGACCTCCAAGCCTAAAACCAGTATCAGATTATCTTCTCTGCCTACAGCTAAGTCAAATAAGAAGTTATTCCCCCATCTTGCATTGTGCATAACTACCCTCCATCTAGATCATAATGTCCCTTTAAGTTTAAGTGTAGTGCCACAGCTGTTTCTCAAACTAATCCAAGGGAAAAAAACATTATTAAATCCTTTTAGACTAACCTGGATCATTTTTAGTAAACTGGATTAGAGAACGATTAAATATGCAGTCATATTACCAGATCAGGAGGATGGGAAGCCATAAAGAGGGGAAAATGTCAAGCAGTTGAAAGAAGAAAATTCTTACTCTGTCTCTGACTGGGTTTGGACAGCGTATCTGACTGTAGCCTATGCCATTTTTTTTGCCTGAAAACATTATCCCAAATCAAAACACAGTTCAGAACTACATGCTGGTATGATAGGAGTCCATCCTGTGTTCAAGTTCTGCCAAGATCAGCATGGGAACACAAGGATCAGGATATGCAGTTGGGTGGAAACAACAGAGCCATTACAAAATCCCTACATCGCTATTATTTTCTGGGCAGCTGCGTTTGACTCTTCTACATTGCATATGTAAAGGAAAAGCTTCAGAAGACATGATCCAGCCCTTGTATTTAATTTTTGTATTTATGTGGGCGAGAAGAAACACTAAAGGCTATAAATAACATTTTACAATATTTGTCTTTCCTCCTTTGAAGACTTCTCCAGGGATTTTAATTAGACTCTCCCTTAGCACCATTAGGCAATTATAATAATAATAAATCAAACACGATCCTTCTCACCCAGTGGGTATTTTCCCCAAGCTCTCTCAGTTTCCTGCCTTTTTCACTTTATGTAAATAGAAAACCATCACACTGTTTAAATTCAGCTGTTTGATTGGTATTTCGAGTTTGCAAAGTAGTGAGCCACTTTAACACCATGCTGATATCAAAAGAAAATTCTGCATCACACAACTGTCTAATTCCAGCAGCCAGCAAATCCCTTCTGCCATTTATTTGAATCGTCTTTATTCTTATGAGAATACTGTAGAGGTGCCAAAGCTTTGGGAACAATTGCCTTTCTCAGTCCCACTATCTATAAATACTCAATCAAGAAGGAACACTTCACCACAAACTGTTCACGCTGAGACTCAATGTAGCAGCACAGCGATCTGGCTTCATTAACTAACTTCTAAATATTGATCCGTGGGAGAAAATAAAGAAAATTACTGTAACTGCAGATAAATCTGTAATGACAGATAGTTTAGACCAGAAATTGGAAAGGACCCTATTATAAGATATTTAAAAAATCATGATTTACAGAGAAGAGAGCATAACTTAAACCCCTAATGGGCTGCTTGTAGTAGTAATACAGGTCAAATAAAAACCTGGATCAGAAACTTGACGACCTCTTGAAACAAAGATTTCTTTCGAAAATTGATCTACCTCTATATCAGGCATTTTCAGTACAAGCAGCACAGAGCTGCATACCCCTGCACAAAGCCAAAACCCTTCTAAACATTACAAAATATTTGTATCACAAAAATAGTTTCATTAAACCTCTCACATCACTCTTGACTTGCCTTACGTCAACAAATGAACATATCCAAATTTGCCTAATGAGTTACACACTTCTATTTCTAAACGAAAGAATGTGGACCTGCAATGAGATGATGGATGCACCTGGGAAGGGAAAAAGAATTCTGCTAAACGCAACAACCAAACGCACAGAAATTACTGGGGTCTTTTTCTCATAAATTCCACGGCATTAAACAGGATCACCTATACATTGGTTGCAGTTCCCAGTCAAAAGTTATGCTTTTATTTCCCAAAGAGGAAACTAGGAGGTAATGCTAACATTTTGGGAGTTATTTCAGAAAAGCCTCAGGTACTTATCAAACGATCTTAAAATGTGTAGTTAATATTATTTTTAAAAGGAAATATTATTTGCATTGAAGGGACGATCTTTTTTATTCCATGGATGCGCTAAACGCTAATGATCCTACTGAAATTATCTGCAGCATATGGTATCATGCCGCTTGGGTAAAGGTTTCCTAATTGCAGAATGAAAAACACTACCACAGGTGAATGGCTCAACAGTGGGCTGAATGCTAGATGGCCAAGTTGTAATCATGGATCCGAAACCCATTATTAGCTGCTGCTTCTCATGTGCAATTGAGGTTAAAAATGTTTGAAACACCTATCAACTTAATACTTTGATCCATTACCTGCAACTCCCTAGAGCCTGATATTCTTCCTATCACCCCAGATATCAAAAGTAGAGCAAATAAAATCGGAAACATTAAAATTAGTGAAAACTTAGAACACTGCCTATGGATACCTCAAAAAGAGACGGGATATAGAACAGCAGGCCAGTAAAAATCTCAACATTTCACATGGTTGTTTTCTACAGGTTGCAGGATTCCTCTCTGAAACCCCTTATCTATACCTGTTTTCAGGCAGCCAGTGCAACTTTCTCTGAATGAGGCACAGATCTGCCTCAAGACGTTGGCAAGAACACACACAATTTTAGCAGCATCCATTTGGCATGCTGCCACCTGATAGCTGTAGCTCTGAAAGCCAAACACCGCAGCATCCAACGAGGCTGGCTACAGTAACCGGAGCAGCAACAAACACATCTTCCCCTTCTCGCTGCACGGCTGAACTAAGAGGCAACAAGAACAGTGAGGATGAGAAGGACGAAAAGAAATTCAGACGCATACCTCGAAAAAGGGTCTTGGATTTCCAGTGTTTGACATAATTCCAACCTGAGTGATGCAGCCATGCAGGCCTCCCAAATTTCATTATGCATCAGATGCTGTTAAAGGGCACAGTCCAGCTTCTTAAGGTTTCTCCCCACTAAACCCTTATCTGTTTTTCATGGAATAACTTCAATCACATTCACTTCTTGACTTGGGAAATGAGCTCGTATTAGTGGGAAAATAATACTTCAGCAATATTTTGGAATTCCAAAATGGCTAAATACATTTTCATTGAGAACTGGGCAGAGCTTTCCAGTACTGCAAAGCTGGTTCATCAACACGAGTATTCCTTTATCAGTTCAGAAACACAGGTCTCCCAATTGCATTAGTGAAAGTCATGGAATTGTATCCCTCCTGCAACAAGGCTCAGAATCAATAAATAAAAAGAAATTCAACCTCTGATATGAGCTACCATGTTGTTTAAAAGCTGTTTAAAAATGTTACTGGAAAACTGTTATGAGGTTTTCAATGATAAAGATCATAAAAACATACTTGCAGTCACTTTCTATGCCTCAAAATTCAGTATGTAATTAGAACCATCCTAAGCTCAGTTACTGGTGAACTCATTTCCATGTTAAAAAACTCAGCAGTTAAGCACGCATCACTGTTCAGGAATAAACCTGCCCTAGGTCTGAAGTAAAAGGGTGATCTAGAAAAATTGTGGTTTATAGTAAGGTGTATACACTGTGCACTGGCAGAGAAGTAAGAAGCAGTCAGATATGAAAGAGGACATTTTTAAAACTGGGTATGCAAGGAAAAGCTGAAATATAGAAGAAAACAATTCAGAACTTGATTACAAGTACCTAGATCGAAGTGTTCTGGACAGAGAAAAACACCACTGCCACTGGGCAGGCACTCAGTAGTGATTCTTTGTACTGAAGGCGAGAACAAGACCACGTATTCCCAGGGCAGCTGGCAGCTTGAAGGCTCTAAGGGGCAGAAGGCTGCCTGACAACGTGACGCTATCAGACAGTATTCAGCTGGGCTTTGAAGGGCTCTCAGCCTCCAGCAAAACAAAACAGACTCTGGCTTTTTGGCATCAACCTGTACGTAGTCAGTGACCTCAGTCTTCTTGACATCTAGTTCATCATCCACGTCCAACACAAAACACACCTTTACAACCAGTCAGGTGTAAAAATCCTGTCCAGCCCCTCGTACCACAGAGGGGTGGCTGGAGCACGGCTGGACTGCCGGGTTTATATTTAATACGCTTGCAGACCATTTTCAAGCTTTGTCTTCATGCAGTTCTGTATGCATTCTGCTACAGAGTTACTGCTTGCTGCCATGGCCAGTTCTTCAAATGTGATGTGAATTCTGCGCTCAGATAGGACCATTTACTGCATCTTCCTCTCTCGGAAGAAGAGAGAGTGCAAAAAATCAGTTTGGAAGGCAATATAAGTGACCAGCAGCCTAGCACATGCCGGGCAGCCAAGAAAACAGAAAGCTTAACTGAAACAGGTTTGAAAGCAGCACTGAAAGAAAGTGGTTGTTTGCCAAAACACTACGAAGCATGAACACAGACGTTCTGACATTACCACAGCTTAACTTGCTCCTGTGTCAAGTTAATCCTGATTCCAACTGAGGTTAAGTCCTCCGAAGCTGCTCATGAGTCACATAGGTGGAAATAGTTCTTCTGAAAACTGCTTTTTTTACGTCACACAATGATTTTAGATCAATGGAAATAATTTGTACCAAGAGAGACACCTCATTACTAACCACCACATCCTACCAGTTGATTTCTTTCACATTAGGAACTGAAGAAACAAGCTAACCAGGCAAAAAAAACCCCCAAACTCCCACCCAAAATCCCCCACCAACAACAAACTCTCAAGAGCTTGTATTCTGAACTCTCTTTCTCTCAAAAAGGAATGCGAAATCTCAGCTTGTATAAACTGACTCAGGAAGGGGGTACCCTACAGGTGATGTCCAATACTGTTTATTCTGTTCACTCTTTTTGAAAAAGAGAGTATTTCTGCTGTATCAAAACTGAGGCATTCGCATCTCCAGTGAGGCCCTGAAGTTCTGAATCCCCTCCACTTCTCGAGCCAACATTGATCAAGAAACATGATGGTTCGTCCACCAGCCTTAAAACACATTCTCCACACTCCAAGAGTATATTCCTATTATCCAACAACCTCTTCCTTTGTTGAAAGTGTCTGTCTGAAATGAATGAATTATGACAGCCAACATGACATCTCTTGTTGCATATTCTTCCTTCTGAATAATGATTGTGTGGTAGAGATTCATACAGAACAAAGAAGGAAGAAATGTATTGGAAGAAGACTCGGTATCTCTCAGGCCCACATTAGCATTCACTTTCCACGTTCTCTCAATAATCCTTTTATTTAATACTGTGCTTTGGTGTAACTCCTATCTTTCCTGCACTCTCTTTTCGTGTTTCATACTCTATATAAGAACACTTTTTATTTCAAGAAAGGAAGTGATTTGGGTGGATAAACATTGCCAGAGACCATAATCTCTCCACAAATCATTCAGTTTTTATGACATAATCGTTTCATCTAATAAATGGCATTCTAAAAAAATACTGAAAAGGAGGCATCTAAATACTTCTTCCTGCGAAGCCATAAAGTTTGATAAATCATGCTGAAGAAATTCCCTATAGCATTTACATCTGAAACTCAATACTAAGCAGGCATTCTTCAAATACAGATATGGGTTACAAAAGGTGTTTTTCTAAAATGGTCTATTTTTACCCAGATAGT
>NW_008824812.1:829646-830008 GCF_000699105.1 Pygoscelis adeliae
CAGCTGAACTTTGACTTCAACCTATTAATTAAAAAGCATAAGGCGTTAAATATGAAGCTAGTACAGCAAAGTATCTTTTTCAATTAAGGAGTCTTCCTTTCTTGGCTTGCTAATACCTCAGACACTCATTATAAAGAGGTCACGCAGTATATTATGCCAAAACCCTACACTTCCTCATTTTACACTTCAATTCAGCAAATTATTTTACCACCTGTTTGAGCACCTAACAGAATCCATGCCTTAATTCCATCAAACGCTCGCTTCTGTCACAATGTCCATTTAAATGTCTGTCACATTAGCTTATTTATTAAATTAGAACACAAGTTGCATTAAAATGTAGGCTTTTGAATTAAACATGCAAG
>NW_008824812.1:830049-833109 GCF_000699105.1 Pygoscelis adeliae
ACAACCTGCATCTCATCATCGTCATATCTAATGTTTCAGTTGTAAACCCTTGCAGACAAGTTCATGGTTTCTTTATTTCACTTTAGAGTACGCATACTGCTTGTCTCTCATTTTGCTTCATCCTTCTAAAATTTTCAACAGTTTTGTATTTGAACAAAATGGAAGACATGCGAGGAACAGGAAGCAGGCTTGGCTTTACAGCATCCAAGGGGGGGTCCTAAGCGCTCTAAAAAAATCTAGCGCAAATCTTCTTGAAGGGCTTGATCCACATCCCAAGTCAGTGCAGAAGCGCCTATCCCAGTGAAAGCTGGATCACGCCAGTAGGGCACAGTGTCATGACCGTGTGAAGTCACAGATTACCACCCTCACAAGCTGCCTCTTTCGCTCTCATTTATTCACGTAAGCAGGCTGTGGACTGCTCCTTAGCCACCTGTAATTGTCTGTTCCCATGGTTTACCTTTCTCCCTTATGTATCGAAGTGTTACGCAGAGCAATATGCATAAGTTGTCAGACAACGTTGAAACAGGGTTAACGCCCTCACCCTCCCTAGCTCTGTGCAGCATGCAGCCAGTTTCGCCAGAAGACAGTGAGACATCTCAGTGGCAAACTTTGTCACCCTCTTGTTCCAAATAATTTATAATCGTGTTGAGCAGCACTTACGGCTGTTGAACTTCATTAGTAATCTTTCTCTGTTAAGAGGACTGTCTTTAACACTATCTTTTGTTTTCTATCATTAAGCTATCCTTCATCTCAAAACAGCTTAGTTTCAGCAGTGAGACATCTTTATGGAAAACTGTTCTGAAATCCAAATACTTTGTATCAATGGAATCACCACCGGTGTCATTTTAGTTCTATAAAACAGACACACAACCACACATACTTTAGCAAATAGGGACAGGATCTCTCAATTCATAGGTTACAGAGATAGTGTTAAGTGGCCAAGAAATCTTCGCTATTTCTTTCAATGCCAAGAAATCCTTGCTACTGATGTACTCGCAATTCCATTAATAGGAGTATTGCAAAGCCACGGTCCGGATGAAGTAGTGACCGTAATCAAGAAGTACAGACACCAATAGTTAGTTAAACACCGAAAAAGATGCCAAATATCTTTACAAACATGTCTTAATCTAATTATATAAGACAATGCATTTCACATCTATTGGGGTAAGAGTTAGAAGCCCTACCCGTGGCCCTCTATTCAAATTATTCCTTTGAGTATGGAAGCACCTGTAAAAACTCTTCACTTGTCAGCTTAAAATATTCTAAGAAATAGAAATACACCAGCAAGGTTTATAAGAATCAGTGGTCATACAAAGCTTTGGGAAAACAAGAAGTGTTGTAGCACTGTGAAGAAGATAAAGCAATTAAGTTTTCACTATTTTATTTAGCATTCTGCAGGGAGAGTGCTGGAAAATGCTTCCATAATAAACTAAGACCACGTTCCATGGATTGCTCTGAAACAGTCCCAGAGCTGTCTGACTTCTGCTCAGCAACAGCACACAGCCTTGAGCCCAAAACCTTGCATTTGGCTCATTCTCATAGGAAATGCTGGCCAAAAGGACATCAGGTTACATACCCTGCAGTTATATTTTAAATATAACTACCTTTCTCATGGACAGTTCACCAAAGCTCCCAAGAATGAAGATAATCTCAACTAAATATTAAAGCCTATGATGTAAATGCACGGCATCAGACCTATCATTTCTTAAAGTGTTCTCAGTTACAATTATAAGTTTTATCTTTTCGACTTCCACATCAGTTAAAGCAGACATCCTGAATTTAACTGAGAGTAAAATAAAGGTCAGTACCTTATTAGTAACCCCATACGTAACTTTATTTCAGTGGTTTCAAGGCTTTCTTTCTATGGATTATGAATGGCAATCATGTATATACAACTGAAGATGAGTGGAAAAAATATTAGATCCTCAATTATAGAATTATTTTCACTTTTTTTGACATGTTTCTAAATAGGACATCTTTAACGTTTGGTCAATGACAGTGAGATATGTTCTGTCCCAGACTTACTTTCTCTGCAATTTATCCACAATATTCATCACCAAACAAGAAAAAACAAGTTTTTCACAAAAATGAGAGAACATAGAACATATATTTTAATTTCATTTTATAACGACATCTTCTCCCTTAGTCATGATGTTTTTCCCATGTCATTAGAGTGTGATTTACCTGCAGCTCCACATAAAATGGATCATGTGCTGAAGTAAGAGTACGCAGCACTGATAATACTGTAGCTCATACAATTTTTCTTTCGGAAGCAGCAAAAATTTTCACAATCAAGTCAACTGCATTTTGCTGCTGTCTAGAAAGTCCTGAAAAAGAGCAAAGATGATTTATGAGGGAAGTCTTTTCCTAAGAACAGCAGACAGGGATGGAGACCCATTCTTCCTCTTTTAGGAGGAGGTGAGCTCCCTTCCTTACAGTAGCTGTGGGTCAGGAATTCAGATTTGGCCACATACCAGACCCAACGTATCACTTTATGGTAGCAATGCTAATATTAAAAAAACCCAAACAACCCGCAAACCCTCTCAGAATTTTATTTCTGATTCCTATATTGCAATTACAAACACCAATACTTTTTTGGCTTACTTTCCATTTGCAGTAGGCAACTAATGAAGTGTTTAAACTTGCCTCAGTAATAATTTACACCTGTGTGGAGGGGGAGGAGGCATTCTTCTGCTTTCAACTATTCCGAGAGATTTTTCTTCCCCAGTTTTGGTACTCCTCCTATGCGGATTTTCTTCCCCCTCACCACCCCATTACCCAACGCAGGACTCAATTTCCAAACCGCCCAACGAACCCCAGTCAGCCGTCTCGGGAAAATTCAACAGCCACCGGCCTCGTCGTGAAAGTCACCCCCTCCTCCCTCACCTTCACCTCGGGCACCCCGCTGAGCGGCGCGAGTAAAACCCCAGCAAGCAAGCGACGAAAAATGAGAGGGGAAGAGGGGAAAGTTATCTACCCAGCCGCTTTTATTAAAAACCCCACAGAAATACACCTGGGAAAGGGGCAAAGCCGAGAGGCGTGCCGCCCGCTGCTTCCCTC
>NW_008824812.1:834031-837555 GCF_000699105.1 Pygoscelis adeliae
GTTCTGCTTTTAACGTGGTTAAACTGGGAAACTTCGTATTTTCCAGTAGCTCGAGGCCACCCAAAGTCATGAATGAGCAGCTGAAGTTCAGCTGGCTGTTCGGGGCAGAAGCAGCAGCTAATCGGCCCTGACGGCCCTGGGTGTACTTTTTCCAAACAATCTGTCAGATGAAAAGTGAACGCCACACGGTGCGAGGATCAGCGGTCCGTTCAGACAATTTCACCACGGCCCTTCTCTGTCTCAGCTGAGCCGTGGAGCCCCCGCACTGCACTGCAGAGGAGGCACATGGCTGTGTTGTGGTTTATCTACTCCAAACTTAGTTGTGAGTTTGGTTTAGGTTAAGTGTTTTTATCATTAGCACACAGCATGAGCCAGAATGTTTGCTATTCATTTAAACAGTTGGAACAGAAGATGAGCAAACTGTGTGACCTCATACGTAATGTTTACGCGTAGGGATTTTTCTTAATATTCCTACTCCTGCAAGTGGAGGAATTAATATAACAACGTACATCCCTAAAAAGTTGTTGGTTGTTACGTTCATCTTCACGGCAGGGAGGGAGGTATTGAAATTCTCGTATTGCAGAGATCCATCAAGCTTGTGTTGCTTTGGGTCTGTCTTTGGATTGCATAAAAGAATGCACATTTCTCTCCGTAAATAGGTGCAGTGTGATCTAGCTATCTGCAGCAAAAACACTGGGTGGGGAAGGCTCTCTCATCCTAAGAGAACTAATGTTGGATTTGATACTGTGTCCATCATGTAAGTCTACATCAGGTTTGCATTGAGCTAGTGCCAGTGGATAGTTGCTCTGCTGCACCGCAGTGTACTTGCTTGTGTTGATGGAATTTCTTTCTGTCCTGACCCCAAATAGCATGTGGCCTGACTAAAGGAGGGATGTAACGCAAGCAAAATGATCAGAATACCACATACCCCTCTTACTAGTTATCTGGTTTTAAGCACTAAACTGGAAAAAATGTTCCACATTTACTTGCTTTGTCTGCTGTGATGCTTTTTGTGTATTAGTGATGTTCCTTAAAGTTCCCTCTTGGCTCCAGCATCTTTTGGGGATGGG
Organism: Pygoscelis adeliae; assembly: GCF_000699105.1. Taxonomy (NCBI): domain Eukaryota; kingdom Metazoa; phylum Chordata; class Aves; order Sphenisciformes; family Spheniscidae; genus Pygoscelis; species Pygoscelis adeliae. The sequence goes on from NW_008824812.1 coordinate 835,102, forward strand.
CAGGAGCATCTCCAAGAACTCTGTCAACTAGTGATGTCTATGTCAAAAGAAAGCAATACTTGCAAGTGATGTGGAAATCATGAGCATCATACATGCCCTTGTAACTACCTGAACTGACCTTATGTTCCCTTTCTTCCACTCCTCCCAGCTTTCTTCCTGTAACAGGTATACCTACCTGAATGGTAGAAGGCAGCTTTTATCCGTTCATGACGCGTTTTTCAGTCTCCTTATATTAATAAAAACAGTTAGTGGATGTTATCAATAAAATGCAAATAAACCCTGGACAGTATAGTATGTAATCCTGACCTCCTTATTAAATGGGAAATACTTTGCTTCCTAAAGAGTTTCTGGTTAGTATGTATCAGCTCTGAAATTCTGTCACTTTTTGATCGCACAGATGCTGCTGCTTTTGAAATCAGTTGGCTTCAGAAGCAGCCTGCTCTAGTTACTGAAGTGAGATACGTCATCGAGTGAAACTTGTGTTTGTTTTCTGAACCTGTCTGGAACATTGCTGATAAAAATTTCTGTCCTGACAAGTCAGACACTCTATTAAGAAAAAAAGGAAAGAAAACCAGTTATTTTTAAAAAGCCATTGTTTTCCTTGGATTTTTGTTTCGGAGGCCTTCTGTTCCTCATCTGACACTGGCCTTCTTGGATACTTTCGGTGTATAGAGAAAGGATAATTCTCTAATTCCAGGGTCATCTTCTGGTCCAGCTTTTCATGTACAGTCCTCTTATAAAACTCCTAAGTTAATAGACTATTACTTGCATGAGAGTTTTTATTCTTATGACCTTGTCAGTGAGCTGCTGAGCCTAACAGAGTTCTACTGCAGTATCCAAGAGTACTAAATAGAAATGACAAGAATCTACTGAGGGTTTTTTATCGGGATCTTGCTTTTTCCACTGACTTTTTTGCTAACCCTTTTACCCCTGTGCATGGTAAGAGTGATCATGTAAAGTGTATTTGTTTTATTTTACTCACAGAGAGAGAATGTACGTGAAAGCAGTTAGCAAAATTTATGCTCATATTGTTCAACGCTGTTTCACTCTGGAAGATTCTTACTTTGAAAAAATTAACTATCAGTCATATTTATTGTTTTCAGAAAGCTTTTGAATTTTAGCACAGAAAAATTACTAGGACCTAGTAAATGCCTTTTCTTTGCTTCTGAAATTCCATTTTAATGAGTTATAAACCCATTGTTTGCTGTTTCTTGCATAGTCAATGTGACTCTGGTTGGTGTATACAAATATCTCAACATAAACATTTTTAGTGAAGACTGAGTCATATGCCTACCAAAGCAACAGCAATAACTTTCAAAAACAGAGCAGTAAACAAACTCTAACTTGGTGATAAGTTTTTATTTATCTGATGTAATTTTTCCACATCGTTAAGCCCATGTGGATGGATAGTAATGAGGTAATGAAACAGCCCTTAAGCATATTTTTGCCCTTGGTACGCAGCTTGTGATTCCTGCTTAAGTCTGCAAACCTCCTAGTTTTGGACACAGGTTAACTTTTGTTATTCCATTATATTCTCTGTAGGAGTGCCCCAGGGCTCCACAATCCAGGTGCTAATGAAGAGCATATTGTCATCAATTAGGGAAGGCAGGGAAGAGCCCGGTGCTCTCAGTTGTGAGAAGATGACATTTAATTATTGTCTGATATTACTCCATCTTCTGCATAGTTAAAACAGCAGATTCCACGTATTTAAAATAGCAAATGACCTCAGCCTTCCACTAGTTATCAAAAACTTACAAGGATGATCTGCAGTAGTTCTGTTGACTTCATAGGGAAAGGTCCTAGACTAGGAAGAGAAAAGTTAAGTATTTGAGGAGATTTCAGCTCAGGCCTCTTGATGAATGTCTTCTTTATTCTGTAATGCTGGACAAAGCTTAGATGATACCTCATAAAGAATAGCGTGTAGGATCTGAGTTCGTCTGTTCCAGATAGGTTATCCTAATCCTTCTACCTACCTTCTACCTACCTTCCTGGATTAGGTGTGGGGAAAGGAGCCATGCTGAAAGGGGGTTGGAGAGCCTGTTGTACGAGAGTTAACGGGTTTAGCTTGCGTAGTCTAGTAAGACTGATTACGATCTGTAAATACAGTAGTGGGATGAACGAGAATGAAGTGCTATTGAAGTCAAAAGGAAAAAAAGGTAAAGCACCTGTAAATATGTCTGCGCTAGATATGAGAAAGTGTTTTCCAAAATCTTCCTGTTTCCGTTCTGGGGACAGGAAACCTTACTTCCTTATGCGTTGTAAACTAACGGAAAGAATTTTATAATGTGATACCTGTTGCAGGTGGGGTTTGCAACTGGTGATTCAGGGTGTTCATTTCAGTCTTTAAGGGATTTATGAATGTATCTTACTACAGCTCCCTATTAGAAGTTGCATTCTCCCCACTTTACAAAGGGGGGAAAATGAGATGACGGGACTTGTCTGATGCCATACATT
>NW_008824812.1:837574-860195 GCF_000699105.1 Pygoscelis adeliae
AAGAACTAGAAAGTGAGGTCATCCTACTTCTATTCCAGTGTTGTTGCCTATAGGAAAAAGTGCCTTGCTTTTAGAGATATTTGTCATCCAGCAAGAAAATTGCAACCGAAGTATATGGGTGACTTACCTGAATTTCGAAATGTGAGACTTTGGGCAGCTTTCACTGAGGAGCCAGAGAACTAGCCCAGAAATAAGTTGCCGCAAACTGACGTTTTAAATGATTGCAAGGACAGGTACTGGAATTTATTTTACATCGCGATTTTTAAATATACTGAATTTTAGAAGACTTCATAGGCCAAATCATGCTAGATCATCAGTCTGTTGTAGAAGGTCTAATGAAGTTACTTATCCCTTAATCAAGACTTTAGGTCTTAACTTTTTTGCATTAAATATTCTAATAACACTTCAGTACTTTTACAAAGTTGCTTGCAAAGCTATAGAGCTACACAACATCCTGCTTCAACATTTCTAAAAAAAAAAAATTATTTTTTTATTTGGTTCTTGAATTCCCCTCTCCCATCTATTAGGAGTTTAACGTTTCTGAACTAGGTGGTAAATCATCATGAGGATAGTCTGTAAAACTTCTAGAGACACTTTAGTAAAACGGTGCTAAAGGCCATCAGTGATGCTGACTGCACCTAGTATTATAATGTAGCATAGTCCTGTTTTCAGTATAGTCAAAACCTTTTATATTCTTTCAGCCGTTTGCAGGTGTCAGTGTAAAAGAGATGCATTTCTGTAACTGAGGTTTCTTGGATATGTTATAACTGAATGGAATGTTTTGGCAACTGATAAAAGTTTTGGGTTTTAAATACGTTCCATGACATTGTCAGCCTGCAAACGTAATGTAATAAAATATATTGTGGTCTTGTATTCTTAATAGATCTAAATCAGAAAGCATTAATTTATGTTATTCTTTATGGAAATCGGTGGTGCAATGGGAATTTTAATGAGTGTATGTGACCAATGAGATAAAAGACACTACCTGTGGCTGAGGAAGTTTTTGAACTACGAATCGTTGAAGGCCAGAAGAGTATTCTGGGGAAGCGCTAGTGCACGGTTGCTTCCCCCCCCCCCTTTTGCTGTTTCCTAGGCATCTGCTACTGGCCACTGGAAGAGTCGGTGTTCTGGGCTAGGTGGACCTTTGGCATGATTTAATGGAATTAGTCTGTTACGTGGGTAGAGTAAATAATTCTGCAGTATTACCTGAACTTTCCAGCAGTTCATTTATTATGTTGTCAGACTGCTACAACTTTGTGATCCTTTCCAGTAGTTTCATTGCTGATATACAGGAAAGTCTGTATTCCTCAAAACAAGCTTGTGTATGTGCTTCATATCGTTAGTCTTTTCTGGATTTTTTTTAAAGACTGAAAAGACTGCATCGTTGCTTTTGAAGCTTCCTTAAAAATAAATACATAGTATAACAAAACTTGGACGATTTCAGCTTAAAAGCTACAAAATGTGGAGGCTGACTTGCCAGATTACATTCACAGAGAATGGAAACGTGCTTATGTTAGTAACCTTTGTGCTTGCCTAAAATATTATTGTTTTTACTGTTTGCTTTTGTAGCGCTAATTTAACATCACGGCTTTCCAGTTCACTTGAATATGCAGTAGCCCACGCTGTGCTGATGTTCAGTTCACTCACGTTCACTTCTAGAAACTTTTCAGTGAAAATACGTTGGATGAAACGAGCACAAATAGGTGGCAATTGGTTATAGTGCTTAGAATAGCTTAGGAGACAAAGGTTGAGAAACACTTCAGTTAAGATCTACTCTTTGGGGTTTTTTTAATGTTTTACATAGCTAGCGCTCCAATACGCTGCTCTTCACAAGAGTCAAGGCTCTGACTTAAATTAGCCATTGAAGAACTTGATTGGACTTCACCAGTATGGTTGACAAATATTTTAATTAGCTTACTGGATTTCAAAAGACAGCACAAGTTCTTTTATTATGCTTCTCTCTTCTTTAAGGTTTATTTTACATTTTTGTATACTTCTAAACAAGTTACATTGCCAAGTTTGGATATCTGAATTATTACGCAGTGCACATGAGTATGTACGTGTTATATAATCATAGGTGTTTCAGGTGTCAGTTTGACTCAAAGCAAACACTCTCTCTCCAGAAAGTTTGTTTCTACGATAAATGTTACAATACCAAATGTATTTGTGCTCCTCTTTTTGGCTGTGATCCTTTGGGTTTTTTCTTTTTTTGAACAAGAATACTCAGGAGATAGTTTAGCAGAGCTGACAGTGAATTTGATGTACATTATATTTAACTTTACAAACTTAACATTAAGCTCTGTTCAGACATAAAGGTTGTAGCTGAGGTGCCGGCTGCTGTTGTATTTTGTTAAATTACTGAATTACAAAGGTGTTAAAGACTTCAAGTGAGGTAGGGGGGATGGAAGATAAGAGTTCTTGTTCTGCAGAAGCTAGCGTCAGAGCTTGGTTAACTTCTTGTCTATTTACATGCTTCAAAATAAAAAAGTCAAGTCAGCCTGCACTGTCAGTATCCTGCTGATCTACACCACCAGCTTTTTGGAAACTTCAGTTGGTTCAGTAGCTTTGGAGCTAGTGGCAACAGAGGTTTACAAGCAAAGCCTAGCTGCCTGTGGGTTTCACTGCTTATAATGAAGACTTACCTCTCGCTCAATAACAAGAACACTTCAATGAAGACTAGTCACAGTGATGCCAAAGACTTACTTTCCTTGAAGTTCACAGTTGTTTTAAAACTGTTCTTTATGTAGGCTCTTACATGTTTTGCATGAGATAGTTTAACTCAGCCCAAAGCAATTTTTTAAAACTATATGGTTATAAATTTCTAAGATGATGATGAATGGGTTCCTTATAACTAGCTTTATCTGTTGCATGTATAAATTGCATGAGTAAGAAAAATAGGAGTGAAAGGATTACTGAACCTAGTAAAACTGGAATTTAATAGCTGGAGCTTTTTTTTTCTTAAAGAAAGCAAAGATTGAAACTTACTGCCATCCAGTCGTAAGAGAATTTTTGCGCTTTTAGCAACTCAAAGGTATTGAAGTAAGGCAACAAGCTCTATTTCTCTGTCTTATAAATGACCTTATGAATGATACACGAGACCTTATATAAGCTTACATTGAAAGCTCATGAAATAATGTAAATGTAAGGGCAAAAGAAATTAATAGTTCTTTTTTAAAGTACAACATCTATTACATTTTTTTATTAAGGGAAACAAAATAAGTTAGGTGGAATATATTTTGTTTGTCTCTTTTGTTTTCAAGGTTTGGCTTGAGCAACAAGTTTGATACAGAATTTCCTTCTGTTCTGACAGGGAAGGTAAGTGTGAGATTAAACTGTTCTTTTACATGGAAAGATCCAGTGCATCCAGTGGTTTCTGTGTTACAAATACGTGCTGGTGAATCCGCAGCGCAGGCCAGCACTGCACTGAAGACTGTTGAATTAACCCTGTCCTGTATGAACTGGCTGGTTGATGACCAGTCCCTACAGTGTACTTTGAAACAAGGAAAAATGACTTGCAGCGATTGCTATCATTATTGGCATTCTAAACACAGAAAAGCTCAACGTGGCATCATACTGTTTTCATGCAGGCGACCTACATGAAAGCAAGCCTCACTTAACCTTGCTCTTTAGATATCTGGAGTTTGTGCTACCTCCTGAGTGAATTAAATTATTTCAAATGCTACACCTCTCTTTTTAATATCTGTCAAGCCTTGAGTTTATATTTAGACAGATCTCCGGAAGAGAATCTTGTTTTATCTGAATCTTTAAGGAACAAAACATTATAGCGTTAAATCTACAAATTAAGTAGGCTTTTAGTACATTTTCAGAAATATAGTAATTGTTCTGCAAATTAGTGGTGACAAGTCTCTTGCTTTCTCTGGAGTCCTGTCATCTTACTAAATGCGAGTTTAATAAATATTCATTTGTAGCTATTACTTAATGAAACCTTGTAACAAAATTCTTGGTTATGGTCCTAAATTCTTTTCATAATTGTTTTAGTTTGGGGGTTTTTTTAGACTTTTAAATTTTGAATTCTTTTTCTCTTGGATTTTTTTCTTTCTGCTGTTTCACTCTTTAGTGCTTTTCTTTTGCTTTATTTTATATCCTCCTTATGTATCTTTTCCAGAATTTGTAAGGATAAAGTTTATTTGGCTCTTACTACCTTCTCTAATGTCATACCATATAGCTACACTACCTCTGCAGCCTCTTGCAGTAGCTGTTGAGTCATATTAACAATATACTAAAATGCAGCTGGATGGCGTCTCCTGGTTCTGCCAAATCCATCTGGGGTTTTTCTCCTTCATTTTCACCCCAGAGTATAACGAATAAGATACTTGCGCTGAATGTGTCCAGCTTTTCTGACAGCAGTGCAATTGAAAAGCAGGTTGCTATTTGGAGGTTTTGGTTGTTAAAAGGCAGCTTGGGAACTCTGGCCTTGCTTCAGAATCTCACTGAGCTCAAAAGGAAGAGTCTTACTGATTCCATAGTGTCTGATGTGAGGGCTGGTGATAATACCATTTGCATTTCACCTTGCATGTCTGAGGTTTATTCTTTTCTGCGAAGCTCGCTCTGATCACTGAAAAGCCACAGAATACTTTTTGGAAATAACAATTTTTATGTTCTTTTAGTCAAGCTGTAGTTTGTTATAACTAAGCCTATAGAAAATACCTAGCAGGGAATGTTAAAACTTAATTTGATTATATAATTTCATCTCTTTCTGTCTCTAAAATATATTTGTGTGTATTAAAAAACCAAAACAAACCCAACCCCCCAAACCTACACTTTTTAATACGAGCATCAGTGCCTGTCACATTTTCCACTTGATTGTCCTCCTCTTGTTAAATAGACAGTGAACAGAAGTTTAAATTAAAGTTCAGTTGACTGCTTGGACGTCATTTAGCAGAGAGGAAAGAGGAAGTTCTTTTCTTCTACTTGGCATTTACCCTTCTTGCTCTGTAGATCTAATCAGTGACAGCAGAAATCACGTGAGCAGGGATTTGCTGTATATAGGTATGCTTCTTCTGTTGAGAATCTTGATAGCCTGTTATCTTTTTCTCATATGTGGATCTGAGGGGCTTTCTGAGTAAGAAGACCTTGAAAATAAATCAGTTCCCTTTTGTGAGGGGAAAACAGCAATCAAATGAGGTAGTAAACACATTTTTCTTACTGCCTACCACACGCTGCCGTGAAAGACATTAAAAACCACAGTTGTGGGTTTTTTGGTTTTTAATACTTTCTTGAATTGCAAGAAATAAAAAATCAGCTTCTTCCACTGGTTGTGGCAGTCAATCACCTTTATCGCTATTGAAAATGAAAACTCAGTCAGTTTTTTCCAGTAAGTAGGTTTTCTTCAAATACCCTGATAAATAATTCACAGTAATAAGCATTGTAGTCAATTGATACACCACTTTAAGATCTTTTACTGTTCTTAAAATACAAATTTTTACTTTTTATGAAATCACAATTTATGAATAGCATAGTGACTGTTTATATTAACAGTTTGTGATTAAAATGTTTACTACGAACTTGCATTAGTACACAGCTAGTATAGGGCAATGTCATAGTTTACTCAGAATGTCTGTGTAACATTAAGTTTAATGGCTTTGTTGTCCACTGTGAATTGACATTTATAATATACTCCATCTGCTAATGGAGTGTAAAAGATGAAGCCATTAGGTGGGCTTGACAGATTTCTCTATGGTATTGTTTTTGCTTTTAATAAATACAGATGAAGATCTAGGTTTCTAAACACAGGATGAAAATCCATCCAATGCACGATAAAAATCCTAAATAGATAAATCTATCTAGCGATACCTTTCTGCCAGAAGCACTGACTTTTTGGATTTATGCCACTGTGTACTCTTAGGAATTTACTTAAGCTTCCTGACCCTCAGTTTGCCCATCTACAAAATGATGACAGTAAACTTTCTGCTGGTTTTTTTGTTTTTTTTTTTTTAAATCTGAAATAGCCCTCCTTCTTCACCCATCTGCCCTACCTCCTTGTCTCCCAGTTTTCACAGATTCTGGATAGTTATTGTAAATTAGCCTAGAGCTAAGATGCATGTAATTACATCTTAAATATTTAATTGAGACACGTTTGTTGCTTTTTTTCTGGGAGAGGTGAATGTGTGTAGTTGAGGATAAAACATAGGCAATAAAACAATAAAGGAAAGGAAAATAGCAGGTAGGTCAGATGTTGGGCCCAGCTAATTCAGCTAGATTGACTTAATATTTATCTTGCAGGATGAGATGCAAGCTTCAGCTGGTTTATAAATACTGAGCTAGGCTTTCGAACAGTGCATTCTTTTCAGCGGAATACTGTAAGAAAAGATTTGACTACACTTAATACAGAGGCAATATTTAACTTTTAATAACGTGATTGGACTTTGGCCTAAATTTAAATTCTGGCTAAATTTAAATTCTGTGTGCTACAGTTTTATAGGATTATTAATTCTTTTAAAACAAGCATTTAAAAGCTCTTAACAAAATACTCTCTGTGATATATGGCACAATAGCACACATTGCTCCAGGTGACAAGAAAATGATGGAGGCAGTGAACCTTAAGGAAGAAAGTGGAGTTTCCTGCCCTGATCTTAAAACAGTAAGGGTCCTATACAGAGATTACTGTGCAGTGCAGGGAAATGTAAGCCATAAAACGTGCTCTTGGTATTGTGATCCCATTGCAACATGTGATTGATAGGGTTTGTGATCATGATGATTGAAGGAGAAAGATCAGGCCTGCTGGGCTTTACTTGCTCTCTTCCTGTGTTTGTAGATTCTCTTGCATCCTGTTGTAAAATATTATGACACCCCCTCCTTTCCTTTTATGTTTTTTTTTTTTTGCCCTCCCTTAAAGACCTAAAAGGAACTAACGTCTCTTTACAAGGTGTACTGCACAGCCAGGAGCTATGTACTTATCTCATTCTTTTCAAGACCCAGACAGAAACTTTCTAAGAGACTTTCCCAAATTACTCAAAACTAGACTTTCTTAGGGAGCTTTCCTTGTGCAGGAGGCGCTGTTAATTCTCTGTTTGTTTGAAATACATTAGTCATTTCATATTAACCTTTCAATATCTGCACCTGCAAAAAAGGCAAGATTTAAATAATTTTAAATTATTTATCAACAAAATTCTTGTTTCATTTGGATACCATTTTATTACTAAATTAGAACAGTTATTTTATTTACAGATGTTTCGTTCTTTGTCACTGTGTAACAATGCTTAACTGTTACTGGACTGTAAACTGAGAGCAATAAAACTGTGTTTTACTTCTGTTTATCACAGAATGAGGCTTATCTTGGTCACCGGTTCCTTTAGTTTCAAATGAAGATGTGTCATTGACGGACAGAAATATTTATTGTGATTACATTTCCTAAAGGGAAAAATATATCCAATAGTTTGGGTTAGCCGAAACCATCTTAAGTAATTTCATCTTACGTTGCAGCTAAGAGATTCACCTTTATTTGGTGCATTAGCAGGTAGTAGTGGTGCTTTCATAATACTATATTAAGGTAAACATCATACCAAAATTTCTGAAATAGAAATTTTCTCTGTTTCTCGGTGGCATCTAAAGTTGGTTTCTAGTTTAGCCATTTGCAGTGCTGTGCTCTACAGGAAGGAGAGTACTTCAGCATTGTTCTTGCGAAGTAGCATCAAACTGTTAACTTAAGGGAGCCACTGTTCACATCAAGAGTAGCACAGAAATAGGGAATCTCACCATCCCAGTGCTTTATTAGGTCCCAATTTTTTCTGCCAGCTGTGGTCTAAGAATCTGGTTGACTTCTTCTCATGTTGGGTGTTACCACTGATGATAAGGTTTCTTCACGTTAAACTAAATTCTAGACTGCGATTCCATTGTCTTTGGTAGGTTTGTACAGCTGTATTTTGGGGTTGGGGTGTGCTGTTGACAGGGTCCAGTAAACTTTCTGTCTAATAGAAAAGGAAACATTCTCTTTTCTTAGTGGGATTCATTGCAAAAGTACGAATGGGTCAAGAAAAAAAAATACTTATTTTTATCTTTCAAATAAACAGATAGAATGATACACGTACGAATTTCAAAAGACGTCTCAAAGAAAGTGCCGTTTGTATATATCTAAATGTTAGGAACATGTAAACTTCCTTAAGCCTTGAGAATGCCAATTTGTTAACGTACGTAGTCTCAATTCACTGTGAAGCATGTCGGACTGCAGAAGCTGTACAATGTTACTTGTACTGCACACAACCAACCCAGTTGTACTTTACTACAAAACATTCCCCCACGTTGAAGATGAAATGGTCTTGCTCACCTGCATCTGATATTTGTTATATCCTGAACACAAGAGCCAGTATTGGCAGAGAGATCTGTAAAACCTTCTGTTTCAGATACATGCAGGTACAGGCTAGTTTTCCACATTACAATGTGATTTTTTTTTTTTTTCCCCCCTGTTCATTGAAAATGTCCCAATACGTGGGATCTCTGTTTCTTTTTGCCATTTTCTTCTTTTCTTTTTTTTTTTTTAAACTAAGGTGTCTATTGTAAAATATATTGAAATGTTGATGTTCCAGTCAGTCTAAAGAAAATTCTTTTGCTTGCTTTATTTGTATATGGAAAAAGAATTATAAGACAGTCTATTTAATGGGGGGCCTGTATAATTACAAAAGAAATACTTTCTGTGTACTTATTAATTCCTGCTATAAAATAATCACAATGTTAAATTACGTTCTTATATTACTAACTGTAGGCCTGGCTTGTGTACAAACCCAGATGACCTCTGACTCTATACTGCGTGGTGATCTGAATGGCCAGGAAACAGATGCTGTATTTATTTACTCCCTTTCCTGCAATGTTTTAATGAATTTAGCTCTTGTGAATAGGCGGAGGTAGCAGAATCAGGTCCTCTCCATTTCCTGTCCCATAGTTTTGCTCCTTTGGTGAAAGGAGTCTTTGTCACTAATTTAATGCTTTTGTTGTTGTTGTTACCCTTGTTTGCAGAATCAAATGAACGGAGTTGGGCTGGCTTGGTTGGAAGGATTACGTCGTAGTTGCACAGCTTTGTATACAGACTAATTCAGGGGGGGGTGGGGTGTTTCTTCAATATGGCAAGTAGTTAGGAAAGTGGTTTTGGGTTTTTTTTTTGTTGGGTTGGGTTTTTTTTTTTTGAGTTGTTGTTGGTGCCTGACTGGTCAAGTCTATTGAAGTTGGATCTGATTATTCTGCTTTGTGTGTTCGAATGCTGGATTGTGTTACAGTTAAGAGTGCCATCTTGGAGTCAGTACCACGATTCCATATTTGACTTGTCAGATGTAAGTTATTTAGATTCTGTAGAGAGATGAGGGATTTGGGGTATGTAAATAGGTAAGTGCTCTCGCCCTTTTGTAAGAAACATGCTGCTATCAGAGAAAGGAGCTTATTTCTGATAGCAAATGTGGCTTTCCACTGTGACTCTGCAGTGGCGATATATAGAAAACATTATTTTGAGTAAGCTCTGCTGAATATTCCTTGATTTAAATAAGTTGCTTTCCAACAGCTAGGCTTTATTCATAACCCTGTACAAGATGCATTTCTTTGCCTTGAATATAATCCAGTGTATGTCTTTCCGGGCTTCCCTATTTTAGGAAGCGGTTACAAGTGAAGTTGTGGCCTCATGTCGATATGGACCACTTCAGGAATTTGTTTGTGGACAGAGGTCCACCCTCACCCAGGCACAGTATAGACTTGCATTGGTATGAAATTAATTTGGACAATATTATCCTTTTTTCTACGTGACACACAAGTGTTTTTATTATGAAGCTGCCCCGCATTTCCTTGGAAAGCAGATATCTGTCATTCTTCCATTTTTTTTGGTCAGCGTAGCCAGTGCATATGTTGCACAGCTGTGTCCGTCCCATTTCTATTTTTGTTTGGGGCCACTACGTTATCAGGACAATTGATTTATTAATGGTGCAATAAATAAGGATGAGGCTGTTCATCTAAGCGATGTTTAGCTTTTTAATGCAAGTTTCTGCAAAGCATGCACCATAAATGAATTTGTTACAGGAAAGTGACTCTGCATGCTCACGGGGTGACCAGTGTTTTAGAAGGTGGGGTCATATTGTATCATGGTCTTACGCTTCATTGACATTCTAACCTGTAGAGGCAGTTACTGAGAAAATACACCTGTAGTGGCTTTCCACTGAAGTTCAGCATTTCTATTGCAGGTTGCCCCAGAAGAATTCAAGACCAGCATCAGTCGCGTGAATGCATGTTTAAGAAAGAATCTCCCTGTCAATGTAAAATGGCTGCTTTGTGGCTGTCTGTGCTGCTGCTGCACACTGGGCTGTAGCCTGTGGCCTGTAGTCTGTCTTAACAAAAGAGTAAGTACATGTTTCATTATTCTTATTCTATTTATTTTGCAATTACTGATAACATTAAATAATGTTTAATAGTATTATCCCCATTTCAAAACCCTTTTTTTGTCTCGCTTGCATTCAAAAGGTTATTCCCTTTTCCATTCCTTAGAAAACAGAAAAAATGTTCGTTAATGAAGTAAATGATACCAAATTACCAATTGAATTAATAGTCTTAGGAATAGCTAATCCCATCTCAGTTTAAAGAACAGGATGGAGTATGTGATAACCTAAATTTCCAGGATTTCTAAATGTCCAAGAATTGAATTAAATGAGTGCAGAACTGGACATTGACCTTCAAAGACCGCCTGAACTGCAGTGAAAATTACTTTTCCTCTTCACCCCCCCCCACCTCCGAATAAATATATTTTTTAAATTAAAAATCACTTTTTTGTATGTAATAGTTACTATTTAACATTTCTGAGCTGTGATTTATTTGACATATATCACTGTGCTGTTTCTATTAAGAACAAACACAAATTTGTTTTCTGTTCAGTAAGTTTAAAGACTTCATTTGGTTTGTTTTTTTTCCCCCCAACAGAAAATTGACAACTCTCTTAATCAGGTCCAAAGTAATAATTCTGAAAAGCACTTTAGCGATATCAAGTAAACATGATCCTAATTACCTCTGTGGTTTACATTTAGAATTGATTATCACAGCAGTAAATGTTTAGGAAATAAATAAATAGGTATAGTGTAACGATGTTCTTTGCAGCTACATGATTTGTAAGACTTGTAGCCATAAAATCTTATTATCCACAAATGTAAATAGTACGTAGGTGCACTAAGAAAAAAAACTCACGCTTGTCAATTTAATTACAGGAAAAGATCTTAAGTTAAAAATCTGTTAAAAAGTAATACCTCTGGCTTTTGAGAGTTTATGATCTCTAATAAAACAAACTGAAAGCAAAAACAAGCAATAGGCATTGCTTTTCAGAGAAAATAAAACCAAAGTGTTTTGCCAAACTTTCCAACTCGCTCAAGAAAATAACAGTTGCATTGAGTTTTTGGTTAAAAAAAAAAAAATGAAGTGCACTAAATGCATGATATGTTAACTTGTTGAACTGCTAATCGCTGAAGCCTACATCGCTAAAAAGTTACAGGACTTGTTTTAGATCGTTTTAACTGCCTTTATAAACGTTCTTATTGCAGAGGAATACGCTTGAGATATACAGATGGAATATTTGCAGTTTTAAAACCGTATTTAATATTCTTGTGCTAGTGAAAATCTAAATAAATGCCCATGTGGAGTTGTAGTGTTAATATAATTCTCAAGGGTACAAATAATATGTATCAAGTAGGAGTAGGGAAGATCATGTTACTTCTGTGGGTATGTGTGTATATGTATTAGAGCAATTTGATCGCTTTAACAATCACAACTATAAGATGGTTCTTAATTTTCTCTTGTGGTGGGTTGAACCCGGCCAGCAACTAAGCACCCGCCAGCCACTTGCTTACTCATCCCCCTGCCACAAGCAGGATGGGGCGAGAGAATCAGAAGAGCAAAAGTAAGGAAAACTGATGTGTTGAGATAAAGACAGTTTAATAAGCAAAGGAGAAAAAGGGAAGAAAACCCAAGTGATGCAAATCACTCGCCACCTCCCACCAGCAGACCGATGCGCAGCCTTGTCGCTGGGCTATGGGCTACTTTGGAAAGAATAGCCCCCAGTTTTATTGCTGAGCATGACGTTACATGGCATGGAACATCCCTTTGGTCAATGCTGCTCAGCAAGAGCTAAAACATTGATGTGGTATCAACGCTATTTTCATCATAGATCTGAAACACAGCACCATACTAGCTGCTGTGAAGAAAGCTAACTCCGGCCCAGCCAGTCCCCGTACACTCATCTAGCAACAAAGGGCATTATGAGATGCAAAGGCTGGAATATAAAACTAAGACAGTTGCAACAGGAAACAACATGTACTTTTTAATTCCAAGGATAGCTTCATTGCTGGAAAAACTTACAAAGAAGTTGTGGATTCTCCACCATTAAGTCTTTGACTCAGGATTGGATAGCTTTGTATCTTTTTTTAATGAGATCGTGTAGCTCACCTACCATTATTAGCTTTAGCAAAGAAATTGGTGGATGGAATTCTGTGGCGTAGCATGCAGGAACTAGAGTAGATCATCACAGTGGTCTTTTTGTGACTTTAAAAATCACTGAAACTCCCAAAATCTTCTCCTCTCCCACAACTGTGGAAAGAGAGAACATGAAGGTCGCATGCACTTTGTTATCCAAGAGTTGAAAATACAGGCGCTGTTTGTTGTGAGCTGGAGTTCTGTGGTGGTGAGATTTTTTCAGGATTCAGTAACAATTACATTAGCAAAATCCGGAAATTAGATCTATGTAAATTACGTGTTGTCAGTAGACCACCTGTAGGGAGTGCAGCATTTGGCCATGAGAACGTGGGAGATTCTGGTTTGTTGGCTTGGCTGTGGTAGGCAAAAATACTAAATTCAAAAGGATCTCCTACTAAGTAAATGAATTCTGGAAAGTTGCAGTCCTAAGTTAACAAAAAACCCCTGGGTGTTTTCTTTTTTTTCTGAAGAAGATCTGATGTTGAGGTGTGGGGAGCTGAAGTGGTAGGATTTCCATTTATAATTTTTCTTTTGCTTGGTTCTACTTTTATAAAACTAACTTATTTTAAGTTAAGCTTAAGCCAGAAATGCAACAGTAAGATTCTTCTGGATGAGGCTGGCTACTGAACCATTTATAATACAGTTTTGACTTACTTTTTAGACTAGAAGATCAATTCAGAAGTTATTAGAATGGGAAAATAACAGACTATATCATAAGGTAAGAAAAGTTAGAGTGCTCGTTTTCTTCAGCTTTAAGAATAGTAAGTTTTTTTTGCGTAACTGGTATGTAGGAATTTTGCAGTCTTGTTATAATTCCGTACTGTATAGTGATCTTAAACCTGTGTCTGAAGTGTTGCAGATCCTGATAATTTGATACTGCTAATGCTCGTTACGTTACTCGTCAAAACAATGCTGTGCTACGCATTAATCCTTTGATAATTATTTTCTTAGCTTGGTTTGCACTGGAAGCTGAGTAAAAGGAAATGCGAAACTAGCAATATGATGGAATATGTGAGTATTACTTCTGTTATTTATTTGGTATTCAACATACCTATGATTTTATAGAGAAAAATCCTTAACTAGTCTGTCACCTATCCAAAAAAATCTCTCAGAAAAACGTGCAGTTGATTTTGACGTACACCCGTGAAGGCCCCTTTTAACAAGAGCAGCCATGGCATATATTGAGACTTAGAAATTGTCACCACTAAACATGTTTTCTCTTCATAACAATTCTACATTTGCACTACAGGTACACTCGTTTTGGTCTGTAATTTGTAATGAGGGAGACCCACTGGGACGTTGTGCATTGGTGTGATTCCCAGTCACATAGTTCTTTAATGCTTATCCACTTTTTCCATTGGTATTCATAATTACTTTGATTCAAATTCTTTGTGCAGAAATATTGCATTTTTATAGTACTGTGGTTTTTGTCTGGATCTTTTTTTTTCTTCTTTTTTGCTAGCTCTGAATTTCATAAAGTTTTAACCAAGACAGTCTGTTTAGGAAAGCAGAATTTCAAATATTTCTGTGGTCCTACTACTCCCCCATCCACTCTCATGTATAGCCATGAAGATTGTGTAGGCTTGAAGAAAAGAGATAGTCACCCCAAAAAAGTCAAGAGTCCAGAAGTCCTGTATTTCAAAATGACTGAAATCTCTGCTTTGTTATTCTGGGAAACGTTCCCTCCTTACAGAGTATCTCAGATATGTTTAGTCTTGTGTACTAGCTAGTGTTGCATGGAAATTGTGCTGAAGGTTTGAACTTTTTGGTTACTGTGTTCTGTTCTTGTCTTTTTCCCTTCTTCAACAGGTAATATTAATAGAGTTCTTACCAAAATATCCCATATTTCGACCTGACTGAGGAACAGCATTTGAGCTTTCATGTTACCTGTCATTTTCTACCCTTAGTGCCTTGTAGATGATTTTGGAAAGAAGATGGTCTACTTTGCTGTGACTTAAAAATGTTCTTCAGTAGAATATCTTCCTTGCTATGTTACTTTCTTTTGTTAAGAAGAGAACAATTTGCACATTTCTTTTTTTATGTTAAATGAGGCTTCTGTGTTGCACTCTGAATTTTTAACATTAACTGATATAGTTGCCACTAGGGATCTAACATCAGTGCTGCTTAAACTTGTTCTGAGCATGCTGCCTTATTAATTTCTATATTTGCTGTCCTCAAACATGCATCCTAATGCCGTGTCATACTATATTTCATTCTAAACGTCCCAATCCTATAAACCCTCAGTAGAAATGTCCAGGTAAGCATCTAGTAGTAATGATTTTAGTATAACTTGCTTGCATAGGACTTGCAATCAACAGCACTGGTTTTGTCCTGCACTTTGCAAAATCATCACTTACATTAGGGGGTTAATTATTTTACCCACTATGGATTTGTAAATATTGACTCTTTGCATAATGTAAAGTGTGGTATGCCAAGGTTTACAGAATGTAATATAGCTCTTATTCTATTGCCAACAGTCCGACATCGGTTTATTCATTACATTTGCTCGTATCCCTCTGATTGTATAGACCCATTCACATGCTGTTTTTATGGTAAAGCCATAATGAGTTTGTACATACTATCAGATGTGTAGGGTTCAGTTGCACTTTGTTTAGTAAATGGATGAAAAATGCATAGCATTTCTGTCTTTTTTTTTTTTTTTAAGTATTTCAGGTGGTGTTTGTAGCACCTGAAATAGGAAGCTTAAATACTGTTCACCTTTGAAAAAGTTGCGTTTGTGGGGTAGATGGCAGCTGCTATTAGCAGAATATCCTAAAGCCTCTTTTTAAGTTAGGAATATATGGATGTCAAATTTTGTCTTGCTTTTAAGTAAGGAAAAAAGTGTTTCATAATTGGAGACCTTCATTACTGAGGAGAAAAATTTGGAACAGCCAAATCAAAGCTGAAGTAACGCTTTCGTTATTTTTGTAGTGTGATACTACCGCAACATTTTAACAGTTAAGTGACACGGCATCCTTTCCAGTGGAAATAAAATTTATCTAAATCAGAGTAGTGTTTTAAAATATGCTGATAGGAAGAAGTGGACCAGTTGAAGGGGTTCATGCATGTGTTTTGGCGTTCAGGCACAGTCTGAAGAGCCACAAATGCCTTGCGGAATTCACAAGTATTTTTGGATTCTTCCCTGTTTGCCTGCTCTCAGGAAGGGAAGTAATTGCAGAAGAACTTCCTGTAATGGCTGGCCTGAGCAAGACCACTTGATAATAGTAAGCAAATGAAAATTGATGCAAGTTCCCTCCCTTTCCTAACTAGAAATAAGAAATCGGAATAAAAACAGCAGATGACTGTCTGCAAGTTGTGATGAATATCTTTGTAAGCGTCCAGGCATTTCTTTGCAGCAACTTGACTCCTTGCAACATCATCCCAAGTTGCTTTTTAGTTTCAGGGTGACTTGGGATTTCCTCTGAATGTATTTGCATCTTTTCAGTATGCAATATTGTATTAAAATATAATATTTATAAGACTATTGATTTCTTGTACGCAGTGTTTACAGAAGGCCAGTTTTATGCAAGTTGTTACTTGGAATCAAATTTCATGCTATTCTTACTGTACAGCTGAGGAGCGTCAGACTCCAGCGCTTGCAGTACTTTACAATCACAGACTGATGCTTCAGATTGTGAAATCTGTGTACTTAGTGCAGAGGTTTCATTTGACTGGTAGATTGGCGACAACTAACTCTGTAATTGCATTTGTAACATAATGAATAAAAAACTACTGTGTTGTTTGAATTTAACGTTAGCTACACCTTGCAACTCAGATTTCTATCATAGAACCAAGCAAAGTGTTCTCTACAATTTATTTTTTTTTAGGATGAGTGTTAACCGGAAGCAGAGAAAACACTTAATGGCAGAAAAATGCAGTGTAAACCAAAACTGAAATAGCACACCCAATTTTATGTATTTCCCTTACAAATAAGTTTCTGGAATAAATGAAGGGAGCTTAGCTTAATTCACAGAACAATGGAAGTTTCTTACTGTTATGGCAGAACTTTGTTAGTAATTTCCTTTTTTTGTGTAAGAAACTCAAGGAATCTCAGCAGGTTCTTATTTTCTTCTTTATGTGACTATATTTTCAAAATGCTTTTTTTTCCAACTGAGAGAACAGGCAAGCCGAATGAGAGTTCTAGTAATTGCCAGCGGTGAATGCTGAGCAGTCTTCAGTCTCGCTGCTGAAAGAAATCCTCTTCAGTCTGTGCTGACTTCATCGTATTCAGTTCAAAATTTCTCAGCCTGATTTGTCTTGTTTCCGTGAAGTGCTGTGCCGAGCTGAGAGAATACCCTGAGCTACCGGAGCCCCCAGGCCCTCTGGGCTGCTCCCTGGCCACCCCGTGCTGCGATATGACCGGAGATCCAAGGCAGAACAAGATGGCGGCTTTGCTTTCCCACCCTCAGCCCTTCGTCCCCTTCCCGCGGGCCTGGCCCCCTCCAGTGCCGCTGGCTGCTCTGCCCGCAGCAGACTGCCTGCCCCTGGGTCTCTCCTGGGCACCGCGAGGCACTTAAGCACATAATACCAGTTTTTAAAGTTCACATTTTAAGTATGTAAATTCCAGACATTTTACTTTGTCCTTAATTATTAATTGTGTAGTTTTCAAACCATAAAAGGGTCTCTTCTTTCTGTGTTTTAGTAGACATTTAAATATGTGGCCATAAAGCAACTAGTAAAGAATATGAGAGCCAAAACTGCCATTTACAGTAAACTCCACGTTTTAATAAGTAGATAAAATTTGCATTAAAATGCAAAACCAGCACGCAGTATTATATTTGCATCTGAAAGACACAGGTTCCATAGCTTATTTAAAGATGAAGGCAGCTGTAAGCACTGCTGTGAACTCTGTGCACTTCTGTTCTGTCTACAGGTTCTTTTTTGCCTGGGCTATCCTTTGCTTTAATATAAAACAATTCCCCCTGAATGTTATCTCACGACACTGAAAATCTCATTTTTGACAATAAGAAGTCAGCATGAATTGGTAAACCTATTTATGGAGGATACTTGTTAATTGGAGAAAGAATTTGTAGGAATGTAACAGAGATTAATGTTAGCAAAGTGTAGTGGAAGTGCTAAAGAAAGTGCCTTGACTGGTTGCAACAAAAGAGAAAACCTTGTGCAGAGAGTAAGGAGAAAAGGGAACCAGTAACTATCAGTAGTGTGAGTTTGCAGCAGATTTTTAAAAGCAGTTACTGTCTACCAAGTCAGTGTTTAATTATTCGTATAACATGTTGACACTAACTTTCCCTTCTAGTTTTTAGCTAGCACATATTTGGTTTTGTATCTAGTAAGTTTTTGTATCTAGGGAGTATGGAAGTATTAAAGAATACTGGCAGAGCATCAAAGCTCTTACCTACTGATTCCCCACCTGCATCTGTGAAGTTGTTTTAGGAGGGAAAAAAAAAGTGTTCTAAGACATGCACAGACAAGTCTAGGAAGTGTGGGTTCAGTTGTTGATGGGTGACTTTAAAACAGAAAACATTTTTGCTAAATCTGGTGTGGTCTTGATAAATAAAAAAAAAAGTTCCTGTGCTTTCCTTGATAGGTACAAAACTCCATATGCAAAAACGTAAATATATGTTTATTATTGTCCCACTGTGACAGTTTACTACATTTACTTGTCAACACACTACCATTGGAGCAATAAAAATGTCAAGCTATTTATATTCAATGTAAATAATTTATCATTTTAGCAAGTAATGTTATGTGATTCTTCTGCTTTTTTTTGTTTTCTGCTTTTGGTGTTCTTACAGTGTTGTAACATTACTTGTACTGCTTAAGAAAAGTGGTTTTGTTTAAGCTGTATGAAACTTTGTGTTCTTAACATTTTTATTGTTTACAAGTGAACAGCCACTTTTTTTTAATAGGACCTCACATCTTGAGAGTTTTCTCTTTTTTTTTTTTAATTAAAATACAATTCTAACTGAGCTCGCTTTCTACAATTTACTGCACTGGCTTGTGCCATTAAAAGAAGCTGGAAGTCAGACATGCTTAATCACTTGGAGATGTTTTTCTTTAATTAAATTTAAAGATGAAAACCTTTTGAATAGCGCAATGTGTTTATGGAAAAAAACTCTCCTGCGTCTCTCCCTGTAGCAGCGTGCAGATCAGCTGCGAATGGAACAGCAGTAGTGGTGGGTTTTCTTTAAATGAGACACGTTTCTGGTATGGCCAGATCAGGTGCTTGTAATGGGACTTTAAGTATGGTTTGGCTGTTTAAAGAACAAGACTTGGAAAGCTTAGAAGGCTTTCCAGAAAAGAAAACTGCAGAATGATCGCATTTCGTCTTCCAGATAATTTGGTTGGTTGGCTTACAGACCCTCTGTTGTAAGGACTTCTTGTCGGAGTCTCTTGCTGCAGCGTTCCTCTCCGAAAAGCAGAGGGTTTTCTCCTATGCTATCGTAGTTGCACCTCAAAGGGAGCCTAACCTGCGCACGGGTCGTGTGTGTTAGCGAAATAAATCATTGCCTTACACAGAGGATTGTGAACGTAGGACAATGCAGCCTTTTGTGTGTGTTAACAGGCTAGCTTTGTGGCTGTGAAAGCAGGACGTTAAAATTAAAGCCTTTGGCTCACCCCTGAGGGAAAAATACTGCGTTCCTGAAATGGGCATGTGCAATGTTTTTGTTGAAAGTTGGTGTCCTCAGTTGTTTTGGACAAATACGGGAGCATCTGGGTTGACACGCTGTTTAAGCATGGAACTGTTAACTGAATATTGTTTGAGAAATTTAGAGAATGTTACTGTGGTGTTAGGCCGAATACAGGAACGTTGGGCTGAGTCATGAAGTTAATCCCCTGTTAGGGTTTATGAGATGTAATTGCCTAGACGACTAGCAAAGGTCCACTTTAAGAATATTTGGGATTTGGCCCCGACTTCTACTATTGGAAGACACTTTCAGAACTGTTCGGTAGTGAAGCTTACTATAATGCCTGTGCCAATGTATTTATAATTCTGTACATCTGCCATGTCAGTATTGTTCTTCAGCCTAAATAGTTGAGGTGTTCCAGCTGGGTTTATTTTTCTAGTTAACCTTATAGAGACTTAAATCCTCTTAGTCTTCATTTGCTAGACAAAATGAAATGTTAGTCTCCTCTCAAAAGCCAAGTTCTCTGTTTCTGATCATCCTGCTTGCATTTGCTTGCATTTATTGCCATTTGAATTAATTTTCCTTGAATAGGGGCAACCAGAAACAATCGGATATACCAGATAGTGGCTCATGGCTAAGGCACCAGGTATTTCCATGTAGATAGTTCCCTCTCTTCTGTGAAAATAATGTGATCCATTAAATTTAAAGGATCACATTTGTCTCCTTAGTGGCTGTATTGTATTTCTGATTCGTAGCCATGCTGTGATAAATTTGGGACTTTCTCTCCTGAGTCACTTCTAGTTTGTACGAGCTCCCAACAGACACTCTCATTACTAGTCCCATCAGTCCCGACTTATCATTTGACACTTTATACTGTTGAATTTCTCGATACTTACATTACAGTGATCCTCCCAATCCTCCAATTCTTCTCGTATATGCGCTCCCATTCCTCCTGTAAAAAAATCTTTGTCACTGACTGATTCCATCTGCAAAGTTAACAAAAATGTTTTTACTAAAAAGATTCATTCCAAGATTGATGCCTGAATTCTGCTTGTAATTTTCTAAAAGCCCTTTTACTTAGTCCCTTACCTGATTTAAATTTTTCTATTATTTCCCCATCCAACTGAACCAGTACTTTCCTTGTAGTTTATCTGGTAGATCTAACCTATTTGGACTTCGTTGATTTACACCTCTCTATTTTGTAAACATGTGAACAGGGCAGATTTGGGTCTAGGCTAAACTACTGAATTTTCTGCATTTTCTGTAATCACTGGATCTGTTGAGAAGATCATCCTTTTAATATAGTCACATTTTATTTCATATGCTTTATATAAACCGTATGATCCATAGTAGCCTCCTTTTGAATAGTAAATCAAAATTTCTGCAGGAAATAGATTTAGATATCCAAGTTCACTGATAACAAATACGACCTGAGATTTCTGCTAGAAAAAAACACTTTTTAAGAACACTCCGGGTCACCTGGGATATCCAAAATTGTAATAAAATTAGGAGGAGGAATTACAGTAGCTCTCAGACTAAAAAGAATTTAAATTAAAAGGCATATATTAAACAAAAGGTAATGACTGATCTGTATTTAGTGTAAATTATGTGATGTGCAAGCCTAAATGAGTAATTGAAAATTACTGGTTCTCCAGACAGTATCTGCAGGGATATCATGGACATTGATGACAATGAAGCATCTGAATAGGGCAACAGAAAAGGGAGTTCTCATTTGGGCAGTATTGTAGACAATGCATTAACGTGCCTAGTGGTTGTGATGGGTGCCCAATTTGAGATGCTTTGAAGCCATCTGACTTGCAGAATATGGTCTATTAGGACTTTCTGCAAACAATAACATTATGGTTGAGTGCATAAAATGGCTCGGAGTGCCCGAATAATAATGGGAATGGCTAGGAGAAACCACAGCGATACGGTACAGCTCAGCAGTGCAGGACAGCTCATGAACTGAATTCCACACTAGTTTCCTACATACCTGAACATTTCATCCTTCGTCAAAGACGAATTTGTTTTGACCTTAAAATGACAGTCTATGGGATAGTGAAATCTCTAGCCACAGAGGGTCAGTCCACATCTTAATCTGAGCTAGATTATGAAGTGCAAAACTGTAAAACGAAATCTAAGAAAGTTATCCTAACTGCTGTTTCCATCAAAGTACAAGTAAGTTCCTTTCAAATCTAATTCATTTCCTATTGGGTTTTATTTTTTTTAGATAATTCTCAAGTGCTTGTAAGGTTCAAGTGCTGTTTTGGGACCATCTGGGGGAAAAAAAAACCCAAAACAACTATTGTAAAATCTGTTAATACGCAACAAGAGTTGTTGGCCCCTGCTGAGGCTCTTCGTATGAGTGGCAATTTTCCACCACTGTGTGAGTTAATCAGAAACCATTGGTAGTGTCTGACCAGGGGATCTCAGGGGTCGACTCTCGATGTACTTCGGGGGTCCTGTGGAACAGTTGTCCAATTCCTATTCCAGTTGCTACAGCGAGCATTTGTTCAGCACTTCTTTCCACCTGTAGCAGAAAGCAGGGTACAAGGAGGAGGAATGGATCCCAGCCACACTCGAACCACAAAGAGAAGAGACACTTCCAAGGTAACTTTTTGATACAGTATTTTTTTTTTGTCATCATTGAGTGCATGGAAGAGTTAACTTGCTTTGTTGTTCTGTATAATTTTCGGAAGAATTGAGGAGTGCTGAAAATGACGATGCTGTAGGTTTCCACGTAGTCCTGATGGAATTAAGAGCTTTGAAACTCACAGAGGGTGATACTAACTGGTACAGCTACTCTAAAGCAGAAGCTACCAGATGGCTTTGAATTGCAGAAGAATAAGCATCAGGTGCTACACCCTGAGGGTGTAAAATGTGAAATTCACTTCAGAGCTGCAAAACCAGAAACGGGTTGTGTAAATCCCACCCAAAAAGTACTGAGCTTCCATAGTGTCACCAACCGTTTTGTGAATACCGCTATACTGGCAGAACAGCTGTTAGGACTTGTGAAATGAACACAAATAGCAGCACTATTTGCCTCCAGTCACTTCCTAAAACCTCTTTGGAAGTTCTGCTGGGCTCCTCGAGCCCTTTGGGGAGCTCCTAGCGGGAGGCCCGTGAGCGTCAGGCACGAGAGCCACAATGGCTGTTTGTGCTTCTCCGCTCTCTACGTTGAGCTGATTTCAGTAGCTGAAACTCTCCGGAGTCTCAATCTTACCGGTCTTGTTGTGAAAGGTTGAAGAAAAGCTTGATATTTTAGAAGAGTCTAAAGGTGACATCCATATTGCCAGGCAGCGCTGTGGTAAAACGCAGGCGCTTGGCTCTGCTTGGGAAGCGGTCGTTAAACCAAGCCCGCGGTGTGTGTCGAGTCCTGTAAGGGCCGTGGCTGCAGAGCACCACACCAGGTCTTGTCAGTGGGATTTATGACGTAAAGATGAAAGACTTACTGATTCGGTTGTTCGTGACAGTGAAACCCAGGGCGGTTCACACGCCGTTGGGGCTCTCGGGACAAGGCTCGAGCCTGACTGGGAGACGGAAACCGGCTCGTTCAGCTGGCAAGCGTCTGGTGTGGCGGCGGGGCA
>NW_008824812.1:861362-870531 GCF_000699105.1 Pygoscelis adeliae
GCCCTGTGGGGCGCGGGGGGGGGGTGGGTGCGTGTGTCTGTGTGTTATTGTCCGAACAGCAACACTGTGATGCGAAGAGGTTAGCGTGATGCTCTGTTACGGTTTAAGTTTCCTAATCGTCCAAGTCTTATTAACCCGAGTGATGCAGGCGAGCCCCTGGGCTGACGGGACTGGTGTGTGCGTGTCCGTCTAGGAAGAAGCGTAGGACTTTATTTAAACGTCTTTGTCCTCCCCGTAGACTTCCCAGCTGCATACTTCTATGTTTCTTCTTCCCTGGCCTGTTAAAAGTCTGTATCAAGACCTTCCCAGCCGGCCTCAGCCCTTTCCGAGACGGTTGCCTTCGCTCCTCCTGCTCTGAGGCTTTGGATACGTGTTTTGAATTTTGTTCTGTGTCAGTGGTGTGAGACCTCACTTCTGCACATAGGCTTCGTTGGTTGGTTGGGGTTGGGTTTTTTTTTCCCCCGTTGCTCCATTTCTAGTCGAACTTTGTTGGAAAGAGAACATTGGGGATATAGTGCCTTGGCACCACTAGGTATTTCTGTAGCTGTGACACCTTTTGTGCTTAAATTCAGCGTTTTTTCTTCCACTTGAATAATTTTCTTTTTTTATTATTACTGTTTTTGCAGATGACACTACTGGTAAGCAAGAAGATGGACCAATTTCTGGGTGAGTCCAGAGTTTCTAGCAATATATGCTGCAAAGAAGATCAAGCCATGTTAAGCATAGCTTCGTGAATACTTTAGACCAATGCTGTTGCCAGAAACAGCAGCCTATCCTTCTCCCACCCCGTGGGGTCATCCCCAGCCGCCGCGCTTGGGCTGGCACAGCATTTATGGATTTGGAAGATGAACTGGATCAGTCAACTGATTTGACTTAAAACTAACTTTCAACCCTTTTTTTTTTTTTTCCCTCCCCTCCCTGATTAGTTTTAAATGGGATCTGTTTTCCAATTTAATTCCCTGGGAAAAATGGTGCCTTCAGGATTGGCCTTTGTGCTGGCCTGGCATTGGTAAAACTGTGGCCTGTGTGTTAGCCTGCAGAGGATAAAAACCTTGAGCCTAGGTTAAAGCCTCGACACGATCACATCACCAAGTTATGTGATTTGGGTAAGACTTTCAGATAAAAGCGTTGGGGACAACTCAATGATCAGTTTTGCTTTCTGTGTATGGGAAGTATCGTCTGTCCTTGATCATAACTCCCCTGTATTTGCAGCAGTGTGTTTTGCACCAGCAGAGTTTTCTCTCAGCAGAAACATTATCTGTTTGCCATGTTTAAATGTAACGTGGTTTTCAGAAGACTTGATCTTCACTGGGCTTCTGTGTGCTCAGCACCTTGAAAAGTTCCGTTTAATATTTATTGTCCTTTAAGGTCATTATGAATTCAGTATCGGGAATTTCTGAGATTGTTACGGATACCGTCCTACTTCTGTAGTAAGTATCCCGTGCTTAGCGAATATGAAAACTTGTTCAAAAACAAGTTTCAGGCAGACTTGGTAAATTGTTGTCTAAAAACATCAAATGAGCTCTGTGAGGAGGAACAACTTTTAGTCTAGATAGAAATTTAGTGCTGACTTGCATAAATCTATTGTTCCTTGTCACCTTCATCTGAATGTAATTTTACTTTACAAGCAGGATTAAAAATCTGAGTTTCCAGCAACTGTCTCCAATAACTGCAAGATGCGTGAAGGAAGAGTATTAGTGGTCATGCTAGCTCTCCTTTTTTCCCCCCCCCCTTTTTTTTCTCCCTCTTTTTGTTTGTTTCCCTTTTCTTTGTTGCACAATGAGAATCTTCCTAAATGAAGAGCTGCGGGGTGTTTTAAGAAAAATGACTCTTTGTTTGCGATGTTGTCGACGGCTGCAGCTCCAGGGATGCGTTGCTGGCTTGTCTCTACCCATGAAGCAGAAATCAGTGTAGTGCGGGATGCAGTATCCATTAACATTCCTTAGCCTAAAGGATGCGTTAAATACTAGCAGTCTGTGCAGGATGCTGTTACGTCAGCAGTGCGCAGGGTTATGTTGGCATTCTGGAGAAATTAAATAGCTGCGACATTTTTTTGCATGCAGATGATGGCTGTGGACCTGTCAGATTGTTCGTTCCTGGGAAGCAAACAGGTTAGGGAACGACTGTTACTTAGCAAATGTTTATTTGAATTCTGATTCATAAATTTTAATGCACACCCACAGATACTTCATGTGACTTGAAGCTGAAGGTAATACTTGTCGCTCTTCCTTGATTTAGTCATCTTGGATTCTTAAGAAAATTCTGGGGTTGAGGTCGATGTTACGAGTTGCTTGGATTTGGCAAACAAAATGCAAAAGGTTTTGGAGCCGTCTGTGAGATTTTCTCCAGCGGTACATCTTTTGGTCCTTATGTAATGGCCTGTGTCTGCAACTTTGAAATACTTTTGGAGGCTGATTTTCCCTTAGACATCTTGGCTACTTTTTAAAACTCGAAGTGTCTTCAGCTGTCACCTCAGGAACTTGGCGAAAATGGGGCTTATGCTTCCTTGGTTCCTTGGTTCGGTGCTGAACCTTCATCCCTTCTTTTTGATCTGGGCTCGATTGTTGAATTTCTTTCTGTATGGGGCTTTTCTAATGGGAGCTTCAGTAACTGCTCAAATTGTTCTTGTCCGTTTGTTCTTTTTTATGCTCAGTAACTGCTTTCTGAGTTGCGTTAGTGTGATCTTTTGGCTTACTTGTTTGGTGTCTCCTTTCCGGCCACCTCTGAAATGGCTTTAATCTGACCAGCGTTTGGATTCTGTTAGGTGTTACGTATGTTTTTTTTCGAAGATAATCTTGTGTGTGGTTATTATCTGACATGGGGGTTTAAACTAATAGCAATGTCTCCACAAAGTACTGGTGGAGAATTGGGTTTCCTGGGCCTGGGCTATTCTAATTGTCTCTTTTGAAAAGCCAGAATTATTTTGAAGTTCTACTAGGTTTTGCCTATGACATTAGAGAAAAATGCTCTCTCTTTGTACTTTAGTTTTGTAACGCTTAGCATACTCTTTTCTAGCATGTGTATACCAATTTGACTTTCTTGCTTGGCTAATGCAATAAACAATGTTAACGTTTGTACGAACTCTTTAATTGGAGTTAAATCTGAACCTGACCATTGTTGCGTTAGGACTGATTTGTAATGAGTGAGAAGATTGGGTAGATCATTATCTGTCTTTTCTTCTTTGAATTTTAACTACTCGTTAACGTAAGCTATTTGTAGAAACACTAAAATCACTTTTTCCTTAACCTCTATGGGACAGATGCCCTTGCTGCTTACTAAATATATGTATAATTATTAGCATCCTTAAGGACAAGGTGAAGTTTTGCTTATTATGGTCTTACTCCTATCAGTTGTGATTGTGCTGAACCAAAGCTGAAAGCTATTATAGCTGCCACTTACATATTAGCTGTTGAGTGGTGTTCGGCTAGGCAGCCATGCTGTCCGTCAGGCGCTCTTCGGAAGCGCTAAACCGATTCTTTCCAACAAAAGCAAAGCCAAGCAAGGATGATTAATTTTTTGCCGTACAGTTGAGCTAACTGCCAGCAGAATAAACACGCCACATGAATAAAGCCATTATATGAAAGTCGCCTGGACGAGTGCTTTAGAACTGTTTATAGGTGAACCTCTAGATTGGGCTTTGTCCACTTTCTTTTATCTGTCACATTTATTAGACATGCAGAATCTTCTCATCCTTTGCAAGATGCTCCTCAGGAGAACCGGCCTGTCAGCAGTGAAGACCGAGAGATGTCGCAACATGTACGTGTTCCACTGCAAATGGTAGACGTAGTTATTTTTGTGCTTCTCAATACTCATGGATAAAAAGATGTGAGTGTAAAGATGCTGGTACTGCCCAATACGTTACGTTTGTACTGTAGGAGTGTACCGATAGTCAATTCCCAGTGCTAACTACGGCAACAGGCTTCTCTTCTCAGCCTGCCTTGTGTAGTGGGTAGTGAACTAATCTAAGTATTGCTTACGCCCACTGAAGAGGCAGATGAGGGCCTCTGATGCTGCAGTCTGTCAGGAAAAGCAGAACGTGATGTTACCTCCAGCTCAATACTTAGTATGGCTTCTCGAGGGTCAGTGAAATGTGGGAAACGCTGGGATAGAAAGCCCAAAGTGCTGGAATCAGTTTTGATTCAGGCTCAGACCACTTCGAATGCAATCTAGTGGCTGGTTGCTGAAAAAGGAGGAGGAGGCTTGCTTCTCCACCCCCCTCTTCCTCTAGTCTTTTTGATGGGTTTATTTTCTGCCACTGGGGTATGTCAAGAGGGCTCACGCAGAGTTCTGACAAACCTGTGTGCCATGGAAAAGTAGGGAGGGTTAGGAACGCCTTCCCCATACCCTTTTGTAGTGGTGAGGTGTTAATTCAGCTCAGGCATCTTGCGAAACTGCACTGCTGGGTATCTGGAAGACTTCCTTTGCTTTTGTGCCCCAGCAGTGGTGCTGCACTGGAGTCGAATCGGCAGCTGTAAAGTTCTTGTGTAAAGTTAAGTGGCTCGGGGACTGGTTGTGCTAAATAAGCCAAGCCGAGCTCCTCAGCAGCTTCCTACCACAAAAGTTGTGGCGAGAGAATATTTGCCCCAAGGTTCTTAGGTGAAGCCTGGTGAATGTATTTTGGTGATTTTTATTTGTGATTGTATACTTTCACCATCGTCCTGTGAAGGAGATGTGTCAGGAAAGCCCTAGCTCTTTCAAAAAGAGTAGGGGGGAGGAACTGTGGGACATGATGAAATTCTCAGAACCGAGCTAAACCTTCCCCACCTTCAGAAATCTTACCCCGATTCCCATGTAGGGCCACTTCTTCAAAGGACGTAGCGGTTTCTTTGTGGGCGCCTGTCCGTTTCTGTTGAAGGCTGGTTACTTCCATGGTTTTTGCCTCCAGAGACAACTTTGTATAGAAAAAGAAAGTAGAAAGTTATGTCTTTGTATCAGAATCATTCTTTCTAATAGTCCTTCATCATACAAGCTTTGTAAGATTTGGCTTACTGTCCCAGGGAATTTATCAGGTTTATGTGTTAATGAGCTCCTGTGTGCTTTTATTGTTGCTAGGCCCTTCCAAGTGGTGAAGATGACGAAGATGACAGCGATAGCGACAGTGATGATGATGACGTGAAAGTTACTATTGGCAACATTAAAACGGGAGCACCGTCGTACATGTATGTATTGCTGATCATGGTGTCGATTTTTGATCCGAGGTAGCTCTAGCGCGTTGATCGGGATTGAAAGTGGGGATGAGAGCTGATCTGCCTTCTGGGAGACATGGGAGTAATGGTTAGAACACCAGAACGGGATTAGAAGCTGATGGGCAGCTCTGCCCTGCAATTGCTTGTTGGAGAATCCATCTATAAAACAGGAATGATAATTCAGGGGTCTGCTGTTGGAAAATTAACCAAATAATTACTATGCTTCGTTGCGCAAAATCAAAGGTGGGAAGTTACATTTAACTTCATCATCTGTGAAATGTTCAAGAGCCAAAATCTGTATTGGTAAGAATTTGCATAAGCTCATTTTCAGCTGTCTGATTTTCGTGATTCAGAAATGGTGAGGCTGGATTTGCGAACCAGGAAATTATGTCACTGACTTAAAATTCTACTTCATTTGCATAGAATAAAAATAATAAGACAGCATTTTTGCTTGCTGCTAGCAGCCTTCCTCTTCAGGAAATGACTTACAGGTGCTTTGCGGCATATTCTAATTTTTCCACTTTATGGATAATTTCCTTCTCTTGTAGAGGTGGTTTCAGTCTGATGGATTACTCTGAATAGCAATGCTCCACCCGTTAGACGCTCACAAGAGTTTGCAGACATCCTTTTTGAAATCTGCTTCTTCTACCTTTCTCTCCTCCTTCTGTGATCTGTGTGCAGCTACGATTTCCGTGTTGTTCAGTTCCATTTAAATACTAAGTACGTTCCTGGGCAGAACGGTGACTACCACTCTTTGAAATAACCTTGCCCTTCATGTTCAAGACAATCCTCTTGTGTTCTGTTGTTGGTCAGTAAGTACGTTTGCTGCGTTTCTGGAGGGTTAGAGAAACTTGCGTGGTAAATGAATCTCACTTTTAAGGTGTTGAGACTTAGTACTAAAAATCGTAGAGAGGCACGAATAAACCCAAGTGAACTAAGCATCTTCTGAAGGATGTCAGGGCTTGAATATATTTTGCATGAAAATCTTCAACCAAGTAATTTGTTCAAATACCAATGTAGTGATTCTTTTCCATATAGGGGAACTCCTATGAATCTAAACTTAAAAACGGGTAGAGGCTATGGAGCATCTGCTTCAGGTATTGCTGTTATTTTTATCCTTCACCTTTTGCAGTATTTCCTTTACCTGGCGCTGACAGCTGGAGCAGCTGCAAATCGTGGTCTCTGTTTGGAAGGATATAAAATTGGTGCATCTTATTTAAAGTAGGAGTAGTAAGTGCGTTTCCTAAAGATAAGTGCTCCTAGGACAGTCTGAAGGTCCAGGGTGCAATGGAATGATTTAATTACCCATCACTGAACAAGCTGATTGTAATTCTATTTGAACTAGGAAAAAAAAATACATTGATTACTACTTTTATAGTAAAAAACCAGAATATTTCTAAACTCTGTGGTTGCACTGGGGCCAAACGTTCTAAATTGCCTGGAGAAGAAGTTTAACTCCGTGGTCAGTATACTGAGCTACTTGCACTGTGAGATACTAAAAGAAACAAACTCTGGCCTTGAGTATCAGCTATGCATATTTCTGCAGATGAAATTTTCCCCACCGTTCGGTTTAGTTTATACTGTATGTTGAGACTTGGATTCTGTCCTTCCTCATATGTGAGGCTGTCCGTTCATGGGCTTCATATACTTCGTTCCATTAATGTCGTTACGCAAATGACTGACCTTCTGATTGAGAAAATAAGAACAAATTCCCCTTGAAGAATCTGTACTCAATAGATTTTTGCTGACTCCACTTAGTACACGGTCCACTTAAGACTGATCCTGAAAAAGTCTCTTGTTATGAGAAAATGTGTGTATCTTGGGAGGGTAAAATATTTATTTTGCCTGGGGAGAAAAATGCATTTTTTTCAGTTGGGGTAAATTTCATGCATGCTCTTAATGATTTACTCCGTTTGTCTGTAGTACCAATCTGGGCTGAATTTGCTTCTCTGCTGTTCCACTGCAAGTGCTGTGTACCCTGGCTATTTATTTGTAGAGTGACTGAAGAAATTTTTATTAAAAAGTTGATTGTGGTTACCTACGTGCTGTAAAGCCAGCAGTGAATTCACAGGAGCGCTTTATTTTTGAGGGGAGTAATTTGCTCAGCAAATTAGTGGATTAAAGGCATTGCATTAAAAGTAGTAACGGTTTCTCTCTCTCTAAAGCCAAGTTGCAGCCCAAAGGTATTGACTTAGATGCCGCAGGGAATATAAATGGATTGCCTGTTATAGAAGTGGATTTAGATTCATTTGAAGACAAACCATGGAGGAAACCAGGTGGGGCCTCACAGTTTCTTGTGGTAAATATGTTCTACGGTTTTAGTTGTCTGTCTTTAATTTCACGTGTAATTTCTGTCTGTTTATTGCTGCCAGGGAACAGGGAAGTCAGAACAACGCGTATTACTCAGCCTCTGATGCCTGTCTAGACAATCAGTGACATTTACTGATTAATCAAGCCATGCTTCTACCTAAAATTGGGTTACATTTACTCTATTAATTTATCTTCCCTAAAGGGAACAACTATTTTTTTTTAATGTTCTATTTTATTAATTCCCTAGTTCCAGAAAATATTGCACGGATATCAATACGATAACGTTTGTTGGCCTTAAAGTCAATTGAGTAGGATCAAGATTTGGCTGTGGATAATGGGTGCAGCAGCTTGCTTATTCTGTCTCACCACGGCCAGGCTCAGAGTCAT
Organism: Pygoscelis adeliae; assembly: GCF_000699105.1. Lineage (NCBI taxonomy): Eukaryota > Metazoa > Chordata > Aves > Sphenisciformes > Spheniscidae > Pygoscelis > Pygoscelis adeliae. The sequence continues at coordinate 869,246 of NW_008824812.1, forward strand.
CCCCGTGCACCCTTTTCATTTGGGTCCTGGGGATGTCCACACTTCTGCAGGAAAGTACCCCTTGCAGAGGGCAGCGATGGTGGGAATTGCCACGTGAGCACGTCGTGATAGGAAAGCTGTCTTTTGGTGTTGAGTTCTGCTGCAAACAGTTGAATAAAAGGAAGGAAAACACTATCTACTCTGACAAGAAAGGCTAGGATTTTTCTTTGAAAAAAGCCGCATTGCCTAATTCTTTGCTAGATTCTGCCCCTAGGTGCATAACTGTGAGTGAGCAGTCCTCACTCATTTCTTCTGGACGGTGTTATCTAGACAAATTTGTCCAGACAAATAGTACTTTGCACAGCAGGTTTTAATAGGTACATGGTCTCTTTTGTCTTCCTGATTAGTATTATGAGATTTCTGCTCGGAAGCGACTCTTGCATGACAGCTGTAGGATGCTGCAAATAAACTTCTGTTTTTCATCTGAATTTGATACAAAAGTAAATGAAGGAACCAGAGAGATCCAAATTTTTGCTGTGCTACTCTCATAAAACATGCTATGATGAAATGCTAACTGAAGCAAAAAATCCACTTGCCTCGACTCAGAAATAATTCTTCTCCCCGCCAGCCCCTGTACTTTATTTATCTTTCAGAAATAATTGCTATGCTAAGTAAGCTTACTAAGTAAGTAGTGCTTTTATAAGGTTGTCTGTGGTGTGCTTTTGGTATCTCTTGCCCACCTGAAATGAAGGGCATCAGAGTACCCGACAGCGCTAGTAACTACATCGACATGTCATGGTATTAAACCAGCACTAAAGCACTCTGTGATGAATAGTAGCTGGTACAGACGTAATAGAAAACATAGCCTTTCTTCTGCAGGGGATTTCCCAGCGATTGTGAAGTGAGAAAGAGGGGGCTAGGAAGAAAATCAGTTAGAAGGAAAACAATGAAGTGAAGTTCAGAGCTAAAGCATGGAAATCATTGTGGTCATGCTGACATCCCTGGACCAAAATGAAGCCAGCTAGCCTTAAAACAGTGTTGAAGTACGAATAGAGGGAAGATGTCTGCAGAGGTGTGGCCTGTAAGTTTATTTTAGATGGCAAGTAGCTTGTTACTCAACAGCCTTTCAGGTTTATATCCTTTTTATATCCTTTTAGACACCTAAAGTTGGTGTCTCTTTAAGTGAGGGAGAGGAAGAAGAAATACGGTGTGGAAGAACTGATGAAGGGCTGAAATACAGGCTGATAAAATAGATATGTAAATGTCACGTTGCTGAGTCTGTGTTGGTGAAATTTGCATATTTGGGT
>NW_008824812.1:870552-877135 GCF_000699105.1 Pygoscelis adeliae
CTACCTAGAAGATAAACTTAAGCCTTGCTGTATAGATCCGAGCTCAGCGTGGTCAAAGTGTTTTGCTCAGCCCTCAATGTATCAGCTCCTTGTTCTAGAATCGGTCTGTCTAGGAACGCCTTTGCGAGGGGGATGTTCGAGGGACACCTCAGCAGGGCTAGGAGGTGCTCTGCAGTGCTTCCTGTTGTGAGGTGCGCCTCGCGGAGTTAGCTGCAGCTGCGTTTGTCCCTCGGCATCTACGTTTTCTTGGCAGGCGGTTTGTGGCCACCTCCCTTATTCAGAAGTGCTCATGCTGAATTGGCACGCTTCACAGAAGACTGTCAAAGTCAGATAACGATCTTGGAAGGCTATAGTTAGGATCATGACTGAACTGTAATTACTTGTGTAGTCTGAGACGTGTATCAATAAAAAAAACTTCCACCTTAGCCCCGTTTCACGAAATGGGTGAGTCCCAGAATCTCTTCTCAAAACAGCAAAGGCAACGATGGTCAGGAGCAGGACGTGTTGGCTTAGCTCTGCCAAGAAAACGGTTCTGTGGCACCATCCCGTGTCTGTGGTCGTAGCTGGAACCGTCATTCCTGTGCCCTCCCCAGCACTCAACTCATTTGGACAATTGCAAGAAACCAGTCTGAAAAAATCCGGTTGGTGAATAAGTGGTTGCAAGCGTCTCTTTTAACAGCCTGCACACGTGCTGTGTTCTGTGTCCCAAGTGGTCCCGCTGCTGTTCAGGCTGTAGTCCCCCTCCCAACGAAAGACGCGGCCATCTCCGCTGTGGCACGCAGCCGCATTCTGACAGAATGAAATGGAGAGTAAGCTGTGCTCTCTAGAAGGCTTTTGTTTTCTTAACTCTTCATTCGAGCAGTTAAAGGACAATTTGAGAATGAAGGTCTGCTAGAATCCCTATGTTAATTTCTACTCCCTTTGTCAGGCGCTGATCTTTCTGATTACTTTAATTATGGATTCAATGAAGAAACGTGGAAAGCTTATTGTGAAAAGCAGCGACGGCTTCAGCTTGGACTGGATCCTGCTCCTCCCATCAGCACTGAAAATAAGATCACGGTAGGTGACATGTTACTCCTGCACATGGCTACAATAAAACTGGGGCTTGTTTTTATAATCACAGAGAGTGTAAGAGCAGAAGATACCTTAATACCTAACTGCTCTGTGTTCCTTTCAGTGATGAGAAATACAAAAATGTACTTTTAAAGATTAAATCTCTCTGCTAAAAATCTTTTCTCTCTGGAACAAACAGCTCCAGCTGTCTGGCAGGTTTGAACCACTACAGTAGCAAGACTTAAGTGAATTTCCAGTTGACTTTAAGGCTACCCAGCTATAGAGGTGTCTGGTTGGAAGGTCCTGTGGATGTGAGAGGTGTAAGGAGGGGAGCTGGGCATCCGTGGCTGTTTTGCTTGTTGCTGTTGACTGTTGGCGGTTGTGTGGCTGCCATTTGTGTTTGGAGGCTGCTTTGGCCATCAGCCTTTGCAGGAGTCCATCAGGTGGCCAACAGCTGTTAATCAGAACTTCAGCCAAAGCGTCAATCCAGCAAGCATTACTATTTCCAGTTTTGACTTCAGGACTACATGAAAAAGGATACGAGATTATTAAACTTTCGGACTTCTAACGGGAGACAGTGGACAGCGGGCTGGGGCTGGAATAGCCAGCTAGTTTACAGAACTGTCTGCCGCCTTGACTGAAGAACAGGTTGCTTGTTTGCAAGAGCCCTGTGATTGTTCCTCAAGGGAGCCCTTTTCCTTTGCTGAGGGTTAATATCTGATGCTACATTTCGGTTGAAAGTAAGGGCGTTAAACGCGTGTTATATATTGCCTTCCATAGGTTCAGCAAGGAAGAACAGGAAATGCTGAAAAAGAAGTGGAAAACAACATCATCAAAACAGAATTCAAAACAGACTTCTTGGCTCTGGTGGGAGGACGCATGAAGGCTGGGCCTCCTCCTAATAGGTAAGAGATGATGCAGACATAAAGCCTGGGTGCACTGTGTTCTTCGTAGGGGTAGCTGGGATCCACCTGGGCCACATCGGAATCGCCTCAAGCCTGAAACAGAAGCAGCTTTTAAACTTCACAGGAAGCTACTGTGGTCACTCATTAACTGTTGTCTTCAGCAGTGCTCTCCTGAGGGTTGTGCAACCCCTGCCTACCCGTTTACCTCTCCTTGGCGATATCCTCAGAATAGTGCTGCACAGGGAGGGAAACCTATATCCCAGCTGAAGGGACGCATCTCCGGGAGTAGAAAAGACAAGGCAAATACCTCAGCTTTGAGGGCTTACGTTGCTGGCTGCTTGTGCTTACTTGGCTTGTTCTTACTCCCACGATGTTAATCTTTGCCTCCTGAAGGGGAAGTGGATTACATGTTTGGCAGCTGATAAGAGGAGCTATTGGTTTCTGAACCTGTATGCTACGCTGCTTGGTGCATGCCAATTAGTTACTTTCTCCAGTGAGAGAGAGGATCCACAAGGCTGGACAAAGCAAAACGCTTGAGTCATTTTGATTGGCAGCCTCTGCTGGGAAACCCACTTTGACCTCAGGAGGTTGATGGGTTTTTATCAAAAGCTTCAGAAAAACAAAGCTACGAAGAAGAGCCAGAGCTTTGGGATTTGAGTGTTTCTGTTGCTTTATTCACATTACATCTTTTGCACGCCTGTCTTGCAGAAATCAGTCTCGCATTCCAACTTTCCACTTTGTCTGAGAGAGAACCAACTATATGCTTCAAGTATAAGCTTTAAAACTCTACTTAGTCTGTTTGTTCGCATTTAAGCACTTTGCTGGCATTTCTGTCCCCCTTCATAGTGCCATCGAATCAGTCAGGTTTGTTTCCAGCTGTTACGCCTATCTCCTGAGATTTTTTAAAATCTACACCGTTGCAAAATAAGCTGATGCTATTGTATATACAGCATTTTTGTCCATTCTAACTTGCAGTCTGGTTTTGAAAGCACTGACACATGAGATTCTGTTCCTGCAGCACAGCTTTTGGTCAGGACCAGAACAAGTATCCTCATACACCAGAGCAGCATCAAAACCATGGGCTTAGCAATGAGTTGGGTTTGTTGTTTGGTTTTTTTTACTTAAACAAAGCGAGCAAATTTCAGTGAGAAAACTTCATCTCGCCAACTAGCCAGCATTTTGTCTAAATTTCCTACTGAGATAGAAAATTCTGCTGTCTAACTTGGAAAAGTGCTGACGTTTTTCTGTCCTAACTGCAGGAAAACGTGCCTAAGGCCATACTTACACAAATCAATTGTTGGATGAATATAGGATGAGGGATTCTAAAACTTCAGTTGCGGGTGCTTCTCTCTCTCACAAACCTTTACTTGTGGTGACCTTACAAGGAGCTCCTATAAAAAATGTTCTTCCCCCAAGTGTCACCTGGGTATGGAGATAAAAGAACATAGGAAATTGTAGGTTCTGTGACTGATTTCCACTAGCGCAGCACTGTTTCTTGGCTACATGAATATATTTTTGTTCAAGGGTCTAGCCTTGATTTCACTGAAGGCAGGGGCAAAACTTTTGACTTTACTAGAAACAAGGTAGGCCCCAGGAAGGTGGGCTAGAAAGTGTCTGAGAATCTGATTTGTAAATAACTTCAGTGGTATCAGCAACACTCGGAAGATTGGACAGAAGGCAGCAAAAATCTGGGCTGATAACAGTAAAGGCTTCTCCTGATAAATACTCTCCACTTTCTCTGAGCCTGATCTGGGAATGATTGTTCAAATCTGGAGAGTGAGTAAAGGATTTCAGCTCTGAACCAGGGTGTGCAATCCGTGTTCTTACACCCGTATGTGGTGATTCTTCGGATCGTGTCTCTAGGTGTTCAGAGAGACCTAACTCACCCCTGCAAGCGGAGCTCAAATTGCTCGAAAGTGAAAAAGGACTGACTTCTCGTTCGCCTCTTGTCCAATCTGAGTGCTGCCTCTAGGGATCTTTCCCTGGTGGAAAAGAATGTACGAGAGAAGTCTGTGTAACAGTGGGGAACGCTGCTCCTTCTAATGTCTTTGAGCCTAAAAAGATGCATCTGCTTTGTACCAGGAAGCTGGGTGGGACAATTGATGTGATCGGCGGCCAGGCAGGCACAATTAGGAGAGTAGAAGGAAGACGTCGCGATAAGCATGCCTCCGAGGAAAACCCAATTCAGGTAAATGTTTTGCGCCGTCCTGACAAATTCCGGATTTTATTGCACTTGTAGTGAACCCTGAGCAAATGTCTGTGCATTCCTGACCTCCCATGTCACTGTTTCTGTCTGCAAAGCAGCAGGTAGCATATCAACCCTGTTGAGGCGTATGCACGTATCGTTCCCTTCCACAGGTTGAATTAACTTCTGTTTTAAAAGCTTTACCTTGCTAGGAGCTAGGGATTGCCCTTTAAAGACTAGCCTTCCCATCTGAACGGTAAGGCCTAAGTTCTTTTTCTCATCAGCTCTCCAAAATATTCCTCGGGGTGCGTAGCTGGGAGGCTCTCATGTGGATTATTCCCTTCCCCTCCACTGTCAGGTTGGAATCTCCAGTTCTGCAGTGGAGGACTTCTACTTGGGGCTTGTGTTTCTTTTTACGTTGAAGTAACATTTAGTCTAAGCATCGTTAGATGCAGCCCACACTTCAGACTTAGGGTGGGCCTGTGTTACTGGATCTTGTCCCTTATAAGAAATAAAAGCCTGGGGTCTAAAGCTGGGCTCAGTTCTGATCTTGCGCGTCCAGTGTATGACCACAATGTTCTGCCTGCCTTCTAGGTAGGAAGGTGCTATGTGTAGGGTTTGAGGACCGTCTGCCGAGAACTCTTCTCTTAACGACCTTTCTCCTACGAACCACTCCTAACCCACCAAAAAACCCCCAAATATGGAACCTTTCCCCTGTCTAGACGCAATTCCTGGGGTTTTTTTAATGTGTGTTTTTGTGGTCTGTTTGGTTTTTCAGTGGTCAATTTTCCAAATTTTGCCAACAGTGGCCCAAAAAAGAGTTTGCCTAAGAGAAAGAATTTGCTGGGAAATGGTTGTCGTTCTTCCCACTTAGAAGCAGTGATACCTGTATTTCCAGGTCATTCTGGTCTCTCTGCGTATTGATCGTTCCTTCAGCAGTAGTGGGCATGTGACCTGCTTTTGTCAGACAGACGTGAATCCAGTCTTCCTTTGACCTATGTGGGCACAATCTAGAGTTGAATTTGGCCTCTTGCTGCCCTCAGGAAAGAGAAATTGGGTTTAAAAAAAAAAAAACCAAAACCAACTGTGACTGTGTCGCCCTCAAATATGGCAGCTTTTAATCTGAAGCCTGTATCAGTGGCAGTCCCCGTGAACAAAAGGTGGTCGTAACACTGAAAGATCAACTGTCTGGCGCAGCTGTGTATACAGCTAGAATCTAGTCTCGCTGCTGTTCTGCGTAAGAGAAGATATCTTGCTAAGCATATTGATCGCTTCGATCAGCCTTCCTTCCTCTCCAAAAGGTGTTATCCCCTGGGTACAGCATAGCCTGGTCTTTCCAAGTATCGCGATGCTGCCTGCTTTGGTGATATGCTCCCTTTATGCCAGCCCAGTGAGGTCCTAGCTGCGGGAGCAAAGAGATTAAAATCCTCTCTTCTCGTTCCTCTGCCTTCTAAGGTCCTTGGAGACCACGGAAGTAAGCCACAGCCCCCACAGCAGCCCCAGCAGCCATCACAGCCCCACCAGCCACCTCAGCAACAGCCGTTTGCACCACCAGCAGGCCCACCGCCTCCCCCGCTCGCTGGGCCACCTCCACCACACTTCCTCCACCCTCCTCCACCAGTTACTTCTGTTCCACCTCCCCTGCATCCTCCAGGTATGTGTTCACACTGCGATATATGGCAGTCTGAGGCTGCAAGTTAGGACGTCCCAGGCTTGCAGCAAATCAAAGGTTTAGTCGTTAAACGCTGTGGGACAGTCGAGCAACCAGGTAGCGGGTCCTTAGACCTGGCCAGTCTTTGTTCAGTGCCTCCATCAGCCTATTTAACGTTTGCCCTTGAATACTTAAAAAACGGCAGCTGTTCCTTGGGAAAAAAACCTCTAGGCTTTGTTTCCGTGAGAGAGCCTTTGGGTGCTACCGATCCATTTGCTTTATTGATAAGTGTAAAGAAATGGGTTTCTGATTATCTGTGGAGGAAGCCAAGGACATAGGAATTGCTATCCTGTGTCAGATCAGCAGGCTCTTTAGTTCAGGATCCTGGTTCCAGATGTTTCAAGGGTGATGCTGGAACTGGCAATTCTGCAGGAGCAGCTCTAATAAACAGTTTTCCCCCTAAGCCAGGTCAGCTCTTGGTTGGTTTATGCCTTGAAATACCAAGATTTGTATCTTTCTGTGTTTGTTTCTGTGCGTTTTATTGTACCAACTGCCACTGCAGGATGATTCTTACTGCTCCTAGCAGAGTCTAGCGTCCAGTGCAGACATTAGAGCAGTGCTTCATTTTAAAAGCAAAATACGAAGAATATAAATGAGGTCTCTACCACGGGTTTCTAGCCCATTGGATGTGGTCAGTCCTCAGCACAGGCAAGTTTGTGCGCTCTTATCAATAACCAGATGGGTTTGTACTGTGCCAAGAGCGCTTGGCACTTGAGAAGATGCTGTTCA
>NW_008824812.1:877171-892135 GCF_000699105.1 Pygoscelis adeliae
TGCCCTTTGCCTCTGCAGTTACAGACTGAGTCCTGAAAACCTATTGAGGTAGCGGAGGTGAAATCTCTAATTTTTTTCTACTTTGTTGTCTTGAGCACCACGTTACAGAACGGTTTCACTGTCTCTTCTGTGCATGTAATAACTCAGTTTCCACAAAGTTTCTTAATGCATCTGCAACGGGGAGGCCAGTAGTACTCTTTCTGGGCACCAGGCAAAATAGGGCAATACTGGTGGAGAGAACAAAGAACTTTGCAACTGAAAAGGCCAACGTTTTTCTGTCTTCGCTTCCTACTAAGTCTGCGCATCTTCTGATCCAAGATAAGTCATGTCTGTGCCCCTGTTGCTTCTGGCTTCAGTAGTGCATCGAGGTTGAAGCGAGGGCCACGCTCTGGGCTTTCCCTGGTCCTGTAGGCAGCGGCCAGACTTCTGAGAAGCCACCGGGAGCACGTCATGCAGTAACTCCTACATTTTGCACTGGCTCCACATGCAGAAGACATAGAACAGAAAATAACGGTCAAGGCTTTTAATCCGAGGAGGATTATTACTGCAGTACTCGCTGGTGGACCATGGTAGCTTTTCCTACTGCCTTCCATTAAAATGATTGGCAAAATGAAGATGAATTGTTCACTCGTTCTTTTGGTTGTTGACCAGGGTGCCTGATTTCACTATGCAGTTACGATTGACTTTTTTTTTTAAAAAAAGTTTTAAAAAAAACAAAACCAAAAACAAAACACAACCAACAACAAACAAGCAAAAGGACACACCGGCGTCTGCAGCAGGTTCTCCTCTCCGGCTCCTTCAGTTGTTCTGAAGGCCAAATCAATTGTTTGTGTGTTGACGCTTGGAAAAAGGAATTCTCCAGTGTGAGAGCAGCAACATTTAAAATTATAATATAAAGGTAAAAAGATCATCGTTTGGGAAAATGATATAGTTTGTAGGCTAGCTACTGCTTAATAGCACCAATTTTTCTGCTGGTCTGTCTGCTCAAATATGTGACGTTTATTCAAAAGTGTGCTTTTAGGTTTAGCTCGAGGTACAGAGATGGCATGCTTTACCTGTATTCCTCACTTGTTTTGCTTGCTTGTTTATTTCCATAGGTCTGCCACCGCCCGGTCCTATTCCAGGTAGGTGTTCCCTTGCTCTTACTAACAGCGGTGATTCTGAACACACAAATGGCTGAGCATTTCGATGAAGTAACACGAGATAGGATGACACCAAGACCCATTTTAAAGCACAGTTAATTTAAGGCTAATAAACTCCAATGCAGCGTTGAACTCTAGCTGCTTATCTTATATTCTGGACCTAAATAATAATCTGTCGGGCTCCTTAATACTATCTTGTTTTGTCTCTGAAGACCAATCTAGAAAGTGAAATGGAGAACTTCAGGTGGCAATTAGTTAGATTTGAAATGCTTTAGTTCCTGTAACGGCATTTGCACAGCAAAAGTCTGAGTGACAAATTGGGGCTTTGTGTAGGAATTTGGAGTGTGAGACTGAGCAGAACAAATGCCATTTCCATCAGAAGCCTTTGCTCCCTGGTGTGCAGTAGAGATGGTGAATACTAATAAAGAAATGTAACAGCCAATCTTGTGCATGAGTTAAGAACCCCGCTAATTCAGAGCTACTATAAAACTGACTTTCCTCTAGCTGTAATGTTTTGGTTTTTTTCTCCTACTGGAAATTTCGCCTAGTGCGGGGAAAACAAATTTAGCTGTTTGTATAGCAGACCGTTTGGAGCGATAGTTCTGACCAGGTGCCGTACATCTGAAAATCCGAGGCTGACGGTGACTGCGTATATGCAGTCAGGCCGCTGCCTCTGTGTTACACTGTATACTTGATTCGTGTACTTGCCAAAGGTCTGCACCCAAAGCACTTTGGACTTGATGTGCTTGTCCTCGCTCTGTCAGACGCGTTGGACTTGATTCACAGCTTTTGTGTCCGTGCTTTTGTATTCGTGCTCTGCCCTGGGCTTCCCAAATGGAAATACGGAAAACCTACGCTAGCTGGGCTCTCCTTCAGACTGAGAAAATTCCTGTGTTTGATAAAATGTCGCTTTTCATGCTCCTCTCAGTGTACAATAATATTGCAGAGCTGGTTTTCATTGTAGTACTAGAAGGAACCTGCTCATAGTAAGCTTGGATTTAGAAGACCTATATTGTAGTGAAACTGGATGCAAACTGGTCTTGATTGTAGACATTGCAGCGGCGAGTTGCTAGTTAAGTGCATTTAGATTAAAGTCGTTTGGGAGGAGCGAGGTGGAAGAAATGACCAGGCTGTTGCAAAGAAATTCCACTTCAGGTAGCTGGGTTGGAAAGGGAGATGAAGGACAATACCTGCTAATTGTGATGATGATGATGATCCCCCACCAGTAGAGCTAGGTGCTTATAACAGTAGTGCTTCGAAGTACTTGCCCTGGTGAGCAAGTGTGATTGAAATGCTCTAGGCACTGCATTTTATTGGAACATCTTAGGAAAAGGAAGGGGGGTGGAAGCATCTAAGAGTGAGACGTGTCCCCCAACTTGTTTGCAGCATAGAGCTCCCCTAGCTGAGCTGGAGACTTCAGGCTACCTCTTTTTGCAGTGAGACGCTTCTAGGGAGGGGTTCTCCTGACCCGTTTTAGGTGTTCACGGTAAGAGGTGATGAATTGTCCCACCCTTTCATTGACTGTGCTGGCTCAATCTCCATTGACTTGAAAAGGAACCTGGAGCTGTTGGCTTCAACGTAAATGACTGCAGTTAGTCAGGTGACTCCTGTCCTTTGTATCGGTACAGTTTGCTCCTTTTTTTTTGCTGAATAATAAACCGAGGAATTTTTATGCAAAGTCAAGCCAATGGGTGGTTAGTCTGTTCTTGCTGGCATTGGTAACCGCCTGTAGAAATAATGGTTGCTCATAGTTACGGATATGAGTTTAAGAAATTCCCTTAGGAGCAGTCGGCACGTCCTTCTCACTTTCAGACTGGTGAAGGTTGAGGACTTTGGCTTCCAAGGCTTATGCCACTTCTGGAAGTGGCCTTCATAAACTTCTGCTTAATTCTGCTTTCTTGAAGATACTGCCTTGTGATTGTGTATAGTAACTCTTCATGAGTTTGACATTGGGCCCATTTTTAAAGTGTCAGACCTTTCAGACAGCTCGCTCCGTGTCGTCGGTGCTGTGTCTTCTCATTATTTTTAAATGGGTATGTGCTCAGAAAATTGGCTTTCTTTAAAAACAAACAAAAACAGGTGAGTTCTATGTTACGTGCTTTGTAAGAGACGAAGTTACTCATTTTAATCAATGGAGCGATAAGACCTTTGCCGTAGCCACAACGTGTCTGCATCCCAAGGACCAGGCTTTTCTGTCTTCCGCAGGACTGTAAGGGTTAATGTTTACTCCTTAATGAATCTTATGTTTATGATGAATGAGCCAAAGTAGGAGGTAGTTCTTTATTTTTCTTTCCATACCCCTACAGATCTAACGTAGCTGTAGGGTTTTAATTTTGGTAGGAGGTACAACCCTGAAGGAAAATGACTCCATTTCAAACAGGCCCTTGTTTGGAGTAAAAAGATGCTTTAACTGCTTTTAACCATAAACAGCAATGAAGTCTTGTTCCCTCACGGCAAGCTGCGAGATCTTTGTGATGTGACTTAACGCTTCTGTGTCTAGGGTTGTTCCCGCCTCCTCTGGCACCACCACCAGCTCTCCTCATTCCAACCTTGGATGGGTAAGACCACATCTGGGCTGAGCCATCGGTACAGCTCCTCCCTAGCGAGGAGGGGTGGAGGATAGGTCTGAAATCAGCGCTGGCAATTCTTAGTCTGGTCATGGATTGGGGCGGGGGGTGGGGGGGAGAGCAGAGTCCGTAGGGAATCCTCCGTGCGTTCACCTCGGTTTGTCATGTTCGTGGCACCGGAAGGAGTCAGTAAAATCTAGGCGTGTGCTTGGGTCTAGTGCAGGGTAGGTGACAGCGTGTTATGTTTCTCCAGATGTTTTCTATAAAGATTGTCCAGGTACTTTGTAAGGGCTGGTCGTTTCCCAGGAAGCCTGCCTGATTTACGGAAGGGAGGGGTAAAGCAGGGCAAGCAACTGAGTTACAGCGGCTTCAGGAGCTGTGGCAAAGCAGCTGCACCTGTATGCGTTTCTGACAGTTCGCAATGCAAAGTGAGAGAGATTCACTGAAACCAGGGGTGTCCCCATGAGGACGTTCCGCAGACCTTCAGAAAAAAATCGGGTAAACTTGCAGCACGGACGTACCTGCGAGGGGTCACTGATGTTAGTAACTTGCATCCTTTTCTCTCTCCAAAGCCAGCCAGCCAGCTACAATAATAGGCAGCCTCCTCCATTTGGCTACAACTCTGCAGGTGAGCACTGAAGACAACAGTCAAACTGCTTCTCTCTCTCTTCTCTGGTATTTGGTAGTTTAGGCTTTTCTTAAGCTGATGGACATCATGCTTGCGTTAACATCAGGGTCCTGCTTGTGCCCCAAACTGCCCCCGTCACTAGAAACGCGTGCTGCGTTTGACCACACCGTAAAGTGTTTGGAAAGCTGAATGTTCTGCAGCAATGGTGACTGCAATTTTGTAGTTGAGCGCTAAGCCTCAGATCACCCTTTTCAGCGCAGATACTCAGCAACAGGGGAGCTTCCCCGTGTGCCTCAGCGGCGTGTTCTTGCGCTTGTTTGCGCACACACTTGCTCATGCTCACTCATGCTCTCTTCCTTTTCCCCCCCGCCCTCAGGGACAAGCGCAACCATCAGCTTCGCATCTCCTCCCTGAGCTTTTGCATGCCCTCCTCCCCCACTTCATCATCTTCCACGCCGCATGCAGGCATCTGTCTCCTTTTGTTTTGTAATGGAAGAGAGGCAGTGCCAGAATTTCAGCCGGTTTCCTTCCCCGTTGCAGCCCTGCCAGCGGTGCCCGTGTCCTCTCCCATTTCCTTAGTGACCAGCACTTGGAGTGGCACCTCCTCGCCGTGCTGAGCAGACAGAATCGCAGGCAGCGCCGCGCTGTCTCCTCTGCAGGAGGTGGTTGGCGGAGTGGGCAGCGCGAGGCCTTCCTGAGAAACGGGAGCCTCGGGTGCTGTCATATTGTGCAGCTTTTCAGCAGCCGGTACTGCTTTGGGATATGACCTCGCTGGTCCAGCTGAGCAGGCCCCAGCAGGCCAGCGTCTGGATGGGGAAGTGCCGGTGGCTCTGGGCTCGTCGGGTGGCTTCCTTCGGGTGCCCCTGGCCCTCCCCAGCTGCCACCTTAGGCGAGAAGGTGCCTGGTGAGGAGCGAGACCTTGCGAGGGTGGCCGAGAGCCTAGGGCTAGCTAAACTCAGCTGGCTCAGCAGCGGGAGAGGGGTGCCTCAGCACTGCAGGCACCTTTGCCCTCTGAGCCAGGATGTCTGGGAGGAGGGATGGATTGAAACTTTTCTCAGTGGAGACCTTATAGCACGCCCTATATAGCCGGACCTATAGAGAGCGAGAGCTGGGGGAGTGCGTAGCCCTTGCATTAATGTGCTGTGGTAAGGGGCTGGGGAGATTTTGCAGCAACGTCTGTAAATATCTGGTCTTGCTTGCGTCTTCCTCAGGGAAAAGGTGTTCACATGTTCTTGAAAGTAAAAAGGGAGAGTGAGGACAGGAGGGAGCCAGGCCATCGGTGTCTCCTTGGATTCAGCTGTACCTCCAGAGGGTATCTTTGGAATGGGAGGGACGGAGAGGATGCCGTTAATGCTTCAGATGAACAGGGATTCTGCTCTCTCGCTGCAGATTCAGGTTTCATCAGCTACCCACCCATCTCCACATCCCACACGCCCTGGGTGACGACGGTGGACAAAGGCACAAGCAGTTCCAGCAGCAGCCATTGGGAATACTCAGGCTCGAGGCGCGAGAGGGAGCGGGAACGTGAGCGGGAAAGGGAAAGGGAGAGAGACAGAGACCGCACTCCGACCACTAGTGAATACAACAAGTGAGTGCTGTTTTTCGGCAGCTTCTGCTCACAGCCACCCAGTCGGGAGCTCTGGCCTCGCGCTGGAGCGCAAGAAGGTGTTTGGTCAAGGGATGGGATTATAGATTATACCAGTTTAATTTTCTGAAATGTCTGGGGAAGAGATACCTCGGATCAATAACTAGAGGATGAACCAGGAGCCAATGTGCCTGGCTGATTTCCTGTGTCTGTTTTTTTGTTTAAATCCAGCAGAACCAGTTACGCTTGCTCTCCCACCTGCAATGTGAGGCCAGTAAGTGAAATAGCCCCTCTCTGTTCACTAGGTATTTCACAGCTCAGTGTGAAACATTGGCCATAGGAGCTGCTACCTCTTGTCTTCTAAGTGCAACTGTCAGATCAAAGGAAAAGCCACCCGTGCTTTGCTCAGCTGTGCTATAGAGGCTTTCAGGGCAAGGAGTGCCAGTCACCAGGAGTCAGCCATCAAATGTAAATCCTTTCTGCGGGCAGCGCTGGAGACAACCACCTCGGTGGGAACTGATGTGATCTCAGGCGACAGCAGCGCTGGGAGCACTTGGGGAAGGAGTCTTTCGGCCTCCCAGTGTTGATCTAGCGAGCTAAAGTGAAGGCTAGGCGGCAAAGACTCTTTCTAAACCCATCACTTTTTTGTTCTGTCACAGGTAGCGTCAGTGTTTTGCAGGCTTCAGGCTCAGAAATACCCATAGTCATTCAAAACATGATCAGAATGCGCATTCCTGGCAGAGGGGTGCTGCCTGCCGGGGAACTTCCCGGCCCAGGGGGTGAGCAAACAGGGCAACGTTTTCCTAACCTTTTTGTTTTTTCCCCCTCCTTTTTTTTTTTCCTTACGAGCCTGTGGGCCCTGTGGGTGGAAAGGGGAGGAACAGAACAGAAGACAAACTTGGGACAGTTTTGAAGAGCTCAGACTCCCCCACTTCCTTGAGCAGGCTCATGCTGCAGCCAGGTCCTGTGATCAGCACTCCTGAGCACACTGTTAGCATTGCTGGGTGCTCCCGAGCATGCTGACCTCTAAGATCGCGCTTGCCCGGGCAGGGCAAGTAGCCGTGCTCAGTGCAGTCCTTTGGAGCACTCCCAGATGATTGATACTGGACATTTATTTGTCTGGCTTGCTTCCATGAGTGTTAGGACGATGTTTCAGACTTCCTTTCTCTGAGTCTTGAATATTGTTTCCCACAGTGGGACCCGATAAACCTTTAGATTTTGGCTTTCAGAAGTTGAATAGGGACTATGAGATGTAGGGGGAAGCGGAGCGTGGGACGTACCTGAATTTGGGGTACATCATGCCCGCTCCTCTGTGTGGATTGAATGAGGTGCCTTGGGCAGATAGGTGTAAGGCAGAAAGACCATGTCAGCTATACTCACAATTTGAGTTTTGGAACTCATGGGGAAGAAAATAGTCCCTTAGTCTAAGTCACACACGAGAATTACGGGTTATCTGGGTCAGTAGTGGTGTGAGGTAAAATCCAGCACCAGGGGAGGCAGAATGTAAGAGGAGCATGTTTCTGTTGGTTTTGAACGAGGTAGCTGGATGTCCTGGACATATTCCAGAAGGACTGTGAGGGCAGAAGCCCTGAGAGGTTGGCCACATGCCTGCTGCTAAGGTACTCCCGCGGCAAATCCAGAGAACAAATTTTATAAACCCTTTGCTTTGAGAGGCCGGGGGAGAGCCGTGACATTCAACTGTTTGGGCTTATGAGCTGTGTAATGGGCAAATGGAGAAAGTTATTTCACTGTGGTTAGAAACCGGGATTGGGTTGCAGCTTGGGTTCAATAAGCAGCAGCAGCTTGTTGTTAACAGGTTTTTTCAGGAGCATCGTGAATACCTCAGGCTGTCGATAGAGGTGACAGATTTTGTTGGTGAGGATGGGGTTCTACAGTCCCGTAAACGTGGCTCCTGACCTTCAGGTCCACGAGTGGTGTGTTCCTCTGCCTCACTTCTCCTTTCTGTTCTTAAGTGACGACGAACGATACCGCTACTACAGCCGAGAGCGCAGCTACGACTTTGAGCGTGACTACCGCCGGAGTCGAGATCGCAGCAGGGAGCGAGAGGATCGTCACCGAGAGCGCAGGCACAGAGACAAAGAGGAGAGCAGCAAGCATAAGTCTTCAAGACGGTAAGAGCTGTCGAGGGTTGAACTGGGCTGTTGATGGGAACACACCTTAGCTGCAGACAGGAAGGGTGATGTTCTCAGAGTGAACTGTCGCCCTGGGTCATACTGGCTTCCTGTGACCTGCTGATGTCCTGAGATGTGACGCCCAGGGAGAGAAAGCGCGCTCGGGCACGCACCTGGGCCGGAGGCAGAACTGTCTGTAACAGGGAGAGGAGTCCTTGGCGTTTGTTAAGTTCTCAGTAAGGCAGCTGGCAGGATGGCGAATCGCTGCCAACAAAATTGCAGCACCGACTGACAAAGGGAGAGGATAACCTGTGCTAAACATCACATCAGAACAGCCCAGCTCCCGCTGTTCAGAAGGTACACACAAAGTAAAATGCAAAACCGTAACAGAAGCATCAGCTGCCGGTATTACGTGTTCCTGTGCAGAAGAGAAGAGCTTGCTTCAGCCTGCAATCTGAAATTTCCTCTTGGAGCAGGAGGCCGAGCACTGCATGACCAGAGCTCCGTGCCCAGTGCTTCTGATAGGGAGGTTGATGATGATCTGGACAAGGGTGAAACACTTTTGGAGCAGAGCAGGATGTCCTAAAATCCCAGCTTTTCTGGAGAAAATGTATTTGCCGCAGATGATCTTCCTGCGAGAGCGTTCTTCTAGCAAAGTAACAGGTCTGGTCTGAAGCGGTGCTCAGTCGCTGTGTCGGTTCACATCCTGACTTGAGCAGACTTGCTCGGTTTTTTGGTGCTTCAACTTACTTCCTTCTTTTAGATGAAATTCATGTCAGCTCTGTAGGTAACTACCCTTATTTTGAAATTGGTATCGGAAAAACTCCTACATAGTCACTGGAGGCAAAAGGCTGTTCTCATCCTTCAGGAGATGAGTAAGTTTTCAAGAAAGGACTGATTGCTTGGAAACAAAGTGACGGGAGGACAGGCCAGGACCACAATCAAAACTGAATACAAAACAAATGGAAGCTGAACTGATACCAGACTAACAAGCCAGTGGCTTTAAGGGTTAGTTCTCAGCTTCCTCTACTCAGGATTGAAATCTAGCGTTTAGATTCCTGACTGCACGAACAGGACGGAATTCACCAAAGCAGTGTCAGAATCTGCTTGAGAGCTGGATTTACAGAACCGGGCCACTGCGTGAGGTGGGAATGAGGTGACTTTTCCTCCGCTCCTGAAACCACACACAGATGCTCTCTGTCCTGCTCAGAGCGGTAGGATGGGAAGGGTTTGTTAGCTAAAGCAAATGGAGGAATACTTCTTGTTTAAGGCCACTTCGAGTGCGTACCAGCGTCCCTGCTTGAGGCACTTTGAGATTTGAGCCTGTTTAAGGCATTTGCAGGAAGATGAAAGGGTTTCCCTGTAGTTTCCAGTTTGCTGCAAATTGACCGGTCTGAAGGAAATCACTGACGCTTGTTTAAATATTAAAGGACAGTCACATTGTTCAAGCATAAGCCACCGCCGCATTGCTGTCCACAGGGTGGCTGAAGATGTGTTGAGGAGAGGCAGCCGCCTTTTTTTTTTTTTGGTTTGGGTTTTTTTTTTCCCCCTCTTCATTTTAATGACTATGAAACCATTTATTAAACAAGTCGGAAAATTACTCGAAGCCAGGAGCTTTTCAGCCAGGGCTTCAGTGGTTCAGCCAGTTAGGTGTCTCTGCTGCTAAACTGGTATCCCAGCTGTGGTAAGAATTTGTCTCTACGCCCGACTCTGTCCCCACTGGTGGAGCTGGGTGTCTGTACTGTGTGACCGTACGTCTTCCTGTGATAAATTCAGTCTGCTTTTTCCTGTACTCTGTGCTCAGTTTTAATTCTTCCACCTTCACACCACGGTCAGCTCCAGAGACCTCACTTGGTTTTCAACCTGTGAGGAGAAAACCTGCTTCTCAATCTTTGAGAAGCAGCAGAAAATCTCCTTCCGGGAGGGGCCAAGAACCAGAGTGGGCAAAACCGAAGCCCCCGCCTTTCCGCCTTCCCTGACGGGAGGCAGAGGCTGATCTCGGTGTGTGGGGCTTGTCGGGCACGCTGCGCGTACGCGGCGCGGCTGGCTGTGGTCGGTGGCGCAGGGCTGAGAGGCATGCCCAACCTAGTCAGAGTTACTTCTGGCTGGGATTTCTCCCACGTCGCAGAAATCCTGCGTGAACGTCCACAGCTATCCAGCTGCATCTGGAAAACAATTCTGGGCGAGGAGACGGAGGAGTTGTAAAGCACCAAGCTAGTGAAGTGCCAGGTCATTTATGAGTGAGCAGAAGTAGAAACAGGATCTGCCTCCCATTAGGAAACCCACGTTTCTCTAGCTCCGTTGATCCCTTCCTTGCCTCTAGTCCAGGGATTTCCCCAAGGCGTTCAGAGGAGTGAAAGTTTCAAATACCTCTCAGATTTAGGACTCTTCTTTCAGCAGCCTCAGTGCTTCGCATCGAAGCTTGAGATGTGTCAAAATTGTTAGAGCTCCCTTGGGAGTGGGAAGGACACAGAGATGTTGCTTATAAAAACTCTCCAAAAATTACTCTGACAGCAGTCTGCCTAGTACGCTGCCTGCCTGGACCGTGTGCCGATGCAGCGTGTGGTGTAAAGCAGCCACCTCCAGCGGTTTGCGTAACCTGCCCTTAGTTCAGCCACAGGCGACATCAGATCGTCCCAAATAAACGCGATGAAGCCTCTCAATGGCACCGTCGTGCCCTCAGCGCTTCGGATCCGTCTCCTGGTTATCCTAGATCAAAGCGCCCTGTCCCCGCGCACGCCGAGGAGCCGGTGCGTTTGGGGCTCTTCTGTGGCAGAGCTGTGCTGATGCGGGCTCTGATGTAACCTCCTTCTCCCCCTTCTTCCCCCCCGCAGCAAGCAACATGAGAGCGAGGAGGGGGAGAGTCATCGGCGTCACAAGCACAAAAAGAACAAGCGGAGCAAAGAGGAGAAGGAGGCCAGTGAAGATGGTGCCCAGGAGGGAGAGGAGCAGGATGCCAAGGAGTAACCCAGGCCCACCGTCAGCCCTCAGGAGGAACTTAACTCCTTTTGAACCAGCGTGGCATTGGCGATGTTTTGTTTTGGGGGTTTGATTATTATTATTATTATTTTTTTTTTAATTCTTTTTTATTTGTTTCTCCCAAGGGAAGAGAGGCTGACTCTGGGTGAGCGGTGAAGCATGTGGCAGTGGGTTGGGAGCTGAGGCTGCACATGCAGTGCAACAACTTTTTTTTTTTTTTTTTTTGATACGAGACAAAATACAGCAGTACTAGTATACAAAGCACTGAGCTACTCTACTCATAAACATCCCTAGGGAGAACTTTGTTGTATCAGATCCTATGGTTTCTGATGGAAGATAGCTTCAGCTGAAACTAACGCATTTAGGTAATAGTTTTTGTTTATTTTTTTGTCATCATCATTCCTTTTTGAAAAATAGGACAGTAAGTGCGACTTGAAATTTATTGTCCAAAGAAAAGTGTGGTTTAGATCCTGAGAGCCAGCTTAGAGTCTGGCTTCTAGTAGTGAAAAGTCTCATCCCCAAATAAATTTCTTTATAGCTACAAAAACGTCTTCTGATTTCTCTGTGGCCAGCCGGGCAGCAGGGGAGGAGGAGCTGCTTTTACCGGCGGGGCACAAGACCCTGCTTTGGTCTGACGGCTCTGAGGAGCCGTCACGGGTGTTTTCGCAGGGCGGGCAGAGACTTCAAACCGAGCTGCCTTTTTTTTTTTTTTTTTTAATCCATTGCAAAAATAGTCCCATCATACGTTACGCCTGCAAGTGGGAAATCAACGGACGACCCATAGTAAGAGCATGAGCTTCTCTTTAATTAGTTTTAACTTTTTTTTGGTTTTTTTTTTTTTACTAAGAGTTGAGCTGAATACTCTAGCACGGTAGAGATCATGAAGTCCCATCTAGCAGTTTGCCCTCGTGGGGTTGGCTTATCTCTGTTCGGTTATCGCCACCACCAACACTCCTGTGCAATGCATTCCTTCCCCCTAGATCTCAAAATAAATTCAGTCAAATTCCAGAGTTTGTTTGGACTTAGTATCGGTTGGGGAGGGCGGCAACAGAGATTGCTGGGCAGGAAGAACAGAGGAAATAATTTTGAGGGGTTTGGGTCTCTCTAGTACTTGGGACACGGCACTTCTGTTTGTGCGAGTCCACAAGTGTCTCATTTTTAAGTATCTTCCACTGCTTTGACTTGTTACTTAAAACAGTCTTAAATCTTTGCCCTAAAATAATGTGGTTCTGACATGTTAACGTATTTTTTTTGGCCTTGTAGTCTTGCGAGTCTGAGTGTCATGTGAAGCTTACAACCTCGGAGACCTGAGCCAGTGTAGCACTACGATGACAGTTCATACGCTATGACAGCGCATCTGATGAGTCATTAACTGCAAAACCTGTGGGATGAAGAAAAAAAGAGCGGGGGTTCTGTTTGGGTTTTGTTTTCAATGTAGCTTTTTAAACGTGCTTTGAGATCACGGGAAACGTGCGTGCGCTGAACCAGAGTTAAAGGGCAGGGCCTGGAATGGCGCTGCAAAGCATTCCTCCCTCTGCAGCCATGTCGGAGTTCCGGTGGAACGCCGCCATTTGGGAATACGGCATCTCTCACAGGCCGCCTGTTCGGGCATCAGACGAGGGCAGCGGCGCCTCGCCGAGAGGTGAGCTGCAGGAATCCCTTCTCCTGGGGTCAGGGTGGTGGGTTTCAGCTGTGATTGCCCCCGTAGCTTTCAGGAACTTGGGCTGAACTTGCTTTTGTCCGGTGGCGGCATGGGAAATCAAACCAAAACTGGGGAGAAGGATTCAGGACTGTTTGGTTACGTGTCCCCTGGGAACAACGCTTGTCTGCAGTGCGGTGACAAATGGGTGCCCCCCCGCCCCCCCACTTCCAGAGCACAGGCTCACCTGCACGACGTGGGGCTGCCAGGTGGGAGAGGGGCCAAGCATCCAATTATGAAAGCTGGTAGGGGTTTTTGGAACCCCTGAAACGGAAGTTTTCATGAACTCTGAGATTGCTAGGGCAGCTAGCACCAAAGGGGGGGCCAGGCAGTGCCCCCCAGACCAGTCTGAGCTGGTTTTTGCCTGTCTTGAATCGGGGGAGAATGCTGGCAAGAGAGTTTCAGGCTAAGGTAAGCCTAGGGTTTGGTCTCCGGTCAGTAGGGTTTCTTCCATTTTTGCATGCAAAGGTGTTTGTGGTGCCTCCCCATGGGTGGAGAGAGCGGCCTCTTGCTCCGTTTGTGGAGGTGACAGAAGCAACTCGGCCTGTAAGTAGGCATCATCAATGGCGATCGCATCCAGCCTGCAGCCCTCTGCTCCTGGGCTTGTTGATGGGGGTGCGGGAGAGGGGATGGAGAATCTTGTATTGACGAGTCAGCGCCGTGACTTCCTCTTGTGTTTTTTGAATGCTTTTACAGACAGACCCAAGTCCTTCACTGATGTTAGCAGGCTTACGCTGCCAGCAGCAGCTGTGAATTTAAGGGAAATAGTTTGAAATGGTTTTATTTTAATGAAAGAAATAGAGGTGAAATGTTTGCCGTTAACGTATTAGAGAAGTCTAAAGGTGGGGCTTTGGAAACAATCTTTACTTGCATCAGGTAACTACTGCAGGTTTCATGGTCGTGTTCCCTGGGGATACCGAACGGTGACTCATAATTCCCAGAAGAGAGGCCAGTTCTTGGGCTGGTGGCATCAGCGCTTGTACTGGACCAAAGCTGGAGACGAGAAAGGGGCCTGCGCGTTACTGAGCGCGGAATGCCCCAGGCGCCGAGCGTCGCCGAGAGGGTGAACGTCACAGCCAGGGACGAGCCCTCGCACAAGGCTTAGCACGCAAGCGCCAGCCAGCTTAACGTGGAGAGAAGGCGTAAGGCAGCTTGGGGTACCTCTGGCAAGTCGTTCGGCTCCCGACAGTGTGAAACGGGCACAGCGCTCAGGAGGAGCGAGGCTAACTTCATTACGGTTGTGCAGCACATAGTTAATGGCAACGACGTCTCTCCCAGACCTTCAGACGCTGCCGTTCCAGTCAGGGATGTTTTGTGCTGCCTGCGCGGCAGCAGTAGAAATCGCAACACAACCTAACCCAGCCCCCGGCTCCCTCTGGGAGCAACAGCGGCAGCCCCAGCATAGCCTCCGAGTTGCTGAGCTGCGCAGCACGCTGAATCAGGGAGTTAAGCCTCATTAAATAAAGCTTTATTTATTCCCTGGGTTAGCTTTTCAGTCCAGTCAATTCCGAGCCCCACAGGCACTAGTGGGCTGTGGCCAGGAGCAGGGGCACAACCGAGGGGAAGGGTGTGTGGGATTGACTTTTGCTCAGGTTTTTTTCCCCAGTCACAGCCATAGTGTATTTCAGGATGGTCCAAGCTCCTTTCCTGGGAGAAGCAGAAGACAATTACGCTATTTCCTGCCTCACGAGGTCAGTGGCTGTTGTGCAGTGTGTTGAGCAGTGCCCCCCCACCTATTCTGGGGGCATTAGGTGACACACTGGAAAGAAAGGTTAAAAAAACACCTGTAATCCGTGTTTTTCAGTAGTATTACAATAATTTATAAAGGCATCAAAACAAATTCAACCTCTATTAACAAGCTGATCTTGGAAACAATACTTAAATTACTAGGGCGTTTTGGTGAAGCTGAAGGCACCTTGAAATGAGACAGAGTAATAGGAAAAATCATGCTGCCTTCTGCAGCATCCTCTTCACTTAAACTGTCTGACTACCAGCTGCATGGCTTTTTCCTACTGTACTTTATACAAGCGGTATTTGGTGCTACTCAGTAGAAATCGCCCCCTCTATCTACATAAATATTTACTGTTCCATACCAGGCCCAGACTCTGCACACTGATTGGAAAGAGACAAAAATTGCTTCAGGTTTTTCTGTTCCTTTGTGTCAGACGGAGGTCGAGCGACTAGTTTTCCGCAGGCACCTTTCCGACTTTTGAATTATTTTGCTCTCGGCAT
>NW_008824812.1:892151-924411 GCF_000699105.1 Pygoscelis adeliae
AGGAACAACAGGAAAAAAAAAAGGCCCCAGAGCCCAGCTGGCCACGCACTGTTTCTGCTGTCAGAGTCCACAGCGGTATTTATCAACCAACCAAAGAGGCCACACCGTGTGCCAGGGAAGCTTTTGTGACGGTTGGATCCCAAGCTATTTCTGTATAATAGGCTCTGATAACAGGCCCTGCTATATACTGCCTTCAGCTAACAGCCAGAGGAAGTGAAGTCACTCTGCATGTGAACAACTAGAAGTCAGTCACCTAGCAAGGAACAATTCTGCTCCGCCACAATAGCTAATTACAAAGTAGCCAGCCCTAAGGAAAGCACGGCTTACAACAATGGTGGGCGCTTACCTGCACTCAGTTCACTACAACAAGGAATTAAACATTCGTTCTAGGTAGCATTTTTGCAGGGGAGAGAAACTCCTTTGATTCTTACAATCTGAGTCGGCCCCATAAAAGGTACAGCAGAAACAGCGTTAAGAGGAAAGATCTCTCTCAGTGCAGCCTGGTTTGAGAAAGCTGTCATTTCTAC
This sequence comes from Pygoscelis adeliae, assembly GCF_000699105.1. Taxonomy (NCBI): domain Eukaryota; kingdom Metazoa; phylum Chordata; class Aves; order Sphenisciformes; family Spheniscidae; genus Pygoscelis; species Pygoscelis adeliae. The sequence goes on from NW_008824812.1 coordinate 892,679, forward strand.
CGCTGATTAACAACCTTCTAAAAAAGGAGGGAATTGCTTTATGTGGAGTTTCCAGGTAGGAACTTAGCAAGGCGTCACAGGTCAAACGAACCTGCCTTGGCTCCAGTTTATTTATTCTAAATTTTAACTATACAGTGGATTTGAACTGAGGCCAAACCGGGCACGCCGTCCTTCCGGAGGTAGCTTCTTTCGCACAGTCGGTACAATGTGGCCGAGGCAGCCAACGACCCTCTGAGCTTACCCTGATCCAGTGAATTGACAGTTTGGTCCAGCTGGAGGAGGGACGTGAACAGAACTGCAGGAGCCCGTCCCGCATGCCTGACAGTACAGGCGCTGTGTCAGGTACATCCTCCTCCCCCCTGCCTTAACTCTGCATCTGATCACTGGGAAACTGGTAAAAATAAGGCGGCATCCTGGGACAGAGGTGTCTTGTAACAAGCCTGTTTGTTTACTTAATCATCTACCTTCTGTGGGAGAAGCTGGTCATTTTATCAGGTCATAAAACCAGGGAGACCAAGCTGAGGAAGGGGATGAAAATTAAACAAATTCCTTATTTCTGGCTACTGTGATGGATGCACTCGACTCCTTAACCAAAATAGTGGTAGTTTGGTTCAGGCTCCAAGGGAGGTAAAGGCCTAAGCCATAACCGGGCCAAGAACGTCTCTAGGTCCGATCTGTTCTGTGAAAACCCACAAAGGAGCAGTGACCATCGATGCATATGAGCTTGGAACACCACATGAATAGCGGGTGGCTTTTCCACGACTCATTTATCAAGGAACAAAGAAAGTTGCGGGTACAAGGAGTCTCACGCATACCTCTTCCATCGCATGGAATTCGACTACAAGCCAACCACTTTATTCCATAAATATGACAGCCCAAGTGAGCCGCCTTTGAGCTCTCCCTGCTAAGCAGCTGGCTGCGTGGCGGTGATCTCCCCTTGAGCTGGGACGCCTCTCAATGTTGCTCCTCGAGGCTGAGAGACCTCTCCCCAACTCCAGATCTTTGGTAAGCGACTGACATCGCGCATAACCTTGTATCATGGTAACCTTGATTTCTGTCTTGATAGTTTCGAATCATTGTTATATCCTTTGTGCAGTAAGAGCGAACCTTGCTGGCGTTGCACTTTTACAACATCGTAATTCAGTGAAGCCACTTTTGCTGATACCTTTGACAGTGGTCCTTTAAGCAGTCTAAATCGGCCATTCACAACAAATTGGCATAGTTGGCAGGATCCTAAGTCGGGATTTGTGACAGCTACCTGGTGACGGGACCTTCATACAAGTCAACATACCTCCACCATGCTAACCTAGCAGCGCTTCAGCTGTCAGCTGAGAGTTACAATTGTTTTTTTTAATGTATAAACACATTCATTAGGTTTCAGTAACCTAAAAATATCAAGACTGGGGGCTATAGGAACTGCTTACTTGGGTCCACATCCTTGCAGTTTTATTAGTGGCTTTTAAAGGCACATATAAAATGACTCAATGTCCAAGAATGGCAGTCAGAGATCAGTAGTGGAACTGTATTAAACTAGCAGGGGAAATCGGACAGTCATGCCTGTTTTAACCTGTTCAAAATATTAAATGGAAAGCAGAGCTCTAAAATTGAGGAAGGCGCCTCAAAGGCGGTTTGTAGAGAAACACTGGAAAAAGAGCTTTCTCTGCAACACCAATTCTAAAGAGCTTTAATGAGCCCAGGAAGCTACAACAACTGTTTGGATCAACCATTACTTTGAATTCAACAACCAGATTTGTTGATAACCTCAGCCCGGTAAAGACACGTTTTCTCCAAAAAGGAAGCTAAAAGTCTTCCATGGCAATACACTGTGTAGCAAGAGTTCACCATTCCCTTGCTTCATCTGTCACATGTTTTGCTTTGTGTGATGGCCAACTGATATCCGATACCTGAAACTGCTGTGTGTTTTGTTTGAGCTTTCACACGAGGCTTCCCGGCCAGGACACCACAGTAAGCGTGACTTTGTTCCTTTGCTCCTTCAGCATCGGGATTAGTTCAGAGTTGCTCATTCCTATCGCTGGCACTCCATTTACTGCCACTATTTCATCTCCACACCTAATCAGAAGACAGGAAACATGCTTGTCAGGACATATTTAATTATTATTAACACTGCACCCTAGGACCCCTAAGGTCATCTAGCCTACCCTGAGCCAAGATCATCAACTCTCTGTTGAAGCAACTTTTTCCACTCGATGAAAGGTTAGGGGCAAGGAACGGATGCAAGCAGAGGGAGTGGTTGCTGTCAGAGTCTTGCTTCTGAGTCAAAGCGGGCAAGGGAAAAGGAGGGCACTGCTGGTACTTGAGTGACACAGCAGTGAAGGTCACCAGCAGCGTGACCGGCTGGCCAGTCAGCAGAGGGAAAAGTTACAGAAAACAAATCCGTGCTGATAAACACACTCATCACCAAGGTTGCTCCTACAGCTACTTGACTAGCAATCACTAAGGTGAAGTGCTCACGACGCTGAAGCATGCTGTCACGTTGTAGCTCAATACAACAGAGGTTTCAGAGCCCCGCCTGATCTGCCCACCTCCATGGCGCACCAAGCTATCTTCTGAGTGGTCGTACCATTCAGCTGTGATGACGAGAGGTGCTGAAGCCAGCCAGCTACCTTCCTAATGTCTAATGGGAAAAGTGCATTGCTGTCCTAGCACTCAAACAGGAACCCAGCTGACCCCAGTCCTCCCACCAAGGCTCTGACCCAGCTCTGTTCTTTCACACCATTTTCGGGGGAGCAAAGCCCAGCTCCCTACACCAAAACTATGTCCCCTGCAAGACAGCAGCCTCGCTTCTATTTTTTACAGTCCTGCACTTGCCGCCTGGCTGCATGCTTGCTGAGAAGCCAGCTCTGCTGGTTCCCAGAGATAACATTGCAAGAAAGTTCCGTGGGGTCCTCCGGCTCCACTATTGACTCCTCCACTCGCTGCAATTACTAACAGGTCAGCAAAGCTCGTTTTAAGTTTCCTGCACAGGAGGGCTTTTGTTGCTTCCATTGGGATACTTTTCCTGACCCAGGAGATTTTATACTCTGGAACCTCCATGATTCATCTCAGACATCCCCTTTCTAGTCAATTGGAACCTTTACAGCCTTTTAAAAGGTAACTGTTAATTCTTTTTAGTTGCACCTTTATAGAGAAACTGAAACACTCATTAGTATAGGACTTAGTTTGTTACAACTTTGGTAACAGTATTAACTGCACAAATGAGTGTCTAAGAATTAGAAGTCATTAACTTTTAGCTCAGCTAGTTAAAAGGGTAAAAGACAGACCCTCAGTAAAATGGTGCATGCTGACATAAGTACCGATCGCGTTCCTGACACAAACACCAGAGACCCGCAGGGCAGCTCATACGTACTTCAGTTTCCTGTCTCGGAAGGCAGGAGTCCCAGGCACTATGGTTTTGATGAAGAATGGCTGGTTTCCTTTGCTTTCCTCAAAGCCTCCAACAATGCTGAAGCCCCAGCTTTCCAGGTTACCTTTACTAAGGACAATATCTTGACAGCAGTGAAGGTAGCTGTGAAGACAGGCACGGTCAGAAACAGAGAAAGCTTATGAGTGTGTTTCAAGGAAAACTGCTTAACCAGAAAATTATGTTTTCCCTTGCAGACAGCGCAGAATTATTTTCTTTTTTTAAGGACGTGAGGCAACCCCTTTGCAGGGCGTGTTACAGGGATAATTCTCAAATCTGAAGATGCCAGTCCTTTAGAAATCTTTTTCTCAGTATTGTCAGTGCTAGTTTAAGAGTTAACAGAGAATTACCATTCTCTAAAGGGGTTTGTGACCTGAAAGATTCATGAATAACTTCATGAATTCTACTAATGAACACGCACAGTACTAGTGACAAAAACAAATTAGTCGTGAACAGCAGTTACACCCATGCAATTAATGAGAATAGAGCTTTTTTTAATTCTATCTATATACCACCACACGCTTGGTACAATGAAGGCATTCAGCAGCTATGTATCACTGATGGAAAGCAAACATAGGAGGTATGGCAGCCTTTCTTCTACTAACTACCAAATCAGAGTATGAAAGGTCTTTCCTGCTGGACCTACACCCAGGATTGCTGTATACAGTAAGAGACTGGACTCCCCGGAGAGAGATCACAGGCCACTGTTTTTGAATGCCAGCCACTGAGGTTATGTCTTCTCAGTAAGCCTGGAGTATGCTGCAATGCTAGGGCTGCCTTGGAGAATGCGATACGTAAGTGCTAACAGCACTTGCTCCTTGAGTTTGTAGCACAAAGACCTGCAAAGCCTTTGTGAGGAGCCTGAAAAGGTGTGGCAGGAGCGCAGGCAAGCATCTCGTGTACTCTGGCTCGCAGTCAGGTTACATTCTGGCACCAAAGCGCTGCCAGAGATATGATGTGTGAAACTGCTGCTGATCACCCCACTGAGGTATTCCAGCAGCTAAACTTTTCCTAGTAAACGTTTTTGCCTCAAGGGCTTTGCTTGAGCAGTTTGCAGATGAGTTTCAGATTTCAAAAGCCTTCTCAGTTAACTTCTCACTAGGAGAAAGATCCAATTATCTACTTTCAAACTGTAATTTACTTTTGTACGAGTTCTTCACACATAAACGCTGGAAGACCCAGTTCTAGCTTACTGATACCTCCATGGTTTTCTTCTACAGGTACCACACAAGCATAAAAACACAGCGATGAGAAATGTATGTGGCAACTAGTGCAAAAAAATAGCCCAGAGAACAAGAGTGGCAAGCACTACATCAGCACAGAACATAAATAAAAACATTAGACACATTCTCCAAGAGTTGGAAAAGGCTGTTTGCTAGAAACCAGTTTTCCATATGAAAAAAAAGTTTCTCTTCCTAAAAACCCTATTTACTATAATGGACAATGACTGTGGGAGAAGAATTTTAGACTTTACAGAAAGTAAAAGGTGCAAGTTGTATTGTGACAAACACCCTGCTGAGTTTGCAGTTCTGCATCCCTTTCAGAGTTTGCGGAGTGCGCCGCTCCAGTGGGGCCGTGGCAGGGAGCGCCTAACAGTTGTTGCAGAAAGAGCTCAGACTTCATGGAGACTGGCTTCAGATAAACCTCAAGAAGGCAGGAGGAAAACTGCTTTTCCACCCCCTGAGAATTATCCGTAAGCCACGCTGTGCACGGTCACTGTTTTCAAGAGTCAAAGCTTTTTTACAGAGAAAAGATAAATCAATCTGTAAACTTGGTATTTCTAGTATCTTTAGGATTCAGTGTGCATTGAATTAGGACACACACCCTCTCCAAAGCAGCGTTTTGAGATGGTGTTTTATACTATCAGTAGCTGGTACTGATTTAACATAATACTATGAAGAAATCCAGTAAAGTTCCTGTGCTCTCTTCTGTGACATACACAGTGATGATGATAAACATTCAGTAGCAATAAGTAGTAGCATACAATTAACTTGGAACACTCACCGCCACCATTAATAACAAAGCAAAGAATGGAGAAAGAGTAAGTTTACAAGGACAGTAGAGCTACCCGCAGTTGTATTACAAGACAAAAAAATCCAAGAAAGATACCAGCCACCTGGTTCAGTACAGCCAATACTAGTTGCCTGAGGTTAGACAGAAGAATATTACTACACTGTCCCTCTTACGGGGATGTTTGTATCTTCATTGGAAGTGTGCAGCACTGGCTATAGTCAGAGGTGGAAGATGCTCCAAGCTTGCACACCAAATGCTGTGGTGTGAAAGTAGCCTTAGGAGCACAGAGTGGTTTTCTTTTAGGAAGAACGTGACCAAGATGCTCATGTTATTCCCTCTGTTACCCAGGGTCCCAAGAAAGGCACAGGACGAGGGCTGTCATCTCTCTCCTAAAACGCTTCTGCAACGGTAGTCTGGCACGTAACCCAAGTTCTGTAGATGGGCTACAGGGGCCCCACATTTCAGAAACAGCACATCACCAAGTGTGCCGAGATGAGAGACAGTATTTGACATAAACAGAAAACCACAGATACAAGAATCAAGGCTAGAATTAAACGCTGTGGGCTCAAGTGTTGCAAAGACTGAATACACTTCCCTAGCCTTGAGCACTAACTTCAACTCCAGTCTTTCAGCATAAAGTTTGGCTTCAAACTAGAAAGAAATACATGGGTTTCTTCTAAGGAGGAAAGGATATTTCTGCTGGATTGGAGTAGTAACTGCAGGGGGAAAAAAAAAAGCTGAACAAAACCAAAATCGCACATGCCATCAGCAATAAGCTTTAAACTTTCACACTGTACTGCAAAATGTTTTAGCGTACTGAGGCTATGTCTACTTTAGCAGGGCAGCCCAAAAGGAACAGATCTGAGTGAAACAACTAGTGCTGAGGACACAAGGTCTGGTTTTGGCACATTTCAGGGGATTTTCTGTAATCTAGTTTTGGTGTTGTACACACAGGGTCTGTTTGTGCCACAGTGCAACGGGCATTCCTCTGCAGCACTTCTGGTTTAGTCCCATTCAAAAGGAACCCAGCTTGTGCAAGTCAAGACCTCTCTGCAACGTGAACTACAAACAGCAAGTGAGGACAACTGGGATTCTCGCTTCAACAGCACGTTCCTGTGCCAAACTAAAACGCGAGCGTAGAGGCATCCTGAACATTTCCAGGTGACAAACAAGGGTACTATTTCAGTTTATTTTTAATTATTGCTTGAGAATCTGTAATCTGATTGTGCCAGCTACAACATCAAATATAAATACCTTGCTTAGCTGCAAAAGGCAGATTCTTAGTGGCTTTAGGGAAATCGCTCATTCTATGGACGACCAGCTAGTTGCTACCAGGTCTTACTGTAAGCAGATGGGAAAATGAGTGAGGAAGCATAAGAATTACAGCCATTTTTACTACTGGAAACAAGAAGGAAGATTTTGTCAGGTCCTGAAGTGACATAACCTTGCTTTGTGCCTCCTAACCACCCTCACACCCACAGAAGAACAGCAGACAAATTCAGATGCCTGAATTCAGTTCAGAGTAAGAAAGGAAGACTGAAGAGCAGAAAGGGCATCCGAAATCATTGCTTTCTGCTTCAGTAGCCAGGTACAGTAACAGTCAAGTAAAGGGGGGGCAACATTAATACCAGCAGCAAAAGAATTTCAAGCAATGTATTAAATAGCAGGTAATGCCAGTATACTCCTGAAATGAAGACAGGTGACCAATGAGCGAAGAGTGGACTCCAGTCCCTGTAGCAGAAAGCGTGGTGAAGCTGCAAGCCACCAGACATCCAAATAAATTGGAAAAGGAAGAAGGGAAAGTACAGCCAGGTTTTGCCTTGCTATACTTCACTGCAGGAACACCCATGAGGAACAAACACCAGCCAGCATCTGAGGGTTTGTACTGGAATTTGGGTTATCCAGGTACAGCTCAGGCTAGTTCATACTAAGCCTGCACAGAACAGACAGGCCGATTCCCTGGGAGAGCAGAGGAAACTGGTAGGACGGTGCTGAATACAAGCCAAGTTACAGTTGCTTGAGACACAAAAGCTACCTTCCTTGGGCTGTTTGTTTAGCATTTACAGGCTGCTACGTAACACAAGGGTAACATAACAGAGGTTTTGTTAGTATTTCTTCTCTCGGGTGCCTCAAGAAACAAGGCTGTAAATAATCCGAGCTTCCCACAGAAGGGTTTGGCTTTACTGTTCCATGTGTATCTCCTGCATGATCCTCCTCCGGTCAGCTGGAATAACAACAGACCCTACCTTTCACAGCAGAACATTATTTTGATGAAACTGCAAAAGTGAGCAAACCAGAGGTTCACCTCTCCAGGAAGGCAATAGAAATTCAAGTTTTCAAAGCCCCAACCCTGTCATCTGGAACTTAACCATGTTGCTGCTAAAATCTGTGCTAAGTCTACGGTCCAAAGCTTTGCAGCAGGAAACTCAAGCAGAATCATTTCTGCTTCATGCTAAAGATGACACAATTATGACAGCCAAAAAGAATCAGACTGAAAGAATGCCTGCCCCTGAGATGATCAGATTAAAAACTATAAAACAGTATAGGTATCTACTGGCTTCTGTTATGTGATCCAGAAAGAGCCACAGAGTCATTTCAGTTAATGATATTTTAGCAGAGATTAAATACAAGCAGACAAGTATCTACGTTGACTATATGTCAACTCGATGCCTCAAATGCCAGAATCTATACTTCCCATTTTCTGTGTCAGTTCTCTTAGAAAAGGTTTCCAGGAACTTCTGGAATATGGTTACTGTCCAACAGAAGTGGGAGAACAATGGGTCACACCATAAAAAGCAGTAGAATTTTCTCATGTGTTCATTATACTGTGATCTTGTTGACAAATAAGGCTTTCCACTGCCTTAGAGCCAAATGAGAATACCAGTAATGCTTCCAAGTCAACCAACAAAGCAATTAATTTCTAGTGTTTGAGTGAAAATCAACTCTGTGATTGAACAGATCTCTATACGGTCACTGAACAAACGTACCTAGGCAATCCGAGCCATGTGATCCAGAGGGGAGACCAGCTGAATCCTTGCTCCTTGATGTCCAGAGATGGCTCTGTCGAGTTCAATGAAAGGATTTCCAAGGCTTTCAGTATGACTGAGTGGGAAGCTGCGTTAGATTTCAGTGCTGAGACAGCTTCATAGTAGTTCAGATGAGTCAAATCAATGCCATTTATGCTTAAAAGTACATCTCCTGTTGATTAAACAAGATAGGATTACAGACCTTTTGCTATGAAGCCCATTTCTGCCTCAAGGTCTCATGTGGAACCCTGTTTCCAGCCTCACTTTAGTGTCCAAGTCCAACCTCCACTGAAAAAAAAACCCCATTCCTAAAGGATAAAGGGTCTGAGAGCCTCCTTACCTCGCTTGATTCTGCCATCCCTGAAGAGGCATCCGATGGGCTGCACACTCGTTACATATATAGGGAGCTTGTTTTTGTTATCCCTTCCGCCTCCAATTGTTATTCCTAAAGATTCCTTTGGTTCCTTTTTTATTGCAACTGTCTTTTCATGACTTATGTATCCCTGAGGTAAATCCTACAAAGGAATGACAGTACAAAATGCAGCTTCATTAGTGCAATTAACATGAGAAGCCCAGATCTGGAAGAAAATAACAGAACATCTTGTATCTTTAATCAAGAACATTTCAGCAATGTTGCCAGATGGCAAAGTCAGCTTCTCACGTACTTGCTCTGGGTAGAAATACTACCCTGTATTTCCAAAGTGATACCACCACAACTGAGGCACTGCTCTCCTAACGATCTCACATTCATTTGCCGTAGAGATGCGCCCTCTGAGGAGAACGATTTTGCACTGAGGAGCAAGCTATGAACTCATTTCCAGGCCGTTCATATCAAGCAACCAACCTCTCTCTGACTACTACTAAATGTTTAGGTTGTGGTGAAAGCACGCATTAGAGCATATGCTGTAGAAACAATATGTAAATTATATTCTAGGATTTAAATCAAGGAACCAGACTCCAGCCATTTATGACAGCTACTTACTAAACTCCAGAGACATTTAAACATAAAAGTCTAAGCAGTTGTAGCAAGTTTTCTCACTCAAATGGAAGTTCTAAACACAGAGCAAATCTCTCTTGGTACAACAGACTGGCGATTCTCCTCTTGCTCATAGTGTTTCTTATAATATGCAAACGGATGGCAGAAGCAACACTGAAGTCACAGGAGCACTACCGTGTAATTTGTGTAGTTTCTACTTCTGTACCATAAAGCCCTCTAGCTCCAAACCAGAAGTGTAACTTAGTGTCATCGTGTAACGCCCTGAATGTGTTGTGCTTGATGGATGTCAAGAAGCAAGTCCCAAGCGTCTCATGGATGGTAAATTTCCCATTGCCCTTTCCAGACAAGGAAGGATTAATCACTGGTTCTGTATCAACATTAGAGACATTTGAAGAAGTTTTGACACGTTTTTCCCTAAAAACTGTTTCCCAGTAGATGACAAACATACGGTTCTCCAGTACCAAAAGCCACAAACCTGCTGCTTTTCAATAGCTCAAGAAGAAACGGAGCTACTCATCAGTCTTGTAGGATAAATTGCTGTCACAGAGCAAACATAATAGATCTGCTAGACCAAGAATAACCAGCACTTTTGCCGTTATTTACAAAACTTACCTTCTGGTAGTTAGATTTTCGTCTATAGTGATTCTGGTCTAGTCGTCTCCGATGGTGCACCGGGCTTCCTCCATTGCTACTGCTGCTGCTGCTGCTGTTATTTGATGTGCTGCCATCTTCCACTGGGTCCGACAGCTGTACACCTGGCTGCCTCAAGACAACAAAGTTCACTCTTGATTCAGTGGTCTGCCAGGAGAAACAAAAAGAGTGTAAATAAAATAGAAAAATAAATCAGAAATTAGGGACAGCCCCTGTCATTTTCTTGGGGAGAGAGAAGGGTTGGTGTCGGTTTCTACAAAAGGTCTAAAACAGGGCTACGCAACACGATGCCATGGTTTTTGTGATGAGCCACAGAATCCTATGGTGAAGAGAAAAAAGGAATTAGCAAATGTTAGTCAGAAGGAACAGGAGTAGAGGCAGGCTTCACTCATGCCTCCCTCCCCTACAAATGCCAAACAAGAGAAAGTGGAAAGGGATGATTAATTCCTCCACTTCAGTACAAATAACCAAAGTAGCATATTGTGTTGCGATACAAAATGAACAGAGCTAGAACGCTGACTGGTGCACATGATGGATGACCGTGATAGAGTACTGGATGCTTTTTCTTTTATTGTAAAGAAACTTGTTAAAGCTCTTTCCTTCCCAGCTTATGTACCATGTCTATTGTTCAACATCTCCCACCCATTTTTTTCCCAGAGTACCTGAAGACATGACCTTTTGTCTAAGATTGCTGCCAATTAAACACTTAACCAGCTGTATGTCTGGCCTTGGCAGAACTACAGGGAAAGTATTCACTATTGTTACTGCTCTTCTAATTTGGTTTGTTCTTTCAGATAATTTGACAAAACCTTATTGTGAAGGACTCCATTGGGGTAAGGTGGTGTGCTGACTTGGGGCATTTCCTGCAACGGACGAGAGAAGTACGGTTGCCTCTCTCTCTTCGTGACATGGGACCCTGTTCCCCTGGTGCCACAGCACCCTGGCAGCAGTGAATTCCCTGGCCTCGGAAGAGGGACTGCATCAACTGGCTTGGGTTTTTTTCTTTTTAAACTAGCACAGGAGACTTTTGTTTTCTGAAACAGAATTTAAAAGCCTCTTGCCTCCAAAGTCACTTCAGATAGAGCAATTTTTTTCCAGACAAGTTGGCACACATCCATGTCTTCATAAAATATATCGTAAACATCACGTCCTAAAATGGGGATTTGCCCTCCCCTTCAACCAGGATTACCAGACTTATGTACAGTACATATGGCTGTGCATATATATATATATAGCTGTAAATGGTACTTTACAATACAGGTAAGAAGGACTCTTTTCTGCAAATGGTTTGCAATCAAAATTAAAATTACATTTAGCCAAGAATTTGAATTAGCCCTCAGAAGAACAGATAATGTTTGGAAGACTGTCACAGTGTTACACAAACGTCACTTCAAAAGGAATTCAATCCCCAAACCTACTGAAGCTGGTTCAGAGACTTTGGTTACCAATTTCAGTGGTATCAAGAAAGACTTCCTCATGTGGGAGTTATGCTTGCACATTACAACAGAAATACAGCAGCACTTAATGGGATGCAAACAAAATTCTAAGAGGCCATAGAATGGAATCATATATATAACATAAAAAAGGATCTCGGTACTGGAACTCTGCTCTTTCTCTTCTTTTCTCCCATACCACTGCACCCCTCTGCTGATTACCAGGAAAAGAACTGGCTCTCCCTCACTCTGCTGACCTCAGATCCTTTCCGGGATATAAACAGTATGTGATGAGATGTATTGTGTCAGGATCTTTAGATAAAAACAGAAACTGGAGGTCATCGCCTAGGGAGATAAAGAATTTAAACTGATCTACATGATATCTGCTGCACACGTAGCAATCCTTAATCCTTAACCAAAATTCCTTGCCCACTCCTTTCACCAAAACATTTGGCATGCTGCAACAGGAGCACATGTCTATTGCACAGGGAAAGACAACCTCTCTTCTACCCGTTTAGTATTTCAGAATGTTTTTAGCCTGAGGTGCCTCATGTTGTTTTCTAGACTCCCTTCCCAAATAAGGGTAAAACAGGGAGAGAGGGCTTCAAATCAGTCAAAAGGGTTCTGTTCTGTGCTGCCAGCCTATCACATCTCCCAACAAACACCTTCAGTTTGACTGTTTGAAGCACGAGAGGCTGTCCTAATCTTTGTCTCTGCTGCATGCATCTACACAGTGCATACGAATATTCACTCTGCAAGAAAGGCTCCGAACACCACACCACAAAGGAGATCCAATTGCCTTAGCTGAAGTACAGCGCCATGAGCAACTGCCTTGCTGCAGACTTGTCAGAGATGACTCACGATGGATTCCCACTCTTCATGTTTATCTTCATTTGGAAGTGGTGCTTCCCACACACCTGCAGGGGAGTCACTTTCCCAAAGAGATATTTCAGGGAATGCAGTTTGCTCTAGTGCGTTCTGTTAGCCCTTGGGTCAGAACAGGAGCCCTGCCATCAATGCAGACAGCCATACAACCTCACCACAACATAAATTACCTGTATTATCTGCGCGGCAGCCTCAGGTGTTCCTTGCCTCAAATCCTGGCCATTTATTGACAGGACTCTGTCATTCCGACTCAGCTTTCCGTTTTTGGCTGCCAAACCTCCCTCTAACAGATCTAGAATAAAAATCCCTGCCTCATCTGTCTTCCTGATCAGTTTGATTCCCAAGGGTTCGGATCGGTCTCTCTTTATCAAGGTAACGTGGATCACTTCCCGATTTGTAGCAGAAGTGGAATCCTGCTGTGCAGTCTTACTGGAAAAACCCTTCTCCTGCAGGACCATGAGGTGGAGAACAGGACCTGGGTGGCGCAGAAAGAAGACAGCTTGGCAGTGAGTCACACTGCTGATGTTGACGCCATTCACCTACAAAGACAAACATACCAGAGTCACTAATCAGAACCTACATAATTTAGGCACTGTCCACAGTGCGGAACATCACAAAGTTGGAGATGGGATGTACAACTCCCTGTGCAATGCCGTGACTGAAGCAGCTGCTTCTGATGCACATTAGAAAGCAGAGTTTTCTAAAAAGGAATGCAGAAGAAAGCAGATTAAACTAGACCATAATTGATGGTGAATAGCTGAGGACAGGGACAAGAAAGGACAGCTCTCGTAACTAACAAATCTGAAACTGCAAAATATTAAATCATTACATCCATCCCATGGAAATGCAGAACTGATTTTCCTTAACTTCCAGCGTTCAATACACACTTGGAGGAGAAAACTCAAATTGGAGACTACCCATCCTCACTTTTAAGTTGAAGAGTGGTCCATAGTCTACAAGCTTCTGGAATCATCAGTCTAATCATGCTTTTACCAAGGTAACTCTGAGAAGCTACTTTTCACTTTGTCTGTTGTCACATAAGACTCCTTGCAGTCTTCTTTTAGGATGTTAATAGGGCTACTAGGTGTGGGGACCTGCCCTATTTACAACCCAGTCACGACTGAGACATGTACAATTCAACTGAATAAAACAGAAGTTACTCTATTGGTCTACCTAAGAAACCAACTCGGAGATCCTATTGGCCACTTGTGCACGTGGGGCTGCCAGTCCGTACCGACATCCACAAGTCCAACAGGATAATTAGGTCTTTATGGCTTGTCAAATGATTGGGCAGCCATAGCCGGGAGGTGCTAACAGTTCTCGCTGCATGTAGGCTTTACTGCTGCATACAAGCTTCTGTCGCCTTGATTAGCCCACTGCCATGCAGCCTGATTAATCTGGAAACTAAATCTGGCCGCGGGTCAGCACGGTATGAGGTTGGTGCTGTTTATTACTCATGTTACATATCTGATGCTTACTTCAAGTCGTAAGGTCTTAAACTTTGGACCTGCCCATTGAGAATATGCAGCTTAGGCAACACAGTAGAGCAAGCATTTATAAGACTTCCTAACTAGAGCACAGTCATTTGGAGAGAAATGGTGCTACTGGGTGAAATTTATCAGACAGAAATCTTTTTAATTTATCCAAAATGGTCTAAATTTCAAAAAGTTATCAAATATGCAAGGTAAATATGAATACGACTGGAAGGAACCTCAAAAATCTGCTTCACAGCCCCAGCAGATACACAATGCTACCGACACACAAAAGTTTGATCAGTGCTTTTAAACCCTCAGCTATAGATATTTCCCAGTTTTTCTAGACAACCTTCCTCCCCCAACCCTCATCTCAAGTCAAGAGAAGCAATGGGACTACCAGTGGGGTTTTACATACCTCAAGAATATGGTCCCCAGGTGCTATTCTTCCATCTGCAGCAATGACAGAATCCCGCAAGACCTCCTGAACAACAATGTTTCCAAGTGGGGTGTCTTTACCCCCAACTATCCTCATCCCCAGCTCTTCCTCCGGGTCTTCTCGGTGAATTTCAATTGTGGTCGTTTCAGCCACAAGACTAGTTCTCTGAGGGAGGTCTGATTGTGGAAATTGAAGAGAAAAAAAAACACGTTAATAGAATTTTCCTTCACATAGCACTCCAAAATTTATAACACTGGCAGGTTGTGTCCAAAGTAGCATCTGGAGGGAAAGTAGCTATCAGGAGGGAACAATAGGTCAGATTAAAAACTTAAAAAGCTCCTGTTTCTTTACAGTTTCTCCAGAATGTTTCCCATCTTCTCCTAGCTTATGGCAAATTTAAACTCTGTCATTATTATTTCTTGAGTTTTATTAAAGGGCATTTCACTTACCATTTAGAGATTTATTTTTCTACTGTGACAGCTGGCCTACTAGAAGCGCACACACAACAAATGCCCATTTCCACGATGCCCATTAGAAAAGGGGACTACTGAGCTGTAATTACTGCCATTGCGGTGACTTTACCACAGGCAGCTCACTGCAACTTCCCTCCTCTCCTTTCCTCCTCTTTTCCCATTCCCCCTGTAAAGCGGGAGTAATGTTTACGTATTTACAGCATACTGAAGACTAAGCAATGCTTCTCAGACACTTTGAAGAGGAAAGTTATTGTTAGCAAGTTTTATTAACTCTACCAGCACTGCAACATTTAGGCAGGCCCAACACTCTTAATGAAGCCAAGCGCACTGCCTGTCAGGGCGAACTGCAGCTGTCACACAAGAGATGCAAAACCTGCCCCAAGTGTACTTCGGCAAAAAGCCAACAGAGAATTAAACTGACCCGTGCATTAACTCTGGCACAGGCACAGCAGTTGCCAGCTCCAGCGCCTGCACGCTTGGAAACTGAGACTAACTTTGAAACAAGGCACAGAGATTTCCACGCTGCTGCCTTCTAACGGGGGTTGAGACAAGTGGTTCTATACTGAAGCGGAGATGGTTACTTTTATCTGCAAGGGTTTCATAACTGACTATTAATCCAAAAACTAAGCTATGCTATAAAAAACACACTTGCTGCACACCATTAGGGAGGTACTGACCACTCTAGGAAACTGACTGTATGTTTAACTTTCTTAACAAGATTAAGAAGGGGCTGGAACGTTTCCTAATTACTAATTATTTGGCTTCTGCAAGTGCTTTGAGTGCTGCGTGTTCCCATTGACAGGGACTGCCTTTGTTTCTACAAAGAATACTGCAAATATTCACTCCAGTCTAACAGAGATTCTCTGAATTGTTTTGCGCAGACCATTTTGTGCTTGTGAGCAGATCCTGCCACACCTGATGCACATGAATCCACCTCCCTTCTGCTCAAGGACTAGCTGAGGAAAGAGATTACTCCGATGGCTACTAATGGCTGAATAGCATTGAGGATATCTAAGAATGTTGGGGACACTTTAAAAATTGAATTGTCTGAGATAATTACCTTTTATGATATAAAAATGAGGTAATTACATAATTACATTTCTGTATCAAACTCTCACCTTCTTCAGTCTCCTCAAAAGCTGGATTAACCAGTCCAGGCTCCGCAGTCCCTAGTGATACCACAGCAGCTGCAGAGCTTTCTGCCACAAGTGACGATCCTCCACTTGGTACCTCTGGATCCTTGAGTGTGTTTGTCTCCACCTTGGTAGGAGGATCTTCCTTCCCTTTGGAAATGGGATTCTTTTTCCGCTGTAGTTCAGATCTGTATTTCTTGAAACCAGGACACCTAGAGAGAGATTGTCAATGACTGTAAGTGGCTAGTCTCTGCCTGTGTGGTTAACCCAGCACACGCAAGCTCTGACTGACAAAGTTACGTGAAGAAGCCTGTTCAAGACCTCATCGGCTGCAAAGCTTGTATCACAGATGCTAAAATTTATTCTCATTTGACCTTCAGCATCTACTTGTACTAGTTCAGCTTAAGAGCGGGCCTGTTATTTATTACTTTCAAAATTATTAAGCAAATTATTTAAAAAAGGAGAATGCAATAGGAACGGGAGTCTCCCTTGCTAAATATTTACCTTTAGGTGAAGAAAACAATACCTCTTAAAATATAAGCAAATACTTAGCTCTGACCTTTTGGAGATGACTATGAACTGTATCTTCATGCAAAGGAAGTGGCTCAAGTTTCAAGCTCAGCCCTGAATTAGGCTTTGTTTTTAACAAACCAGTAACATGCAAGAGCAGCAAGCGAGGCTTGCTTATTTTTTTTGCTGAATGAGACCTGACGGTCAGACAGAACTCCACCTCCAGTCCACGCAGGTGATGGCTCTACTTGAACGGGAGCAATTTAGAGGAGTTTATAATCCCACTGACTGCTCCCCACACAGAGGTTCAAGAAGTAATTCTACGTTCAACAAAATGCGCTCTGTATGCAGCTACACCACAGCCAGGCTATCTGAGCAAAAACGAGCAAGGAAAAAGAAGCTCTTTTATCAAGAGTACTTATAAAAAGGGTGGCAGGTGAGGAGGGTGGTGAATGAAAAAGCATCACTTTCAGAAACATGAGTAGTATTGGGTGTTTACCAGAGTCACTTTTCAAATTAAACTTGACTATTTACATTCTGGCTAAACAAGTCTCATCCCAGTATTACTCCCTCTGGTTTATTCCTAGTCATTTATTCTCCAAGCAGTAAGATGACCCTGAAACTTAAAGACAGAAAACTGATTGATCCAGTTGTGCACATCCCTCTTAAGATGTCAAGAAACAAATTCATTTTGCAAAGGGCAGAGAAATCCCCCCAAGAAAACAAGTTTCTAGATGCTTATTTCCTTAAGTCTCCTACCAGTTAATCTCACTTAAAACTAAAAAAAAAACCAAAACAGGAAGACCCAAATCCCAGTGTAATTTTTTTTCTTTCTCTTTTTTTTTTTGTTTTTCCCCTCCTCATTTTTCAGTCTAACTATGCTCACAGCCCAGGTTAAATAGCCTCAATTTTTAGAACACACCCTCCCCAAGGAATATACAAAGAACTATGAAATGTATAAGAGAATAAAATAGTTTCCAGTCAGGTCTCTAATGTAAACATTTAAGGGTGCCTCTCTCTTCTGTGTTTAACTCCTGTGCCAGAGGGATTAACAACTGACAGAAGTTTACTGATACCAGGGTAGATTTACAGGGCAGAGAGGAAGGCCCAGCCCTGGTATGGCCCATGGCCCCAGCTACACAACAACTGCACAGCTGGGCAGCCCTGTCCCCGTAGCCTAAGCATTCAGCCCTGCCTGATAACAAGAAAGCAGGAGAAAGAGTTAGTTAGGGAAACGAGCCTGTTGCATTTCTCATTGCCCGCTGACAAAACACACACTGCCAGCGAAGGTCTGCTTCTGTCTGCAGTAGGGCTTGTACTTAGCTCCCTTTCCTGCAATCATTAACTAGGGAGGAACAAGTGTTCTTCAAGCGCCATGGCAAGAGCTCTTTGTCACCTGCACTTATTTAAAGCTACAATATTCTGCCTGCCACCAGCTCAACCAGCAGTGGAAGCACCAAAACACACCTCTGCTGACAAGCGCAAGAAAAAAAGTCTCCCTTCCTCTGCACAAGGGGGGGAAAAAAGGAAAAAAAAAAAAACCAACCTATTTTTCATTTGCTTCTCTTTCTCAGCAAAAGAATGAGAGAAGATAATGGAATTATAAGTAGGTGATTCAGCAACTGCATAATGTGCAGCTTGGAGGGACTTACATTATTTGGATCAAAGACTTATGTATTGCACATCTTAATTGGACCAATTAAACTGGCAACACTGCACAATCCCTTGCTTCCAGAGTGTTGACTTTGTGCCTTTCTTCTCTGCGCAAGTGAAACAAGAATAAGCATGTTTATAATTTTTAGAGTCGGGTGCCCCAGATCAGGACACACAAATTTATATACATTTGATAGGTTTTGTGTCTGCAGACAACTTGCATGTGAGCAGGCAAGCACCTCACCCTTCGCCTCTGTAGCACATGTGAGCTGGCCTCCCTAACACACACACACACAATTACGTTGCCTTCACCCACCCACCTTTCTGGCCTCACCCACTGTCATCTTTGGTGTCCCATCTTGCCCCAGTTTAAGAACTGTTCTGAGAATGGATCTTTCTGGTCAGAAGCACAACAGACAGATGGCATTATACAAAGGAGCAGTAATATAATGTAAATGGGAATGCACCTGTTCTGCAGATGAGCTTCTAGTTCACACCGCTGCATTGTCTGCTGACACTCTGCCTTGAAAGGACAGAAGACAATCAGCTTATCCAACAGGTTTCGTACTAGAAGGCTGGACTTGTGGCACTGCTGGAAAGAGAGCTTTTTCCGATCCATAGGACAAAAGTTATACTCCTGCATGAAGTTTTCAAGGCACTTGAAACAGTACGTATGTCCACAGGGGGTGTCCATAGGTTGGAGCAGAGGCTGAAGGCAGATATGGCAGATGAGTTCATCGTCCACTTCATCCTGGAAGTTGTAGAGATGATTGTCCAGCAAGAGGTGGAACTGACCACACTCGCAGCAGAGTTCACTAGCTTGGGACACGTGTTCTTCTGCTACGGGATCAGCCATGATAGCCAGCATCAGGCACTCTCGGCCCAGCAGCGAGGAAACTTGTCACGTAGTAGCTGACTGACAGAGGACGTCTAATGAAAGGGAGAGAAAGAGAGATTTCCAGGCAACTGTCCGCCCTAGATCTAGCTAATTAAAAATTAAATTGTATTCCTGCCTTAAGTTCCCCCCCGGTATCTTCACCCCCACCTACCCCCCTTAGCATTCTTCCTTCTGCAGCGACCCTGTGAATGATCAACCCAGGGATCAGAGAATGCAAGGACCTTATTCAGCAAAACGTTTAAGCACATGGATAAATTGAAGCTTAAATTACTTTACACACACCAGTGACACAGACCAGATAAAACCCTGCCAAACATATGAACTAGAAAAGCTGAGACAAAAGCTGCATGTTCTTGAGGGAGAACAACCCAGAGAGGGGAGGGAAGGGTAACAAAGATAGTGATTTTTAAACTGATAATTTTTCTCTCTGGCTTTCCAGATTATACCAAATATTTTAAAGATATGTATAGTGAAACATCAGTTTGGGGACTTCTAGTTGTTTGGATTTTTGTTTTCTGTTTTTGGGGGGCAGGAGGAAAAAGAAGAGGAAGAAATTTCAAAAGAAACTTAAATCTAAACCACATTTCCTTCCTTTTAAGCCCACTCCCTTCAAAAAAAGTTTGTTTTAACAAACAATGCATTGTTCCCCACTCATCCATGCCTAAGTTCACCCATGGAAACAAATTTCCTATAAAAAGACTAAAGCTTTCTAAGTGGAAAAAATTTAAAGAATTGTCCACATTACAGTTTGTTGTAACACAAAGGCTTGAGCTTCAGCTTCTTACAGTTATGAAGAATAAGATAAGGGGCAAACTGAGTGCTTTGTAGCTGCTGCTCTACTGATTTTAATAGAGATGTCTCCAGTCCCATCCATTTTGAATCTTTCCTATTGTAATTAAATATAAAATTCACCTAAGTTTTCTAGCAGATTACTCTACAGGCACAGACTACTGCAGGAAGGATTTTTTTAACCTGGCAGTTATTTTTATGAAGTAGGAAATGTGGTACTAGATGAAGCTAACGCTCTGTATTACACAGTGGGGGGGGTTGTTGTGGTGGTGGTGAGGTTTTGGGGGTGGTGGTGGTGTTTGTTTGTTTGTTTTTTAAAGTTTATGTAAAAAATCCCAGAGTCTTTGAAGACAAAAAAATTGCAGAACTGTGATGAAGTGGAAAATTTCTGAAGACGACATGGAAAATATCTGAAAACAATTGCTTTATCTGGAACAGGTAAAAGCCTAAGCAAGAGCGAACACCAGTCTGCACCAGTGCCTGGAGGACATGGCTGGCACGCAGCAGCAACTTTGGAGGAGGGTAGGCAAGAACAATAAGATAGCAAGAACGGCAAGAAAAAATTAGTCATGGGTTTCTAATAAAAATCATACATCACTTCAATTAATTGTCAAGCATAAGTCAGCTATTTAATTAAAGGGATAACGTATCACCAACAGAATCAAGCCATTTTACAGGCGTATTTTTACCTAGCCATAGAAACTTGTTCACTTCAAAAGATTAAAGCATTACTGTCACGGTTCCAGGTGGGTACAGGGCATGAGTTGTTTGCTTCTCCTCCTGCTGCTGCAGTGCCAGAAAGCATCTTCCCCTTGAGGAAAGCACTTAGGCTGGATCTACAAACCTAGATCTTCTGTTTGCATTTACTCCTTAACTCTTGCATGACTGACTCGGCGCTCCCCAAAAGAGAAAGCACACTTCACAGACAGCACACAAGCAAAACAAAGCAGATGTATCCATGCCCTGCTCTCTTAGAAATACCCCTGTTCTTTGGTACTTACCTCCATCTGAAACAGGCATCCCTACTGTTTGCCTTATAAAAAGTCTTCATAATTATCTTACAAGCGAAAAGGAAACATTTCAACATCTGACGATCGCTTAATGTCACCCACCAATTCTAATCAATCAGCTCAGCATCAGCAGTTAATGAAACACCAGGCTGCCAAGGCAAACATCTACCAATAAGAAATACTTGTGCTTCGGGTTGTAGTATTTGCATAAAACTTTGGCAGGTGATTAAACAAATCTACTTTCTCAGTGAAAACAAACCCCGTGGTAATTTTGCTGATAAACTACCTTTATATGGGGGTTTTTCAGATTATTTACCAAATTCGTTCTCTGCTCTCTGTGTTTAAAGGTTATACAAGATGAATGCCATTTATGAGTCATTTCAAAACTCACGGAAGATAAAAGTATCCCCACAATCCTACTGCTTTTTTCTTCCCTGTAACTCTAAGCTGTTCTGCTCTCTCAATTCTAGATCCTCGAAAACAAGATGGGAAGATTTTGTTCAAAAGTGCCAAAGTAAATTTTACTTTTACACCACTGTCCTTTCAATAAGGAGGACACTCCTGCAGACACCAGGGAACCTAAGCCTGACACCTCTGTGATGAAACCCAGCCCACACCCTTCGGCAAGGCAGCAGTTAGTGAGCAGCACAGGGAGGACAGCAGGCTCAAACAAGCCTGCCGCTTGTTCAGTGATTCAGTCAGAAAGCAGATGTTCTGTAAGAGGAAAATTGCTAACATCTTATTCAGCAAAGATGCTACTTCAGCGCAACAAGACAGATTTTAAGTGTCTAGAAGATGCACTGTTTCAACATAACAGGCATGGTGCCCCTCAGCTTAAATAGACCAGTTTCAAGAGAGTCCGTCTAGAGTCCCTAGGATTCTAGCTTTGGAGGTGAAGTTTGATATATACTCAATCTTTTGCAGTTTCCATCAGATTTCAGTTACTCGTTCTAGCCTCTGAAGGTCAGACCAACCCCAGCAACCCCCTTCGTTCTTGTGTTGCTCTTCCTGTTATACCATTCCCCCTCTCCAGCTTCCTTCCAACAATGCCACCTTGAGTGGCACGTTCCCTGCTCCTGCCTTTCTCCTACTGGGATGTCTCCCTAGGCCTCGCACAGAACAGCTTACATGTTTTAGCTTACAAACGATGCACATAATATGAGGCAATCATAAAATAAGGATCTAGCTTGGTCCCAAGTTACTACTTATTGACTACATGAAAATGTTAAAGCCTGACATATACATGTTACTCTAATGGACTCCACTGTTCTAAGAGAATAATGCAAGGAATGCCTCCGGAGTCTGAATTATTTAGAAAGTAATACACCCCATTCCTACACATGACAAAGTACTGAAGGAAATAAACCAGCAGAAATCTCTTTATATTTCCCTGTTTCTTACCCTACGTGGGCTAGAGAAAAGATTTCTTCGGGATCACTTTTATCTTTACTGTATTAAAAAAAAAAATTCACTGTTGGCTTTTTTTTTTTAAGTAGGATTTCTTGTACTGTAACACTGACTCAAAGAATAGGCTTTTTTTCCTTTTTAAAGGAAGACTTATCAGCTTGTCT
The DNA here is from genome assembly GCF_000699105.1 of Pygoscelis adeliae. Classification (NCBI taxonomy): domain Eukaryota; kingdom Metazoa; phylum Chordata; class Aves; order Sphenisciformes; family Spheniscidae; genus Pygoscelis; species Pygoscelis adeliae. The sequence goes on from NW_008824812.1 coordinate 915,053, forward strand.
AATCTATTTCCCTGCCAAAGCAAGACTATTCTTGACAATATTAGCACATTGCCTATTCTTGTTTTAACTCTGCTAGGGCACAGAGCCTCAGATATACGCCCCCTCTGCACATCTACAAGGCTGCTAATAGCTCTAGTAAGGGAGTATGCCAAGAACCGCACCGACAGCGAACCACTCAGTACCATTCTTGAGGGACAAACTCTGTTCAGAACTAGTCTCCAAAGCACCCCTGGACTTGTAAACAGGACTGATCAATTACTTCTACAGCTTTTTTAAAAAATCCTTTTAAAAAAGCATAATTATCTAAGAAATCTTTCCAACGTCATGCCTCCACTTGCGCCACAGTGACTGAAAAGGAAGGGTGGCTGTGGTACCTGGCTACCCCAAGAGCAACATCCCTGCTTCCAATCTTACCATTTGAAGTCTCAGCATTTCCAAACGCAACTCTTGCTCCTTGTTTTTAAGGCGTTTCACTCTGCCATTGTTAGTGTGGAGCACAAATTATGGCACAATTCCGTCCAGGCCTGTCTGCTCATACAATTCTAGCATTTGACATGTCACTTTCAGTCATGAACATATTTACCTTAACGACATCTCTTTGAGGTATAACATGGTTGCTATTCCCATTTAAAGACTGAGAAATGACATCACGAGAGGCTAAAATACAGACCCACAGAGGCATCAACTTACGGGAATTTAACACATCTCTGAATACGATCTCAAGTGACCTACCTAAGATCACATAGGAAGCTCCTGAGAAAAAAAAACAACAACAAAAAGAAAATCAGGACTGTTTCTATTAACTAACAGATTTATAAAACCACTAGTATGGTAAGTGAGCCAGAGCACATTCTGTATTGCAAAATAAAGAAATATGCAGCCAGTCTGTAGTCAGGACACAAAACAGAAGTGTAGAATTTTTCCTAACAGATTAGGATGACTAGAGGAATGTCTCATACTGCTTTAGTTAACAAATAATTAAAAAAAGAAAAAACCTGTCAAATAACTAGTTCTCAATATTAAAAGACTACTTGTACTATGGAAAATATTTTGGAAATACAATGGGTTTATGTTTTTATGCACCTGTAGGTTAGCACTTCTATGTTGATATAGACTGTGTTATTGAAAACCCCAATATAGAAGTTGGCTTTGAGATTGCAGGGCGCGTGCCCCACGTATGCTGCTATGTAATAGTTCACTGCAATAATTATGCCAGTTATTATATTTATAGCTACATTTTCCTGGGAGACTGGAAATGCAACATTCCAACTAAAGGCTAAACAAATAATTAATTTTTTTAGGGTGGACAAAACAAAGCCAGCACATTCTGGATTAAGATGACTGAGGGCACACACCAGCAGGGCACTAACCCAAAACCCACCTGCTTATATAAAAGCAAGTTCAAGATGGATTCTAACATAGCAAACCCAGTGCTCTAGAAATAAACCAGAAGAAAAAGTGGCAGAACTTTTGCTAAACTTTCTTCAAACAGTTTTCGCTCAGTTAAGAAGTTTTGTGTTTCACAGAATGGCAATTTTTTTTCATTCTAGAGACAGAGAGAAGTACATTGCAAAAGCGTTCTGTAACAGGTTGGGGTTTTTTTGCTGAATTTCATCGCTACTTTGAACGGGGATTTCATGTACATGAAATGGGACAGGTTTTATATGAAATTCACTACTGTCCTGACTGAACACTTCCAGTATGCTGCTGCAGTGTTTCACAACCATGAGTAAACTGTCCTTCATTTACAGTAGTGGCACAGAAAATAGTGTTGAAATATCAGAGGATTTTTATAAGCAATACTCAAAGTAGGTCAACTTTTACAAAAAACACAATACCGAACCCAAGAATAGTTTCAGGTGGTGATACAATGCCCTGTTATCTTTCTTTATTGTTTTCTGATATGCTAAAGATCAGGCCAGTGAACGTAAAAGTAGGAAGTCAAAGCTTCTGTAAATGGTAAATTTATACAGCTAAATAAGAAGCAACCCTTTCACTAATTAACCTTGCCTTCAAGTCAAAGGGTTTCTAATAAGCCACCTCCAGGAGTAACTGCTCAGCACGTATACAAACACTTCAATTGAGAAACTCTAAATCAAAGCTGCTTTACTGTACTCAAATATAAAGGAAGATGGACAATTTAGAAAGTTTTCATCGTCCCCATCATTTATGCCGATTCTTTAACCATAAATTTGAACAGAAGTTGTATTCTAACTCCCTGGTGTTTCTGTGCTTCGTTGGACAATTTTGTATTTAATCTGCTTGAACTTCTGGGCAAATATCTGTTTTCTTAAACAGAAAACAGAAAACCAATTGTATTTTCATTAATTATAACCAGAATCATTATCCTGTTAGACTAGAAAAGAGTTATTATTCCAGGAAACCCTATTCTGAGAGATGTGCTAAAAGGCTCGGTTGACTAGAGCAAGACTATCCCAAGGAGTTTTCTCCTGAGCGACTTTTACAATATCAGCTTTCCAGCATGGTACATGGATTTCCATTTTTAACATAATACACTCGAAGACAGATATATATATTTTTTTTTTTTAACTCTTTTGTTAGTATATTCGAAAGTTCAACATAAGAAAAGATGTCCTGGCTTTGTATTACTTATTTTAAAAATCTTACTAGCAATCAACAGCTTAAATTGCAAATATACACCTAATTTTAGGAGGAAGAAAAGCTGACATGAAAAATTAAGAAGTTGGCACTTATAATTCATTTCTCTCGCTACCATATGCTCTTAACATTTGCTTCTCAGCTCAGTTAATGATACCACAGAACAGTAACTGTCTCACCAGGGACCTAGCATGCTAAAGTAGTGGGACTACACAAATGTAATTTCAACAATTAATCCCGATTCTTTCTACAGAGCCGGAGATTCTGGTGTTATCGTTCAATTAATATTATCTGGGTAACAAGAACCAATAAATTGCCCCTCTCCTCCCTTCTTCTTAAGGGATTAGTAGCGGTGTAAAATGTTTTCCACCTACACTTTTCTTCCAAGGTGATTAAACAGTGACTATTTTAACATACTGCTCTGAAAAATGGATAAATTAAATGCCATCAAATAGAAGTGAAGACAAGTGCTGCAGAAAAAGCAGCTTTCTCACCTTTGCTAGATGCTTCCGCTATATCCACCATCCTTTCTACACCCTGTCTTCCACACAAACGTGCAAGTTGCTTGTGTTATGCTCGCAGGAATTCTTCCGTTGTACCACTCACTTAAATCAATTTGCTGCTTTGCAGAATTTGACCCAAAGACACCTATGGAAGTTTCACCACTGGCAGCGCGCATGGATTTTCTTTGTGTGTTCCTTATTTTTTTCTATTATGTCTAATCATCTCTCTCTAGGAAATTAAATACCCCTACCTCCACCCTCACCTCACCTACATTTTGAATTTGGCAGCTATCTGCAATTCCATCCCTAAAAATCAGTTTGGTGTTTGTGGGAGAGGTTTTCTATAGACAAAGAAAGAAGGAATCTAATGCTATAATTTAAGGATAAAGGACCTAATCTGTAATTAATAACCAAAACTTCTCTCGCAATCAAAGCAAAAAGCCCAAAACCAAAACAAAGAGGGATTAGGAGATTTGATGTTAAGATTTAGGTTCATCTAAATATCTGGTAGCACACTTACTTTCCAAAGAGTTGGGTTTGCTTTTGAAGACAGGAGGTAAAGATCATGCGTCTATTGGCTATATATGAATACCAGATGCTCTTACCACACCACTGTCTGAGTGTCTACCTGTAAATTCCTTGTTTATAGAAAAAAATAGCACCGTGGTTTACAGAATCTGAAATAAGCATGTAGTGTGCAGAGGCTTGTCTTGGATATAAGCCTTCATAATTAGCCAGCCCTGATAGCTATTACTCTTGCAGTAGCCTGACAAAAGAAAACCTGTACATCATTGTCCATTTGTGATCTGGGTGTTGTATTTGTCATATAGGTCAGAAAAAAGCAGATGCTTTCTTATCACAGAATTTCTGAAGCATACAAGGGAAGCAGCAGACTGTGCATTATATAACTGTATGTTTTTAAAAGTCACTGTTTGAACATCCTTACCAAGGCAGTCATCATCATATATATTTAAAAATAATGTGAGAAGCGGGAAGGGGGGAAGAGAGAAACTGTTGCTTTTGGTAGACATATGGTATTTCTATAGCTCTAAGCCTTGCCTGTCTTCTGAGAAAGTCCTACAAAGCTTTGATCTCTATCACACTCTATCAAGTGTTACTTTAAAATTAAATAAAATTAATTTCAGTTTAAAGAAACTAATCTTGGCTATTCTCAACCTTAAGCATGAAATAATTCATTTTCTAGGTTAGTTAAAAAACCCAAAAAAACAACACAAAACCAAACAACACTTTTGCAAATATTGTTTTCTACATAACTTTACCATAAGTGATCCAACAGCGTGAAAGCAAAGTTTTGCACCTGATGATGAAATATTTCCTATCAACAGACAGATAGTTACAGTAGTTAACATCAGAAACATCCGATTAGGCCTCTACCACAGGATAAAGTAGCACAGAACTTTTCATTACCCACACCAAATCAAATTTTGGTCTCAGTTACACTAGCACTATTTTTTTTTATTTTTATGGTGCTCTGTTTTAAGTTAAAGAGTTTGGCACAATCTATGACAGCATCCCTTTATATCAATAGGCACCTGGAATCTAAACTCCGCAAAATAAAAGCAATGATCAGCAACAAACATGCAGCATGGCTGAGAGCACTATGCTAGAGGGACCATCAAATTTCCCCTAGTCCTGCCTCTTTTCTTCCTCAACGGCTCAGGACTGCCCCAGCCTGTGCTTGATGCCATCAGCAACAGCAGGGCGTATCACCCTGCTCAGTATGTAATACCCCAGACATCCTTTCATGGGGTAAGAGGGCATTTTATCAAAACTTAGTGCAAAGTACTTTCTAGCCCAAGCTTGTTCCCACTAACTAAAAAAGCTGAATTAAAAGATAATTAAGTCTGTAATTCCCCTTTATATCCCATCTTACCATCAGATCATGGTAAAGGGGAAAGAAAGAAAACAAGTTATCTTCATTTAAACAAAAAAGCCAACACCTAATTCCCTAGACCACGTCTTCTCAAACTGCTGCTCCTCAGGGTGGCGTGCAGCTAAACTTAGCTTAAACTCCCGCCAGTGCCTGTGGGCAGGCAGAGCTGCTGCAACCAGTAGCTGAAATGCCCTTCACCACAGATGGCAGCTCATAAGCGAGCAAGCACTATAGAAGCAGAAAAAAAAAAAAAAAAAGAAAAAAGAAATCTCTGGATTAAGAATTACATTCCCCTAGAGATTTACAGAACAGTATTATGGCTCATTTTTAAAAGACTTGAGACACATTCTGCTGCTTAGGACATCTGTATTACTGGTTCATGAGCTTAAGTACAGTTGCACATGTAATTTAAGATGCCTTTTTATCATACAATTTCTCCTGGTGTATCTTGTTGACTTCAGACTTAAAACAAACAACCCTCACAGGCAGGGGGAAACAAAACTGCAAGAGGCATTTTTTATTTGGATTTTTTTCAGTTCTTATCCTGGTTTAAAGCTGTGTCCAAGCAGGTATCAGAAGCAGGTCTTTAAGAACCATTGTTATCTTACCTTATTGGGCACATATTTACAGTATACGTAAATTGATAATTATGTTATATTTTCCCTTGTTCTAAAAATAATTTTAAAATGGGCATGGCTGTCTCACCAGTTAAAAGAGCTGGAACAACAGATCAAAGTCCTTCCAGGATCCACAAATTAACGCAGCAACCACATTCTTCCTTAGCCACCCGTGAACGACCTTAAGTTGGGGTATAAGGTAGGAATGGGGAGTCAATCTCCTTTCTCTGTTTAGTTTTCAGCCTGTTGAGATTACAAGTAAAGTAGCCAAGTAGCCCCAGAGTGTTAACCTCACAGGAACTTTTTTTTTTTTATCATAAGTACAAAAAGGCCCAGAAGACCCATTACGTTTATTTTAATGTATCCTGCTTGAAATGATCATATGGCAATTTTTGTTCACTACCAGTTGAGATCATGTAAAAGAGGATATCCTCAGATCTAAGGTTCTCAGGGCAGGGACTGCTTTATTTATTTATTTATTTTCTATTTAGAGAAATGCAATAGCACTTACTAGGTGAGAAGAATTTATCTGTTATTTATTAGTCTAGGGGTGGGAGGTTAATAAGTCTGAGAACTTTACAAATAGGGCTGATCACGATTTACTGGACTTTCAACAACTGCAACACAACTGATGTCACAGGTGGGCCCCTTAAACTCTCAGAGGAGCAGGGCAAGTTTTATCTCAACCCCTTTTTAACAGACAATCACCTTTTAAAGAGAGGGTCTGCTGCAGCCGGTTACAAAACTTGCATGAGTAAAGGCCCAGGCAGAGTAGACAAAGCTAGACAATACAGTTTTTTTAAATACATAATCGCTTCCAGTTCTTCCCTTCCAGAATATTCCAAATAAGGAACACTACAGTCTTCAAACAATATTTGCACAGAGACTCTCTGAACTCAGGGCACCACTATATACACATAAAACCAGCCTTCACCTGTAAGCTGCTGATTGTCTCTCCAAATTCCTCCAGCTTTATTCCATTTCCCTCTTTCCAGCCTTGGGTATTTTTTCCTGGACCAGCATAGTAATTCCTACTACTCATAGTCATCTAAATCCCCTCTAACGCTTTAGGTAGTTCATGAGATACTGGCTCATGGGCAATTTCTTATCCAAAGTATCAAAAAAAATGCCAGATATTTTCATATTTTCAAACTCAATTCATGTCAAGAAATTTCTAAGCCAAGAGCAACATTTTATGTGTTATACATCAGGGAACAAACTGATGAGGGACTGTCAAATACAATTCCTAACAACTGTATGAACAGCACCACTAAAGTAAACTGAGAAGGAAAAGCCAAACAAGAGGGTTTTGTATTAAACCAGCAAAACATACTCAGGCCTGTGAGTAACACAACAGCTGCATCTACTCTGGCAAGATATACACGATCAGAATGAAATGATGCAGCTTAATTTTCAAAGTGAAATCAATATAGCAGTTGCAGCAGGGTTTTTTTTTTTTAATGCAGAAAACAAGAAATATACGGGAATGCATGAGGAAGAATGACAAAATACAGCAGGGGGTGCTTCGTGAACTACAGATATTTTATTCTGCAGTTGTATTTATTCTTTTAAGTTTATTCTTATACTATTAAGTCTAAGACTCTACACTCTCATAGCATGCATAAAATTCATCTATTAACCATACTTAGGGAAGTACAGCACTACCATGGTTTACAAAACCATTAATTACAATTTCTAATTGAAGTTACTGGAATCACCATTCAGGTAGCACTAATGTCATCCAGAATAATCCTCAACCTGTTTCATCAGGCATCTTTGAACCTCATGGGATTTTTTGGAGGTCATTTAGCTGCCAGGTCCCTTCTGGAGCTGTTTCTTCCACCTTTCACAGCTCTCATTCCCCAGGCTATATGGTTGGGTTTGTTTCTTAACTCTTGCTCACTTCCTTCACTGTTCATTTGGTTCGAAACTTTAGAAGAAACTTGTCTTTCAACAGACAAGGTTCCTTTTTGCTGCACACCACAGGCCCCTTTCTCAATTTCATTTCATTGGCATTTTATGCTAGTGCATCTCCATTATTTAAATGAGTTACACATGCATCAAGCTTGCATACTAGAGCAGACACATAAATAAGGTGAATGAAGGTATGAATTTACAGCACAGCTGAGTTTTCCAACAGCTAGCGAACCCCATAAAAGATTGGCCTCCTGTTTATCTTTTCTCTGCTCCATCCTCAGCCATATGACCCCTTTGTTTTTCCCTGCACAAGTACTGGTGCTGTTCTGACTCGATGAGCTCGTTCAGGGAGCAAATCCCTTTGGGGGAGGGAATAAATATTTCCGCTGCCTTTGCCCCTTTCAGCAGCAGACACAGTACATCTGCTTAGTTACGTTGTAAAAGAAGAGTTTGAGCGTGTAACTTAAGAGAAAGAAGTTTTGTTTTGAAGGAGCCATGTGCGCAATCTGCTCTCTCTCTGCTGGAGAACTGCCAGAAGAGCTCTGGCCTTCAAGCATCAAGGACAAACGTCAGCGCCGTCCCTCAAAGGCACAGCACACAACTGGCATTGCTGTGGGAGGATAACTACAATTCTTTAAACGACACTACGCCACCCAAACCTTGGGCTGCTCTGGCGTCTCCAGAGGCTAAAGGATTAGACTGGACAACTCTGGGGCCGTGTGACAGTGGCAGAAACTTCCCTGGGCTGCCTGTTATCTCCATAGGCTTGTATGCTGTGACCCTGCCCCGACATACCCTTTGCACAGCAGAGACCTCCCCTAACACTTATTATCTGCACTTGAGCTGGAGCAGTGTTTCCTATGGAGCCTTTATATAGATCTAGTCCTTTCGCCTTGGCTAAAAAACTGGAGCAGAAAGTGAAAATATACCCCTTTTCGGTTTGGTAAACAACAGGGAAACACTCATTTTGCATTCCTTACTTTACCAAGGTAAAGTAGGACCAAAAAAATTGCTCAAGGAATTGAAAGTTTCAAGCACGGCTTAAAGCAAACTGAGCCCGCGCTGCCACCGAAAGGGGCAGCCCCGCTCTCCCTACCACCTCCGAGGCTGGCATCAGCTGCCTGCTGCCTGTTCTATTCGTTTTCAGTCAGACAGCGAGGCTCATGTCAGAAGCAGAGAGATGTCAGGTGCGCACAACCAAGCAGCGAGGCAGAGCGGGATCGTCCCTTTAGCAGCACACAGCCTCACCCCGCTTTAAAGCCCTCGTGAAAGACTTCTAAAATAAAATAAAAGCATTCCAGTCATATAGTATCCCTCAAACGCTTCTTTCCAAGCTGCTTGCAAACCTCTCCAGAGCATTACCTCATATTTAACATCACCTGTATTTCTTACCTTTAAGGCATTTCCAAAACGTCCACATCGTCACGTTGCTCTCCTTTGCCTGTTATCTCAACTGCTATTTATAGGCTTTTTCTGCATTAATTACCAGCACAGCACCAGAAACTCGCCAATTTAGTACCTCTCCACCTCCTAGCAAAGAAATGTTGCCCTACAGCCTCCCTCCGACCCCCGCAAGCGGCCGAAACGCCGACTTTGGAGTGTCCTGCACCGGCCCGAGTGTCTGCGAGACCGACCTTTCAAGAGTTAAACCCTTGGGGCAGGCGGGCAGCCTTCACCTGCACGGCCCAGCCCCAGCCGGACTTACTGCCCTGCCTGACGATAAAAGACCTACGTTTGCTCTCCGGCCTCGCTCGGTCACGGCCGAGAAACCCCCAGCTGAGAGAACTGGACGCCGGGGCAGGAGCTGCC
>NW_008824812.1:924999-936470 GCF_000699105.1 Pygoscelis adeliae
GGCGAAGCAGCCGCGGAGGACAGGTGCTGGGGGCTCACCTCTGGGAAAGACCCCGGGCCCTCATCCCGGCTGCCTCGGCGCTGTGGGGAACGGTCTCCCCTCTCGTTTAGGGTGCTCTCTGCTTGCTCTCTGAGGTGATTCTCCTCACCCCCGGGGATGATGCTTCTCCTCACCGCCGGGGATGCTTCTTCTCCTTCTACCAGTGTCCTCAGGCCTCTGCCTTACCAAAAAAACCTCTAAAATAGAAGAAAGCAAAACCTGATGCTGTTCTGAGTGCAAGGAGCAAATTGTAGTTCAGCCAGCTGAAAAAAACACAGAATTGAGGGGAAATTATTTTTTGCGTTTACATTCTGACCGCTTTTCTGGGCCATAAACAGAAATACTGACAACTCAGAAGTATTCGGCTTGCGCTTGCATTTAATTTGTTGGCAAGGCAAATCGTAAGAGTCTAGGAAATTAGTGAGCCCGCTGCCAGCCGCCAAGCAGCTGTCACGCCGTGGGAGGAAGCCATGGTGCTACGGGGCACTTCGTGCTGCTTCGTGGCTGGTAAGAGCCAGGGAAGGGATGGCACTGGAGACAGCAGAGTGCTAATTTCTGTGCTGTTACTATAAACTGAATAGGTCCAGCTTCCCCTGTTTGTCTTTAGGCAGCTCCCTGTAACTCTCATGCTTCAAACCAGCAAAATGCCAAACCAGGTGGGGTCTAAAAGTTGTCAAACTATGTTAGCTCTACATCCAAGCTAGGAATTCCCCCCAAAGGAAGAGACCTTCCTGGATGTGTATCGTGCCTTTCTTCGTGCCAGATCACATTTGGGTCCACACAGTGAACTAGAACTGTTTCAGGCCAAAAAAAACCCCAAAAAACCAACCCATAGTGTTTTCTGGGTTATAATTTCTTTCTCTGGTTCATCACTCTGCCTTGGAAATACTCTTACTGCAGTCAAAAGGGTCATGAAGTAATAAAGAAGATGACATTTCTGCCAATAAAGAAAAAAAATAGAACATTAAACCATATATGGTTTTAGAGGAGGCTCTATCAGGAAGGACATTTGTACATTAACATAGGTAATAAGTAGTGCAGGTGGAACTAGCACACACCTGTCTGCATTTGATCATTTAGGCATGTCCCATAGTTGCTGAAGTAGGCCTAAATGAAGAGTAAGTGCTTTCAATGCCCTGAAAATGCCTTCTCTGCTTTAGTAGGGCTAGGGATCTGTCGTATTCAAGTAAGACTATTTAAAAATGTTAGTACACAGAGAAGAGATCGTCTTTTATTTCAGACATGGACTGATTTGGCTCAATTTACCCATCCTGCATTAAATTTCCTATGTAATCTTTTTGGTTCTTTGCTACCTCACTAAATCCTTCTGTTCCCTGTTTTTGTCTGTTGAAGTCTTTCAATGAGGGGCTGTGGGCTATGTTTGTTAGTGTGTGAGAGGATCTTTGTCTTGCAAAGGTGAGACCGTACGAGATGCACCGTGTACCGAAAATGCAACAAGGCCTTTTCTTCTTTTCATTTAGATCATTGTTGGAAATCCAACGGAATCGAGGCACACCAGCGACGCATCTTTGTTCAACGAGATCCATGTTACCACAGGACATGAAGTGCAAGGTATTTTTTTGGGCTTGGCTGAGAACTGTGATCTAGATTTGCAAAACCATGGATTTTGGTTAGACTAAATTCATTGTTTGATAGGATTTCCTCTGAAGCACCAAGGCCGAGACGGCTGAGAAGGATGGATATCATCACAGCCTCAGACCATTCTGAACAAAAAAAATATTTTGGCAATAAAGTGTTTGACTGGTCTAAGACTCTGTGCAATTAAGCTCTAGTTTGGGGAAGGAACAGCAGTCAGCGGCGGTCTGGAGCTGAGTAATGGCTGGAAGTGCATTGCCAGCTCAGACACGAGCGCTAGAGCCTGGTGCAGAGATATCAGGCTGCGTCTGCACTGTCAGCCAACCTCACACCAGAGCCTGTGCACGTTAAGCCAGAACTCATTCAGTCATATTGAATACTGGCTTGCGTGTAAACCAGCAAAGGCTTAAGCTAAGCTCTGTGGAGCTGGAGCGGTCTTGAGGGGAGAGGTTTAAACCTTAGAACAGAACAAATCTCTCCTTCATGCAGCAGCCTGCAGCTCAGTGGGTGAGGACAGGAAACGTGTAGGTGAACTTGGGGTATTAGGAAGACGAACCCCAGGGAAATTTCAAATGGATGCAAATCTTTAAAATTAGGAATTCTGTCTAGTTAGGACTGGCTGGAGATTTTTATCATGTACAATGACCTGTTTTTCTGAGTGGACAGTGTGCCCATATGTAATTAAGATATGGTGAAAGTTTATTGTATAAGTGTGCTGGAATTTTGGTTTGGCTTTGCAATAAAGGAATCACACTGAGTCACAGTTACTAAATGGACACATGGAGGATACAGGTCTCTTCTGCAGAGCTAACACAAATGCAAAGAACTGAAATTCATTTCTTTCGTAGTACAGGCAAAAGCAGCCACATCGTAAATAAGGCTGTGGCTTGATGACATGAAGCCTTTGCTGTATTACTGGTTCCTACCTGCTCCGTGTTCCTGCCCTTGCAACACAGCACACCAACCCTTAGCTGTGTCTGCAGCTCTTTGTGTGGCTGAACTGTGCACCAGATCAGGATACTGATCCATCTGAAAAATTAACCAGGTGAAAATCTCTCTATATATATTTTATTAAAAAAATATAAACATATTTAAAATAGATGCATGTATTTTTTACGCCAGATAGATCAGTTCCCCAATCTAGTTTATAATTCAGAGGTTATGGATGGATGATATTCTTCCCTACTAGTACAGAAGCAGGCAGTTAGAGGAGCAAAGTGGCTAAATATGAAACTGATCCCACTGAAGAAGGATCCGAAACCACAGTTGAATATTCAGTCTGCAAAGTGTAAATGGATTGCTCCACTGGATTGTTGTGCTAGCAGTTAATGTGTTGTGTGAATCTGAATAGCAGCTCATGCAGTTTCGCATGTAAACATTTTGCTTGAAAAACACCGCAACACTTTGGAGAGAAATAGTTCCTCGGGTAACACTCAAATTATAACTTTGGTTAACCTTATGTTGAAGAGAATCTCAGTCAGCTGTCTCTTCACTGGCACCTCTTGCAAACCCCACAATCTGTTGGTCTTCACTCCCTATTGATTTTGAAACACCAAAGTTGTTCTGCAGAACTCGAGGACTTTTTATTTACTAGCAGTTCTTCTAAATTACTTGTGTAGCTTTTGATAACCGAGAACACTCACTATGAAAAAATACAGCAATCTCAGTTCGAGCTTTTATCTGCTCTACCTGCTGATAATTTCCTGCGTGTGATGGTGTAATCTGTACAGTAAGCGCTGTGATGCCATGTGGAGAAAGATTATGGGCCACGTACCTGTGCAATGCATATGTCAGGATTAAAATACCACTTTCTGACAAACAGAGTTAGGTATATCAACTAAATATACTTGCATGTTTACAGAATATTAATGTTTCTTTTATTTCACATGAAGATTTAGAAAGCTTTGTAAAATCTGAAAAAGAAAATGGAAAATCAGTAAGCAAACACTAGGAAAATTAAAGGAGGAAAATTGAATGGGGAAGCAAAATCACATCACACAAAGGTTTACAGATTAGTTTAATCCCATTAATGTTGCATAAAACTTGGTAACCATGTGTGTTTCTATCATCCTCTTGTGGGAAGGTGCAAAGAATATTGACTGCACAGTATTAATTTGGGACTCAACTTTGATGTTTCATCACAAACAAACCTAAATTCCCAACCCACACACAAGAATGTAAACACAATTAAAAAAAAAAAAACAAACCCACAAACAAGGAGGGAGAGCCATCCCAGGAATTTATGATTAAATGGCCTGGAATCTCCCTTTTGTGGAGAGCAGAGCAATGGAAGTACGTGTGCATGAAGACACAGTGGATTCTGGTAAATCCAAGGCCCTAAGAACATTGCTTGGATTCATTCTGCCAGATTCTATAGTATTTTTGTTCCTTTTGCAGTATTTTGTTATGTTTGCTGCAAATTATTGCTACATATGCATTGCATACTGTATATTTATAGGAAGTATTCAGAGTCCCATTGTTTGAAATTTATAAATGGGAGCAAACAATATTAAGAAACATAGCGTAAGAATCTTTTATGTGTTAGTAATGACTTAGGACTATTTTACATTATCTTGTGGTGTTTTATTAACAGTGGTCGGTTATTAACAGTGTTGGAGTACTTTATTTGATGGATCTGTAGAATGTTTTCATTAGAAGTAAACAGATTGATTCTCTGCTTATAGAAAAGTGTGTGTTGGCAGATATAAAGAGGACATCTGGCTTTTCTTAGGAGGGGAATAATCCATCTGGCTTTTTACAGTGGAGCAGATACGATAATATAAGGAAAAGAAAAAGGTATATGAAGCAAATCGCTTTCCTGATTTGCTGTTGCGAATAATATCGATGGCTATTTCATAATTTTTAAATGATACTGTTGAAATGTTGCAGCTGCTTTGTAACCAACACAGATTTCTTTTTATCACAATGCTTCTGTTGCAGCATTTTAAATGAGACTTCAGAAATATAACACCTATCAAGAAAGATATTGTAGCAATAGACAAAATAGTATTTCATTAGGCCAATTTCAGGTCCCACTGAATTTTCTGTTATTATTTTACAGGATTGGATTTGATCTTTTGTGCTGCTGAGCCCAACTGCCTTAATCGCCCTCCCTTATTAACTTCTTGAAGAAAAGAGATAAGGTCCCACCAAGTTTCTAGCAATTCGTTTTATAAAGCAAGTATGGTATTCAATTTACTTTATAGCCCGTAATCACAACACTGTTCTCTTAGTTAAAACTGATAACAGATACTAAGTAGACTTGATCCAATTCAGGAATATTATCTGTACAATTTTGTGCCTGGGAGGTACTGCTGCTCTCTGATATAGAGTATTAACTAAATAATGTGTTTCTGCAGCATTTAGAATTTGACCTCTAGCCACTTTTGTTCTGTTAACTGTTTAAAAACAAATGCTGACTTTCTGCCGTCCGTGTTTCTGAACACTGCTTCTTGGACAGTTGGGTCAGAGGAAAAGGCTGCGTATGTCAAGGGGTATTATCCTGTCCCTAACAGGAAACTCTTCCCCTTAAAGTCCCAAGTGAGACTGTGGCAGCTTGCTGCGGTCTTCCTGGAGAAGCAGGAGTCACAGGAAGTCTGCAGCACTACTCCTAGTGTACGTAAACTCCCTGCCACAAGGGTTTAGTAGCAGCAGCAGTGAGTATGTCTGGGTTATGGAATATAGAACATGGTGTGGTATTTCTGGAGTACGTTCAGGTCTTGTTCATTAATTATTTCAATGTAATAGACGGAGCACCTTTATTTCTCCAGCATAACTGTAAAATACTCGGTAGATATGAGTTTGAGGATTTTAATCACCTTTCATTTTGAATTGTCTGCTAGTGGGTACTCTTTGGATAACCACAGGGCCAGTCCCTTTCCAGTCTCATGAGGTGTGCTGTCTGCTTCGGCAAGGTTACTTCTAGGACAAAGGCGTTTGTATTCTGCTTGGCCATATGATGTTCTTTGCCAGCAAGACATCTACATTTGGAAAACTAAACCAGAGATCCCCTTGGTTCATGCCACCACAACATCTTTCAAATATTTTTCAAGAGCATTATCTTTCAAAGTGTCTATTTTTGATTGTATTTCATCCAGCTGTACAGATGTAACCTGCACCTGGATTCAAGAAATTACTGCATCAAGTCCTACCTGTCATCATCAGTGGGACAATGTACTTTGATAGCTATGCAAAGAATGTTAAAGAACAAAAATGAAGATCCTAACACTCATAAAAACTGGCAGGTTACATTCATCAGTTCTTTACCAACAGCTTGCTGCAAGCCGTTCAGCACAGCAAGTGCCAAAGCAATTTAAACATGTACGTAGAAAATATCTCCATAAGGATAACTGCATCGTTGCCTGATTTGCACCCACTTCTGGAATGGAAGAGGAGACCCAGTGTCCATTTATTTAACAGCACCATCCTGCAAGAGAGTGAAGAAGCATCTCAACATCAGGATGTTAGAGAGGCAAAATGTACTGAGACACCTTGGAATTTCTTTTCTCCCTGGAGCTTTTAGTTACTAAAATTGCCCTAGAATACCTTTGGTATTTACAACAATCAATTTTTAATAACAGCAATATACACCCGAAAGGATTGGAAAGAAGAATGTGGGATGGCTGCAAGTCTCATCAAGATCTAACACAGATCTGGACCCATACTAGTTAAACATACTTGTTCTTCAAAACTCCGTTCAGTGTCACTCAAAGTGACATATTTCTAGTGAGACTGTTCAGCCTACACCAAGAAAAAAGACGTGTCCTGAGGAAAAACAAGATCCATCCAAAGTAATTGCTATGTGCTGCAGCTGGAGCTCTGTTTCCAGAAAATAGCTAAATATAAACATTCCTAGCTGAATGGGTGGGAAGCCAAGACTGCCTTGCAGCAAAGATACCCACTAAATAGGATTACCTGTTAACAAGCTAATCCACAAGAATTCATTCTGCCACAGCACTGAGAAAGAGATTAGAGAAATAAGCAATATAGCTGCTTAAAGTATAATTATACCATTAATTGGACTTTTCTGAAAATGCCATTGTGGCATCTGGTATGAGTTATCTCTCGCATTCCTAGACCAAGCTACTCCATATCCAAATCATGAGGTTACATTTTTTTAGCTGACAGTTAGGAGCTCTGCAGACCCTCCCAGGGGAACTGCAACTCTAGCTGTTTTCTTCTGCTTGTTGCAGTGCCACTGGAGATAATGTGAGAAGGAGAGCTTATGGTCAACACACACAATTTCCGTCGTCGTGCCCCATATGCTAGCTTGGAAAGGACACCGCAACCCCGACCACAGGGCTTTCCATAATCTCTGTACTTGCAGATCACTTCTCGTTTTTTAGCTGAACTCTAGAATAGAAATCTAAAGTGTCACAACAATAATACAGCTGTGAAAATAGAATAAACCTTGCCTAGGAATACTTTATTTTTTCAAATAATTCTGCCACCACTTGGAACTGTTACCAGGCCGGTTTTTGGCAGACCCAGTTGTTAAGTCCTACATGCCTCTGTAACATGTACTTCAGGCTCTTTTCTGGAAAAATGTAATTCTGCGGAGTTGCCACCTTAAATTCTGGACCAGATGCCTCAAATTTTCTGAGAGTTTTCATGGATGTAGTGCACGAGTTTCTTGACCATAATTATGAATCTTTGCAGTAATGAAAGTCTTCGGTTGTGCTTCGCCATTAAGCTGAATTCTGATGCAGGAGATAGTGGTAAGTTCAGTAAAAAAAAGGTACCTCCATTTGACACAGAATATTCCAATGCTAATTCTCTTCCAGCCAGTGTTCTCCCTGAACATTCAAGTCACCATCTGAGGAAACCAACTTCTTTATGTTTCTGTACACAAGAATATTGACCGGTATTTTATAGGCTCATCTTGTCAAACAATGCGAGCAGCCCTGAGAGACTGTTCTGACCAGTTTTAGCAGCCTGCCTTGAATTTAAGCTATGCATGACTTAGGAAGAAGGACCTTGTTAAATACATTCCAGTGGTGAGTTAACGTAAGAAAACACACATTTTCCATAGAATGTTAGCAAAAGTGCTACTAAGTCAGGGTTTTTTTTACTATGAATAATTTGTTTGGCTCAAGTTATTAAGACTCTGCAGTGTGAACATAATAAAAGAGTTTTGGGTAAGGCATGACTCCCTCCAGCTCAGTCATCCATACTTGTATGAGCTTCAAAATACTGAAAGAAGTAAAAAAAAATTTACCAGAAAAATGAAGGAATCTGACTTTGCTATGAAGCAGTTACTTTAAGAAATAGAATATGTCTGTGACTGTAGTCAGATATTTTAACTAGACCTTCACTGGAAGAGCTTTCATTTGTGTTTTGACCACCATGTTCCTATGATGGACTCTGAAAATCTGAAAGGAGGCTGCTCCATGCCAATTGATGATATGAGTCCTTCTCTCCTGAATTAGATTCTTTAGTGCATACAGTAAGACAAATCTTGCTGCATGTACTCAAGAAATATGTTTAATATCTTTAATAATCATTTTAAGAAACACTTGAGATGTCAGGTGAAACGGAACACAGACCTATCATATAATATTCAGTGAAGTACATACCTTGCACTCACATTAAAACCACTCTTTTGGTCATAGCCCACTTTAACATTCACTCTTGTTTGAAATCTGGAGCCCTGCTTTGAATTCCTAAGAAATGCAATAGCTACACTGTCGGTCCTCCTCAATGAAGATGTACTTAAGAACCAGCTGCTCTGGGAATATTGTCTGGTATATATCCTAGTGTGTTTTCTGACATGAAGGGAATTGATATTAAATCTATTCAACTATCAAGACCAGAAATCAGCACTCAGTTCTAGTACTATCCTTTTTATATTTTTCAGAAGATTCAATGGTTGAAGTAATGTTCCTTGTATATTTAAAAAAAAAAAAAAAGCCAAAACCATAAATGCTGCATCCCTGCTTGAGTGAGGGACATCCAAATTATTTATCTGTATACCAGGGTTTAGCTAGCTAAGAAGAATTTCTTCAACTGTGGGACTGAAATATATCTCAAAAAATGAATTGCCAGAAACAGTATTTTCAACTGGCTGCTCCATCTCATGGATACAGCAATTCTCTCCTGTGGTTGAAGATGGTTTTCTTTTGGTTTTGCAGCTCACATGACATCTTTTGATTTCTGATCTAACTACATTCCTCATCTTCCATGGAAGTTCCCTTCTGCTGACGAGTCCATTAGCACATTTGCCTTCTTTACTCATAACATTTGGTCCATCTTCATTTCTTTTTACCCAAACATCAGAAAGCAGTTTGCAGATACTAATTTGCAGGTTTGCCTCCTGGCAGCCTCCCAGTTTACAATTCATATTACCGATTTAGAAACTGAGGCACGTAGAAGTTTCGTCACTATAGCACTACAAAGAAAGTCTCTGTTTAATAAGGGGCTGCTTTTATTCTTACTTACATCAGCTTGTATATTTCTTTATTCTTTTGATAATTGTGAAAATTGGTCCAGCAGTTGTCTTGCTTTCTATAAAAAGGAAGGCTTTCTGAATAATTTAATTTGCTGCTAGGGAGAGGAAGGCTTATGTGTGGAATTTTTTGAAGAGTTTGCCAGATAAGGCCCCAAGTCAAAGACAGGCATGCTATATTTATCTCTGATATGACTCTAAGTTGCAGTAGTGATGTTACAGTAGCAGTTAATTTGGTGGTTAGGGTTCAGAACAAGGTGAAAGGCAACTTGGTACTCAGTAATTTTGTATTATTAAATATTGGTTATGAAATTTCACTTCTTAAAAGGCTATCTTGTAATTACATCATAAGGAAACTCCTTTTTCTGGGGATTCTTGGTGTCAAGATGTTGCTTCCATGTATCTTAGCACAGAGCAGTGTGTATCGATCATGTTTTTGCAATCCAAAGTAAAAACAAAGGTGGGGAGGAGGAATCCAAGTAGTATTTTGGTTCAAATAAGATAATAATAAAATCTAAATAAGGACAGCTATATTAGTTATGGTTAGTTGTCTATGCACAAACAAAAATGCTGATACTAATATACTTCCCTGCTCTTCTTTCCAGTACTGGATGGTCAACAAAGTTCTGCTACTTTTAAATTAGAATTTGCTAAATTGTTCAATATAGTGGTACCTCTGCAACAGGTATGTTCTCTGCTTGACTAAAACAACATTGCAAGTAAGTCTGGGTAGTAAGTTAAGGAGGAGGTTAGATACTTGTCCTTATATGACACCAAGCTAAGTTAGAAAAAGAGTCCTCGAGCTCTTACCATGTGTGGTCGGACTACCACAAATTAAGATGAGATTACTCTAAATATGGCAGCTAAAGTCCAAGTTGGTCTTAAAGGTATAGATCATGTGATAGTTGAAGCATGAAGTTTTCTTATTGCTCTCTGCTCTCAAGCTGCCTTTATAATAAAAAAATCTCAGTGCTTAATTTCCCTTTTCCCTGAGGAATGGCTGTCTTTTTGGGCTGTCTTTTTGCTGAATATCCTGGCTACTCCTGGCTCAGCATCTACCCTTGCAGTGGAAGCTAGGGTGTTGTGGAGAATGAGCCCTGCTTAAAACCCAGGTTTCATAGTGGTGTCACTGCTTCAGCAGAGAGAATTGGAGGGGGGGGGGGGGGTATATTCGGACAGGAAAGTTGGGGGGGGGGGGTGTTCATATCAATTAATGCATGCAAGCATACACAGGTAAAGTGTGCTTATGTTCTGTTGTTTATTTTCCAATCCTGTATTGGTATGAGCATGTATACACTGATAATATTACTTACGCTTGGACTTGCATTCCCTTAGCTGTAACATTTTAGCTACAGAAGTGTAACAAATACGTTTGTGATAGTTTCGTCAGTCTAGCTGTTTTGTAATAGTTATGACCTTCTGCTTGTCCTAGAAGACTGAGGGTTAAAGAGCAGCTTTTTGGAAACAGCCTATAAATCATTGTCTTCGACAACATTTTCAAAGTTTGATTTACGTTCTTTTTCTTGCTACGTAACTCACAGCTGCTTCTAATGAAGCTCTTTAGTGACAGGAGGGTGGTAAGCAGCTACGGGTATTCTTTCATTCACTCCAGTACTTTGCTTATTCTTGGAGGTCCCCTGCTGTCCTCCAGTGCTATCCCTCCAGCCCTCAGGAGCATTACAGTGCACACCGGTGCTGGGATGTTCAAAGTATGACTACCCTCTGCTGGCATGTTTTTGTATTAGGCTCTGTCCTATAGCTCTTCAGTCTCGTTGTATTAATGCATAGTACATTACCCAGTTATCCTTATCTCCATGTATTAATTTTGGAAATCTATTTCAGTAACAAAATTTTGTCTTTACTTAAAGTATTCATGATGAAAAGCTATTTCCTTTCTTCATTTCTTCTCATTATAAAAAAAAAAGTATTTTATTGCATTAGTTCAAAAGTTCGGTGACGTCTTACTACATTATGAAAGATGCCATTCAGAGTAACATCAGCGTTCAGACACAGAACACTGTTAAGGATAGATGTCCCTTCAGAGGCATTTTTGTATTTTAGTAGGTTTTACTATTCTACCTAAATTTTATTTTTTTTCATCATAGTGTGACGCACATAGGTCATTGTAAGTAATTTCTTTCCCTGCTTGGTGTTTAGACCCTTGACATAAGTATTTTCCTCAACAATCAGCACTTGGACATAACATATTATCATTTGTACTTGATAATTATCATTATCAAGTACTGATATACTTGATACCATACATGTTACATGCAACACTGGTAGTTTGCAGGGATCACAGATCAACGATGAGTGTCTTGAGGAAGAATCTGGCAACAGAAATATAAGGGGGGGGGGGGGGGGGGGGAGTTTTTTTTTTTTTTTTTTTTTT
>NW_008824813.1:0-952 GCF_000699105.1 Pygoscelis adeliae
GGCACGCGTGGGCTTTGCAGGTGCCGGCGGCACGGGCCTCGCTCCTGCCGGACCCTCGGCACGTGGGTTTAACCTCATGGCTGCGGTGCCGGTGCTGCTCTCCGCTACCTTGCAGCGTCCGTCATCCAGCCGTTTCTGAAGGGGGGTTGTCCAAACCAAAGTCCTCGAGGTTTCTGTTCCAAGTTAGCGGATTAAAAACCCCATCTCTGTTGCAGACGTGTCTAAAGGGAAAATCTTTCTCGGGGCTGAACCTGCTTCACCCTTGCAGGGGTTTGCAATTCGCCCTAAAATCAGGCAGGGCGTCTTGGGCGGCTTCCTTCGCGACGTCGGAGCTCGCCAGCAGCAAACGGGGCTCCGAATCCAGCCCGTAGCACTGAAAGGTGTGAATCCCCGGAGATTAGAGGGTTGGGTTTTGGTGTGGTGGGGTTTGTGGTTTTTTTTTTTCCTTCCACAATGCCATTCAGGGCCTGGAAAGGCTGTCCCTGTCCCCTCGACCCAGTCCAGCTCTCCGGCACGGCTATGCAAATCGGTCAGTGCTTTTGCAGGCGACGTTAGGACTCGGATGAGCAGGAGCTCCCCGGGGTAAGACACCGCTGGGGGCTTGCGGGGCTATTTTAAGTGAGGCAAAACGAGGGAGGGATGGCTAATTGATTTCTGCGATTAACTAAGAGTTTGTCAGCACAATGGTCTTGGTTTTACTCTCCTTGGTTTTTGCAGCCGGGAATTATTTATTTTTGAACAGCGTTTGGGGGGGACGGGACATTTCTTTTTCTGTCTCTGAATATTTCCAGTGAGAAAGTCGTTACTCTCCAGCTGATATTTAGCCTGGGGAGGGAAATGAGTGAGTCCAGCTGCGTGGGAATGAAAAGCTTCAAATGCTGTTGCGTTCGCTGGCAGGCGAACCCGTGCAGCTCCGGTGTGAGAGGCAGAGCACGGCTGCTTTGCTTTCACG
>NW_008824814.1:0-1007 GCF_000699105.1 Pygoscelis adeliae
ACGGAGTGCTCTGAAGTACTTTATTTCTGTCATGCTTTCAATGGTGTGTTTCCCTGGCAGTTCAGTAGCATCTCTCTTGGGCAGTGCAGCTGGCGAGATGTACCTCCTAATTATGTAACACACAAAAAAAACCCTAGTTAAATTATAACTGTGTATTTTGGAGATAGGTAATTTAATAGTATCAATTCACAGCTATGCAAGTTAAATTAATGCAAAAGGAAAATCAAATACTTTTATAGTGTAAGTATTTTTATTGGATGTATATAAACATACACCTTTTAGCATAAAGTGAATTACTGAGATTTGTTCTTTATTTTTCATTTCACTCTTCAAAGTTTTACACTTCACTTTCAGCTTTATTGACCAAGCAAGCAAGATGTGCAGCAGCAGCTTACCTAGAATCCTCCTTTAGCTCATCTACTATCCTATCCCTTATTCTGACTGAATTCCTCTACTTTCTTCTGTGCTATTTTTTTAACATGCTGAAATATAATTTGGGATTTTTGTTTTTCAGATGTCTTGTTGCAAGTGTCTCGTGATGCTCAATAGCTACCCCCCCAGCCCAGGTTTGCCTGCCAGTCATGCAGCATACTGACGGTAAGGGACCAGCCCTGTGGCTGGAGGCTCCTGGCTCTGTCTCCAGTGGGCGCCCCGCAGGTGCGGCAGCGAGGGCTGCCTGGCGGGGAGAGTCCGGGGCCGACAGGGACCGGGGACGTTTGTTGCCCTGGGGAGCCCGTGCCAGCGTGGGAATGGAGGGGGAACATCGCAGAGCAGAGCCTGAGCAAGAGACGTGGCACCATCCTCTGGCACGTTCCCCCGCTGTGGGGCAGCCGCCAGCCTGCGGGACAGAGGCTGGGGGAGCTGCAACCTTTTGGGGGAATGCCCCCCCTTATTTTTCTAGCAGAGCCTCCCTTTTTGGGGAGGGTGTGTACATATGTAAATGGCATTATTAAAGTAATGAGCTGCCAGTTGGGGCCATTTCCCTCATTTTGTGCCTTTTTGGGGGG
>NW_008824815.1:0-1312 GCF_000699105.1 Pygoscelis adeliae
CCCGCGGACCTGCCCGAGCAGGGGCCAGCTGCCTTCACCAAGGTCTTTCTTGAGCAGGCAGAGGACACTACCATCACCCAGATGCTTGCCTGGCTTGAAACCGTGGATGGCATGGACACTATCCCTGACGTCTCCGACAGCCCCTGCTTGACCACCTTCCTCCACAAGCTCCCCGACGCCTCTGAGTACATGGCAGAGGGCAGCTGCCCCAAGGAGCAAGTGGTGGTGGTGGGAGTAGGGGACAGTGTCCCCGATGTCCCTGACATCCTTGACTTGACCACCTCCCTCAACAAGCTCTCTGACCACTCCGAGTACAGGGCAGAGGGTGTCTGCACCAAGGAGTGAGCGGCAGCGGCGATGCTGGGGGACAGCGAGGACACCGTCCCTGATGTCCCCGACATCCCTGATGCCCTCGATGTCTCCAACTGCACTGCCTTCCTCAACCAGCTCCCCAACTTCTCGGACTACAGCGCAGAGGGCAAGTGCCCCGAGGACTGAGTGGCAGCAGCGATGCAGGGGGATGCTGACCCCTCCTGTGTGTGTGTGTGGGGGTGGTGACATCCCCCTTGCTGGATCCCAAGGGGAAGCAGGGTGGGGTGGCGATGGTTCTCCCCACCCGGCTGCCAGAGAGTCCCGGGGAGCCTTCTCAGGAGAGTCCTATGGAGACTTCGAAGGAGAGTCCTATAGAGAGTCCCTTGAAGGGTTGCCCATGAAATGGAAGACTGAACTGAAATGGAAGAATGAAATGAAGTGTAAGAAAAAAAATATGAAAAGAAAGAATGAAAAGAAAAGAAATTAAATGAAATAATGAAATTAAACGTAATAATCCATTGAAAGAATGAAATTAAATGAAAGAATGAAATGCAGGAATGAAATTAAATGTAATGATGAACTGAAATAATGAAATGAAAGAATGAAATAAAAGAATGAAAGAATGAAATGAAAGAATGAAATAATAAAATGAAAGAAATAATGAAATAAAGAAATAAGGAAATTAAATTAAACAGAAGAATGAAATGAAATGAAACAATGAAATGAAACAATGAAATGAAACAATGAAATGACATGAAAGAATGAAATGAAATGATTAAATAAAACAAAAGGATGAAATGAAATAAAATAATGAAACACAAAATTATGAAATGAAATGAAATGAAAGAATGAAATGAAAGAATGAAATCATGAAATGAAATGAAATAATGAAATTAAATGTAATGAACTGAAATAATGAAATTGAATTAAAGAATGAAATGAAAGAATGAAAAAATGAAATGATCTAATGAAATGAAATAATGAAATGGCATGAAAAGAA
>NW_008824816.1:0-1529 GCF_000699105.1 Pygoscelis adeliae
GCCTCAGCAGTCTGGCTGCTGTTGGATCCACCCATTTTTGGATAAGCTGACGTGGTTGTACCTTCCAGCTTGGATGTTTGGTGTTTACCATTTCCATGAGTTAGTGGATTCTGAAGAAACTGCCAGACAACCGATATGCAAGGATGAAGGCTGCAGGAGACAGCCAGCTGCAGGCGACAGTGGCTGCAGAATGACCTTTAGCCCTTTCTGGCCACCGTGTCCTGCCTCCGTGTTGTCCTCGCTTGGACCTAATGGTGCTGCTCCCAGCGTGTTAGCCAAAATCCAAGCAGGAGTTGCGTGCACAGTCACACAGTTCCCTGCACTTCAGTCTGTGTTTAGAAATAGAAATCAGGCCATTTTTTTAAGAAAAAGATGCTGGATTGGGCAGCAGAGGTGTCTGAACTCTTGGGTGCGTGCTTTCTGGGGCTTTATTTCGCACATGCTGCTTTGGGTACTGAACCTTGAAGAATGTTCTCTTGCAGCTGAAGCTCCAGGTGGTAGGACTTCTTCGGGTCATTTTTTTCCACCAGAGCTAGAAAAAGTTTTCTTTCCAGCTGGAGGTAATACTTGCTCTTTATCATGGAAATGTGCAACTCTAAAAATAACCTTTCCACAATTCCCTGGCTGGCTGCCTTTCTGCACAAAGCCCTGTTTCTCTTTCTTCAAATGGGGTCACCATACGTGATCCGCATCACCTTGTGCGTGGGGTGAAGGACGTCTCTCCTCCTGTGGACCCAGTCCCTCGGTCAGGCCCTGCTTCTCCACCGCCCTTTGGTCTGCTCAGTGGCCAGGACCCCTCGTTGGCACAGACTCTCTAGCTTGGACTCGCTCTCTCATCCTGAACAATTTAAATATGGCGTTTGGGGTACATCTGCTTTTGGGAAGAGCCATGGTGTGTCCTGGGTCAAATAACTGCTGGCCTCATGGTGGATCATGCAGAAGTGGGCTGCATTGGTGGACCTGCGGGACCTTCCCTGTGGGAGCCTTCTGCTCCCAGCAGAGCTGTTCCTGCCCCTGCCCAAGGGGACTGGTCCACCAGACAGGCTAGGGGAGATGTCCGATGTAGGTCCTGATGTAGGCTTGTGGCATGTATGATCGTGCAGTCCTGCAGAGCAGCATCTGACGTGGCCTGGGATGGTTGGTGGCCCTCCAGAGCTCTGCCTCCAGCGCTGGGCTCTGGGGTTTGGAGAGGTCCAAAACTTTTTTTTATTATTTTTATTTTTTTTAACTCAGTGTGATTCAGCTGGGGTTGCATTCAGTGACAGCCTTCTAGAACAGGGTCAGATAAACAAGTGCTATTCCTGGCCCGGGGAGAAAGCAGCGTGGGCTGGGGTGCTGAGGGGTGGTGGAGAGCACAGCTGGGTCACCACGCTCATCGCAGGATGAGTGCTTGCCTGAGGGTGGATCAGAGCTCACCTCCCAAAGGAGGCGAGGATAAAAAGGGAAGGATGGGTGAAGGTGCTTTAGTATACAGCCAGATTGCTAGGAATAAAGTTATGAAGGCATGTGAAACTCATGAAGTTCAACCA
>NW_008824817.1:0-1229 GCF_000699105.1 Pygoscelis adeliae
CAGGGATCAGGAGATCAGGATGGGGACCCTGATGGTGACAGGGACCTGGGATCAGGATTGGGACCCGGGATCAGGGCTGGGACCGAGGCTGGGGGACAGGGACTGGGGATCAGGGCTGGGACAGGGGGACCAGGACAAGGACCGAGACCAGGGGGTCAGAATCGGGACCTGGGATCAGGACAGGGACCAAGACCGGTGACAGGGATCAGGAGATCAGGATGGGGACCCTGATGGTGACAGGGACCTGGGATCAGGATTGGGACCCGGGATCAGGACTGGGACCGAGGCTGGGGGACAGGGACTGGGGATCAGGGCTGGGACAGGGGGACCAGGACAAGGACCGAGACCAGGGGGTCAGAATCGGGACCTGGGATCAGGACAGGGACCGAGACCGGGGCCAGGGATCAGGGATCAGGGCTGGGAGAGGGGGACCGGGAAGGGCCTGAGACCAGGGACAGGGAGTGGGGATCAGGACTGGGACCCGGGATGAGGACAGGGACCAAGAGCAGGGACTGGGGATCAGGATCGGGACCTGGGATCGGGGCTGGGACCAAGACTGGGGGACAGGGACTGGGGGACAGGAACAGGATTCACGGTCGGGACTGGGGATCAGGACAGAATGTGGGGCCAGGCGTTGGGGATCAGGGCTGGGCCAGGAGGACCGGGACAGGGACTAAGGATCAGGGCTGGGACCGAGACCGGGGCCAGGGACGAGAGATCGGGGCTGGGAGAGGGGGACCGGGATGGGGACCGAGACCGGTGACAGGGTCCTGGGCTCAGGACAGGGACCCAAGATCAGGGCTGGGACCGAGACCGGTGCCACAGACCGGGGATCAGGATTGGAACGTGGGATAAGGGCTGGGACAAGGGGACCAGGACAGGGCCCAAGACCAGGGGTCAGGATCGGGACCTGGGATCAGGACAGGGACCGAGACCGGGGCCAGGGATCAGGAGATCAGGATGGGGACCCGGGATCAGGGCTGGGACCGAGACCGGGGCCACGGACTGGAGATCACGGCTGGGAGAGGGGGACCGGGACAGGGACTGAGACCAGGGCCAGGGACTGGGGATGAGGGCTGGGACAGGGGGACCAGGACAAGGACCGAGACCAGGGGGTCAGAATCGGGACCTGGGATCAGGACAGGGACCAAGACCGGTGACAGGGACCAGGGATCAGGATGGGGACCTGGGATCCGGGCTGGGACCGAGACCGGGGCCAGGGAGCAGGG
>NW_008824817.1:8683-9818 GCF_000699105.1 Pygoscelis adeliae
TGACCTGAGTGATTGAGACATCATGGCTCGATGGCCCGATGTCCCCAGCGTTCCCAACTCACGGGGCTGAGGCACAATGTGGCTCGATGTCCCCAGTGTCCCCAACCCCAGGGATGGAGACAAGCCATGACCCGATGTCCCCAGTGTCCCCAACCCAAGGGGTGGAGACATGCCATGACCCGATGTCCCCAGTGTCCCCAACCCAAGGGGTGGAGACACGCCATGACCCGATGTCCCCAGTGTCCCCAACCCAAGGGATGGAGACATGCCATGGCCTGGTGACCCCGATGTCCCCAACCCGGGGGACGTGGGCACCCATTACCCAAAGCCATTGGGCTGGGACAGGTCATGGCTCGATGTCCTCAATGTCCCAAAGTCCCCCAAGTCCCCCAAGGGACCGTGAGACGTCATGGCCTGATGTCCCCGGTGTCCCCAATGTCCTTAACTTGAGGGACTGAGACACATCGTGGCTCAGTGTCCCCAGTGTCCCCAGCATCCCCAGTGACCCTGACATCCCCAGTGTCCCCAGTGTCCCTAACATCCTCGATGTCCCCAACGTCCCCGATGTCCCCGACGTCCCCCACCCAAGGCATCGAGATACGTCGCAGCGCGATGTCACCGAGCCCGAGGGACTGAGACTCGTCACAACTCGACATCCCCAACGTCCCTGAGGGACGCGGGCACCTCGTCACCGCTGTGACCCAAGGGACCGAGACCCAGCACGGCTCGATGTCCCCAAAGTGTCCCCGAAGGATGTGGACACCGCCTGAAAGGACTGAGACATGTCACAGCCCGACGTCCCCAGTGTCCCCGAGGGATGCGGGCACCTCGTCATTGCCTCGGCTGGAGGGACTGAGACACACTGTGGCTTGATGTCCCCAATGTCCCCAAGGGACGTGGGACCTTGTCATCACCCTGGATCAACAGACTGAGACACATCGTGGTCTGATGTCCCCAGTGTCCCCAACCCAAAGGACTGAGACCTGTCATGGCCCAATGTCCCCAACGCCTCTGATGTCCCCGAAGGATGTGGGACATCTTCATCGCCCTGGATCAAGGGACGGAGACCCACCACGGCCTGATGTCCCCAACGTCCCCAATGTCTCCAATGTCCCTGAAGGAGGTGGGACACCGT
>NW_008824818.1:0-884 GCF_000699105.1 Pygoscelis adeliae
CCCTATCCCAGCCAAAACCAGCACAGTCGTTCAGGCGGGTTTTCACCGCCTGGTCCCGCTGTGGTTTGCAAAGTGCCCGAGTGAGTCCCAGCCTGATCCAAACACGCTGAGCAGAAAGTAACAGCTCTGTGCGGTTCAGTCTGGCATCCCCTTTTTTATTCTTTTCTTTTCTATTCTGTTCTGTACTGTTCTGTTCTGTTCTGTTCTGTTCTGCTCTATTCTATTCTTGTTCTGTTCAGTTTGGGTATGGTAGTCTGGCCTTTTCCTTTTCCTTTTCCTTTTCCTTTTCTTCTCCTTCTCCTTCTCCTTCTCCTTCTCCTTCTCCTCCCAGAACTGGCTTTTTGAACCCTTTTGATGTGTTTTCCTCCCCTTTGCCACCCCTCCTTTCGGAGGCTCCCCTGGCCTTCGGCGGCGGGTGCAGGCAGGGTCCTGCCCTCGGCCACTGCCCCGCTGTCACCCGGGGGAGCTGCTGATGTTTCCCATCCTGGGGGGAGTCCCTCCGAGTCCCCCTGACAGCCAGGGCTGGGGACACCCTGCGGAGCTGGGGTGGCTGCAGCTTTAGGTCCCTTCCCGGCAGGACAGCACACAACCGACCGGAAAGCTAAAATTCCGGTAATTTCTATAAAATCCCTCTAACCTGCTTCTTCTGACCCTCAAAGAGAGTTTTTGTAGGTAAGCGAGTGGGTTGTTAGTGAGAGGGAGGAAAAGGGACACGTGTGCTCATCCCAACACAGGGGCACGCCTGGAAATTAAAACTTCTGATTAAAAAAAGGCAAAAATCAGCAAATTCCAAACTTTTTTAGCCATATCCCGACTCGGAGTGAGATGACCACCGCAAGCACGGCCAGTTTAATTTGATGGATAAAGCCGTTGGGGGTTTGGCT
>NW_008824819.1:0-1431 GCF_000699105.1 Pygoscelis adeliae
GGGCAGCTTGCCCGCTCGGCCGAGAAGGGCCAGACCGCGGGGAACGCTGTCTGGCACAGGCAGGGAGCTGGCACCACGCTCAGCCACACACAGCTCCTCTCTCACCACTGCTATTCGCTCTCTGGCTTGCTGGAAGGCAGGTTGCCACAGAAAATAGCAGAGAGAAACATTCAGCAACACACGTGACTCTCGGGCCCTCCAAGGAGGTTCACGTCGTGGGACACTGACATGGAGAGAAGGCAGCTTGCTTGCGGCCACACGTGGGGTGTTGATTTGGGGTCCCTGCCTCTAACCAGCTGAAATCCCCAGGCAAACACGGCAAGACCCTCAAGCCCCTCCTGCTCAGGGACCTCCCCAGGGAACCCCCAGGCAAACCACAATCAGATGGCCATTACCTGAGCTGTCCTTCGCTCCCACGGGTCTGAGCTTGGGCACACCGCCTTGGAAGAGGCCACCCTTCGGCTGGATCACAGCTGAGCTAGAGCTGTAGCTGCCGCCACTGCTGCCCTTGGGCTCTGAAAGGAGGCAGAGAGGTTAAGCCTGGTATTATCAGCTCCTCCAACGCGGAGCCACTGGAAACCAGACAGGTGAGAGCCCAGAAGCCATCCTGAAGGGCAGAGCAGGACCCAGCGTGGCAGGTACTCACTCTCTAAGATCGGTGCACTCCGGTCATTGATTTGTGTCACTTTCTTTAGCTTGGTCCCTTTACAGATGTCCTGCAGGAGGGCCCCACGGCCCCGCTGCTCCTCTCGGCTCAGTTTCGGCGGCTCTGTGTTCGCCTGGAGACAAGCAGCAGCTCAGCAGGAGCTCACCTGTGCAGACGGATACCCCGACGCACAGAGCAGGCACAGCCCAACTCCACCTTCCCAATTCTCCTCCCCTGAGCCCAGAGGTACCCCCACCCCCTGCCAGCAAACAGCCTTCTCCAGGGGCTCTCTTCCAGAGGGAGTGACGGGGCTGCCCCAGGAGGTTTATGCTGCCATCCCACAGGGCAAGGTTGAGACCCTGTCCTACCTAGACCCAAGGCGCAGCTCAGTTACAGCCACATGCAAGATCCCCTGCTCTCCTCCCCGAGCCATGGTGGAGCAGAAGACACTAATGCAAAAAAAAAAAGCCACGTGCAGCCCCTTCCATGCACAGACTCTGCTGCAAGGGAAACTGAGGCACAGCCCACGGGTCACCCGAAGCTCTCGTACGCTGGACTCGAGGAGGTCCGGAGACAACACAGGGGCCCCTGGCAAGTAGCACCATGTGGAGACAGGCCACCTCCCCACCCTACAACCAGCCAGGCCACCGGGCAGCAGGAAGACCCCTACCTGACTGAAGGTGGGAGGCGGCGGGGGGCCAGGCGGCGGCGGCGGGGGAGGAGGGATCGGCATCCTGACCCGGCTCCCGGGGGCTCCGGCTGCTCAGTGCCGGGGGCGAGCCCGG
>NW_008824819.1:1651-12683 GCF_000699105.1 Pygoscelis adeliae
GACCCCCCGCCCCAAATCACCAGGGCCCCCACACCAGCACAGAGCCTGCAGCTGAAACCCAGGACGTTTTTCACGCGACCGCCTCGCTCAGCAGAGAAAACCCGGCAAAGCTAATCCTGCGCCATCAATCCAGCTCCTTTATCTGCAGCCGGAGGCTGCTCACATGGAAGTGCGACAGGAGCCCAAAGCCTACAGCCCATCAGCAGGCACCACGGCCAGCCCTGGCACAAATCCTCAGCAGGCCCCTCCAGCCACGAACGCCGTTAAATCTGCCAGACGGACCGCCGAGCAGAAGGCAGATGAAGCGGCACGGTGCTGTCCTGTGGCTCGCACACGGAGAGACGTTCCCGTCCCCAAACAGCCCTGACAGATAAGGCAGATTTTTCCAAACCACTCTGATCCTACCTCGACAACCTCCCAACGCTCTGAAGGCTGGCTGCGCCCCACTCCATCTCCACAACTCCAAGCCCCCCTTGAAGCTGTCCAAGCAGGCAGCGAAACAAGCTTTCCGAACATCGATCTGATTACATTTCAATCCATCTCCTCACAAGCCCAAAACAAATCTGTCCCGCACCACGGCTTACCCAGAACAGCTCCCAGCCAGCGCAGCGCATTGCCGGTGGGGCTCCGCAGAGCCCGGCAGCTCCGGTCGGCACCGGAGACTCAGCACGGAGGAAGTGGGGACAGGAAGAGGAGACTGAATCACCGGGAGATCACAGGACGGGCCCCTGGCACGCTCGTGCCTCTGACAGCAGCGCGCAGGTAGGGCCGTCCTGGCAGCACCCGCTCAGGGAATAGGAATGTGATGACTGGAGGCCTCACTCGCCACCCCAGGAGTTTCGGGTGCTCGGGGCAGACCGAGAGGCAGGGGATAAATGCCCCTCTCCAGGCCGCAGATGTCTCTCCCCCAGGAAAACCTGTTCCTTAACCACTGAAGGGGACCACAATGCCAACACCAGGTAAGAACAGGATAGTTTCACACCTGAAGCTTCCGACTTCTGATCCCCGACCCCCAGGGCAAGTGACCAGAGAGGTCACAGATATATCCACGACAGTGAAAGCTTCTTTACGACCCAGGCACTGAAACCCAGGTGCCCATGACCTTTGAAATGGTTTGTATCAGGTATTAAAATCCAGATCCCGTCTGAGACTCACCTTCGACTAGATAAACTACAATTTACTGATGCCACGGTACACGGAGGCCAGGATAAGACCAGGTCCGTCCTCACGTGTCAGACATTACCACTCCCTGTCACAGCAGAGGTCTGAGAACAGGAAAAACGGACCAGCAGCATCGCTGCGATGCCAGCGGCTCCCCTGCCCTCAAGCAAACCACCAGCTCTCTGCAGTTCAGGAAAATAAATACATAAATCACCTTTTAATTAAAAGCAGCTCTTCTACCGAGTGAGAAACTTCCCAACTACAGACACCCTCATTGGGAAGATGTTCCTCCCTCTATCTTCTGGTGTTTTCTAAGTCACTCAAGACCTCAGGTTCTCCGGTGGCACCTGCCACACCTCTGCGGAGCCAGGGAACGGCGCGAGCTCAAACCCACCGTGACTCGGTGGGTCCTCGTCCACCTCACCGGGGCAGCCACCTCACCCCTGCCTCTCGAAAACACACCTTCCCCTGACACGCACGGTGCTGCTTTGCTCCGGACCGAGCTGGGAGCCTCGCACAGAAGAGCCAACGTCCGGTAATTTCTCCTTCAGCCCCTTGTGCCACCAGTCCCCACCACGCCAGGATGCTCCGCAGACTGGAACGAAGCCCGGCATACCCATTCAGCCTGTACCTTTCCCACCGAAACAAGATCAGAGACAGCTCATAACGTGCTCGTCTGGGACCTGCTGGCGCTGCCAGGACGTGTTGCAACAGGAGCGCTTTTCCCCCATGCTCCTTCCCACCCTGCAGCGGGATCACAGGGCCAGGACGGCGCAAGCTGCTGCCAGGGCAGAGCGTGACGTCGGGGGGATGGCGTGACGGCGTCGCGGCATGACCGACGGGAGGGGACAGGCAGGAGAGCCCCGGCCTTGTTTGAACACCAGCAGCTGGAGGTAATTAGCAGAGATACAGCTGAGAAACATGCCAGGTAATGAGACTCCTGACTCGGTCTCATGTGTCACAGGCTTGAGCCAGCACAGGAACGGTGCCAGTGCTGCGGGCCGTCACCTCTGCTCCCGACCCACAGGAACAGAAACACCCACATCACCTCCCTGTTACGCTCCTGCTCCAGCTGGTTACTCACAGGGTGACGTTTCCCACCCAGCTCTGCACCTCGACGGCACTTGGGGTCACAGGAGCCCTTTCAGATACTCCCACGACAGGGTCACACCGCCTCGCCGTACGTGAGGGTTTGTCGGCTGTCAGAAAACAAGTCAGTGCCACGTTTACAAGGGAAGCACGCTGCTCGAGTCCCCCCGTTTGCCCTGCTGCCCCCCACGTAAGCCCTGTGTCAGACGGAGCGGCTAGGGACAATCCCACAGCAACATTACCTCCTGTAAGCACAGCCAGAAAGGGGTATTTCTACAAAGAAAACCATGAGTCATTATCTCCCCATATCTAACATGCGCTTAAAACTAGTGCTGCACCGAAACCTGCATTCAGATAAAGGCTCTGACCTAGAAGAGCGAGAGAGGAGGGGAGAGAAGAGTTTAAGCTAAAGCAGCTTGAGGATAAACTGGAGCTGAATTGCCCAGAAACAGGTCATTTCGTTTCAGCACACAGCCCCATTCAGGTTGTGGATTAACAGCAAAGGTCACATTGAAAAACCAAAATCAAGAGGCACCGAACTCAGCACATGGTGGCTGCTGATTATTTCATACCACGAGAAAAACCGAGACCTCTGGGTAGGAACACTGGAGTGATCTGTGCCTGTCTTGAAAATAAAGCCTAGATCTTAAATTTTCATGAAGACAGACACAGCTGATACAGATTAGGGAGACACAATCTTTATCTGGGGGGGGGGTTCTCCCAGCACTGCTGACCACCCCATGCCTTACGGAAACCATGCCCTTTGAAACACTGCTGCTCCGACAGCCGACTTCTCTGCATTTCTTCTCCTTTGTTCTTCGTTACCAGGGATCCTTTCACCAAGCCAGATCTGAGCCTTTGAGAGCTCCAGATGCCGCGGCGGCAGCTCACTGCGCTTGCAGGGAAAGTGGTTTGAAAGACCTGAATCAGTGCAGCGAGAGAGACACCCGCTAGATCAAAGCGCAGAGGAGAGCTCGTCTTCGGTTAAGCCAGGAGGGGCAGGTTTGCACATTAGCTTTCCTTTCAAAATAAAAAACAAAAACCAAGAAAGCTGTGAGAAAACGGGGGGGAAAACAACGTGTGAAAAGCTATCACTTTGGAGGAGAGTTCACCGAAATCGAGGTGACCCAGCTGTTTCCAGAGCTGCTGCTCAGCAGCCACGCTGGACCCCACCATGACCTCAGCACCCCTCACCCCACGGCAGCACCAACTTCGGGGCAGTCCTGCAGGGTTTCGAATCAGCCCTCCCCTGCCAACCCTGGGTTCAAAACACTATTAAAACCCAAGAACGTTACATTCAGCAGCCCGCCTCTCACGTAAAACAGCTGAATTAGCCAGGTCTGGCCTGGACAGGACTACACGCCACATTTTTCAGGCGTTTTTCAAGTCCCCATTTGCCGTGAAGGGAAATGAAATGCCTTCTCCAGCAAGCAGCCCTGGATTCTTCTCATCCCTCAGGGGGGTTTGCTTTTTTAGCAGGACAGGCAGCAGTGACCTTCAGACGCCGTAAGCGCGTTTCCTCGCTTTTCAGGGGGATTTGGGCGCCGTGGCGGATTTGTATTTCACAGCTACGCTCGCTGCCGCGGTGAGCCTGCATTTGCAAACCCGAGATGAAGCGCTTCATCCTCAGGGAGGCAGCGGCTTTGAACTGCAGATCAAGAGGAATTTCCAGCCCTCTGATGTCGGCTGCAGAATGCGGCTGCACCGGTTTGGGGACGACTTCCAAGGCTGGACCTCTGAAACACCCTTCCTCCCGCCCCCACCTCGCAAGGCGCCTTTATCTTCCACCTCTTCCCATCCAAACCCTCAGTTCCTCTTTAACCTGAGCGCAGCGCTTCCAAACTCGGAGCTCATCCTCCGAAGCCTGACATTTCTGCCCATTCCTGAGGAGCGAGGGCTTTGGCAGCACTGAAGATGCGACATAAATAATTTATCCTGAAAGACAGCCATCGCAGGATTTAAGGTCATTCAGGCTTTTAAAATCGTATCAGCATGCTTTAAGAGAGCGAGCTGCCATCTCGATTTGGAGCGTCTCAAAGAGCCGGTGCATCTCTGCGTGCAGACAGACAGACACACTCCAGCCCCGCGGGACTCAGACGTTCACTGTGAATTATTAACAACCCACGGTCACTGACAATGCGTTTTTAACAAAACCCTGAACACAAAAGTTTCTAACGCCTCGGGGCTGAATTCCACAGCCCTCGGTGGAGCCACGGCTTCCCCATCCCCGACCATGGGACCCCAGAGTCAGGCCGTCCTTTAGCAGCTTTCCACCGAGCTCAGCTCGGTTCACTTGGCAGAGGAAACCTTTAATCAGTAGCGAGGAATCGTGTCCTGACATTAGGGCCTGCAGCAAAGCGAAGAGCAGGAAAAGCCCATCCCAGGAGGGCCCGCAGACTTCCCTGCCCTTCCCCGTCCCATGTGCCAGGCGAGAAGGGAAAGGAAGCCGAGGAGGGAGAGGTGGCACACGAGGGGACCGGGCAGGAACCACTCTGAACCACCCCTCTCTCCGACGGACATCTCCGATTGTTCCAGCGGGAGGAAGCGGCGAGAGACACAGGGACTTCCCGACTGCTTCGACGGTGACCCACGGCTGGGAATAACATGCAGCACGGCCCACGCCTCGCAGAGAACAATACGCCGCTGAATGGAAAGCGGCTCCCGAGCCTGGTAGTGTTAGTCTAGAGGTCAGATTAAAACGCCTTTTTATCAACTGCCAACAATGCACCGTCCCCTTCACCGCGGGCTCCAACACTGTCTGCGCATTTAGAGCGACCGAAGCCTGCACGCTGGAGCTGACGGAGCCGGGAGCTCCTCGAGGCGCAAGGGGAGCAAGGAAAATATTGGTGGCCTCAGGCTGCTCCGGGCAGGAGGGGGAGCAGAGCAGGGCTCCAGCCACCTCCGAGAGCTTTTTAAAGCCCCCCAGCAGTGCCACTCACACAGGGCTAGTTCAGAGACAGGCGCTAACGAGCCATGTCTAAGGCTCTCTGCACAGCAAACCCAGCGCAGCGTCAGTCTTTGGTCTCCGCCAGGCTGCGGCTGCGTCAGCTACCAGCGAAGAGCAAGGAACACCGAACGAACCCACGGCTCTTCCGTCCGTCACTCAAAACTGACAGCACGCAAAGTT
The DNA here is from genome assembly GCF_000699105.1 of Pygoscelis adeliae. Lineage (NCBI taxonomy): Eukaryota > Metazoa > Chordata > Aves > Sphenisciformes > Spheniscidae > Pygoscelis > Pygoscelis adeliae. The sequence continues at coordinate 7,029 of NW_008824819.1, forward strand.
ATCTGTAAAACAGCACCAGACGCTCCGCGGCGCAGAGCTTACGGCACCGGCAGCCTTACACGGGAGCAGGCAACCAGTCTCCAGCTCCAGCCTGCCACCCTGAGTTGACGCCTTCAGCTGCCGCAGCGTCTGCCGATGCAGGTCTGAGTCACGAGGCAGGGATAGCAAAATACCCAGGTGAAACGCTCTGCCAAAAAAAGCACATTAATTGGAGGGGGCCCTCGCTGAAGGCCACGCTTTCAAACCAAACCCCTGCGCCAAGCTTTTCTCCCAGACTCACCCCAATATCCGAGCAGCTGGCAACAAGCCGACCCACCCTCTCAGCAGAAGCGATGCCAGGCCAGCGCTGAAAGTCTGACATTTCTGGGTCTTCCTCCTCTGCCCTTCGGGAGCGGCGTCCCTGCCCCAGCGCATGGGCCCAAGAGGCAGCGTCTCCGCAAGAGGTCACTGCACCATGAGACCAAACGGGCTGTGCTTTAGGAGAAAAGCCAGTGGTCTGCCCAGTCGCCTGGCCCCCACCCAGAGAGTTCAGTTATAACCGTGGAAAAACAAAAAAATCTGTTGAAAACCCATGAGCTACACACACGCGCTGCCTGGAGGTCTGCTGTTCCCAGGAGCCTGGATGGAGAATAACTGTGCCTTAAAATACCACAGGACCGGCTCCAGCTTAAGCCCCTGTACCAGCCTCCGCCTGTGTTTAAGCAGAGTGCTCAAACACACCCGAGACCCCGCAGCACCCCTGCAGCAGCCGCCCTCCTGCTCTGCCTGCAGCCCTTCAGGCCCTTCGCTCAGCAAGGCAGCCCCCAGGGCTGGGTTGGTCTCCCCTGCCCTGGCCAGGAGCCTCCAGGACAGACAGCCCCCCCCTCCCCCCTGCCGGGGTCTCTCCCACCTCCTGCCAGGCGTCCATGACGCTCCCTCCCTCTTCCTCTGCTGACGGGGCTTTCGGGGAGGCTGAGGATAGAGACTTCCAGCTCTGGTCCCTTTTGCCACCCCTCTCCTGCAGGCCAGAGGCACTTGGGGCTCTGCCTGCTCGCCAGCCTCCCGTGTCGACTCTTTTGCAAGAGCTGCTCCGAGCCCGGCTGCAGGAAGCAGCCCTGAAGGAGACGAGCAGAGCTGGGCTGGAGCGCAAGGTCTCCTGCTGTTCCACGAAACCCGGCCAAGTATTCTCAGGGTTTTCCTAGGCAAAGGCCAAGCAGAGATGCGCCGATTCGCAATCCAGAATACACAGGGCAAGTAACCGAGGCAGAGTGCAAGTCGCCGGGCGCCGTCGGGAGGTGCCTGCTGGAAGGGCACAGTCCCTGCCGCAGAATAAAGTCACCCCGAACCACCCCAAAGCCACAACAGCCTTACAGAAAGGAAGCAGCCACTCAGAAAACCATCTCTGACTACTTCTAAAAAAGAAATGCATCTTTCCTCTAACCACGCTTGCACTCAGAGTCATTAGGAGAAAATTTACAAGCTACCATAGAATACCCAGCACTTAAGTGTTATTTTGGGACGCATGCATACATTGATGTTTATGCAAGACCCTAAAGCTACAGAAACCTTACAAACGGGGCTGAGCCACACCGCAGGATCGGTAGGACAGCTTACGGCGAGCGGAGCCCTTGCTGGGGCAGGAGGCCGAAGGTGGGCGAGGGCCCGGCCCCACTGGCCTTCACTGCGACAGCCGCAGCTGCGGGAGGTGTAAGAGCGCAAAGGAAGCGCCTGTGTCAATGCCAAGGGGAAACCGAGCCAAGCCCCGTCAGAGCGAGTTCTCCACACAGTCAGATCCACACTTTTCAGGTTGGTAGGTGCCAAGAACACGATGCAAATTTACAGCCGGCGCAGAGGGAGAGGAGGGCTTGCTCCGAGACATGATCTAGTAACGGGGTGTGACAGACGGAAAGACTCAGCGATGGGGTCAGACGGCCCTTGCAGATGCAACCCCATCACTCCCAGCTCCTGGGCAAAGTCACGAGCACCCCTGGGCCACTGACACAGACTCCAGCCCAGGCAAGGGAAGATTTAAGCCCCGCACCTCCAGGAGGAAACACTGCTGGCCACGCAGGGAAGGTGCTCGGCTGCTTCGGCAAAAGCAGAGACAGGCCCCGGGTGCAAGCAAGCGCAGCGTGCATCACTGCAGGAGCGCCGCGGCAGCACGTCAGACCTGACAAGGACACTTGAGCACAGCAGCACTGAATCCCCGCACGCAGCGTGACACTTGAGCACAGCAGCACTGAATCCCAGCACGCAGCGTCGCAGGGCCGGGCACGACGCCCACGTCTCCCCACGGCCCAGACTGCCCGGGGGCCACGCTGCGAGCGAGCCCTGCCGAGCAGCATTTGCAGCTCACCTCACCTGCTCCCGCTGGAAAGGGGAAAGCGGAGCTCCCTGCACCTGCCTGGCAGCTTCTCCCCTTACCCTGCGAGCATCCCTCCCGAGCTGCCTCCGCCCCGGGGCTGCCAGAGGGAGAGTCTGTGCCTTGGGCACGGGGCTGCCGCGGTTCCGGCTGGTGCAGCATTTCTATGGTTGTGGTATCGCATTGTGGGAGACACCAGAGGAAGGAAGGGGAACGGGGATGGGCCAAAGGAAGCAGAGAGACATCTGAGCCCCAGCACCACGCCAGGGCATGGAGCTCCACGGCCTCCGTGCTGCAAGAGACCCCGCAGCAGATTTCGGCTCCCAGTACTGCAGCCCTCCCCGAGGCCAGTGACGAAGAAGCTGGCTCAGCTCTGGAAAAGACCATTTAATTTTTGAACCAGCCTCGTAACATCAGAGCGAGGAGCAAGCCCTGGGAGCTGCGCTCGTTCCAGAGCTGCCCTGGCAAAGCCGGCAGGAGAAACCCAACAGGCTCAGCCCCTCGTTAGGAGGGCACTTTCCCCCCGCTCCCTCCTCCCACCTTTGCTTCCCAGCAGAAAGCTACTTCTTTGGCAGAGCAAATCTGCCTTCCTTCCAAGCAGCCAGATGTAAGTAAGTAGGTCAGACAAAGACCAGAGCGCCTCGACAACAGCACTTTAAAGCAAAGCAAAGCGGGAAGCGAGCCCAGACCTGGAACATGCCCCGTCACCTTGGTGCTGGCAGAAAGGGGGGGCCGGCATGCCTCACCTCGGAGGTGTTACACGGTTAGCAAGAGCAGAAAATCCAAGAGCAGCAGAGTAGCACTCTGCGCGGTGACTTTCGTGTCAGGGTCTAATACCCTGCGGCCGCAGCAGCCGAAAGCTCTGCAGTCTTGCACGTCTGCGGCACCAGCCGGCCTGCCACGGTGCGGAACCGCAGACCTACTTTTATCAGCAAATATTAACTCAAACAGACCCAATTCACTGGGAAGGGAGGCAGAGGGGCAGGCAGCAGTGGTAAAGGTGGCAGCGGTCAGCCGCGCTCCCCTCCGTGCCCCGCTCACGTCTCACATTCCAGATGGCACCGGCTTGGCATGCCACGGCCAACAGCTCCCATTTGTTTGCAGCGGGACGAAGCCAAGCGCTTCCTCGCCCCCCACGGCACAAAGAGGGGTCTGTGCTCCCGGCCCCGGGGGCGGCCCCGGGAAAACAGGCTCTGCCTTCGCATTCCAGCAACACAGCGCGGCTGCGAGTGGGAGAGCTGCCGTGCCGCTGTCTGGCAGCCCCCACCGGCGGGGAGCGCAGCCACTGTCACACGAGGTGCGAAGAGGAGATGTCTCCCCGGGGGGCTCAGCCGAAGCAGCGGTGCCGAAACACCTTGGGAACACGACACACTCGATAGGCCGAGACAGGCAGGAACGAAGGCAGGCAGCCAAGCTGCGAAAAGCAGAGGACGTGCTCGCCAGGTAGCTTTGCCCCGGAAAGCACATCCAAGCCGGGCAGATTCACACCTCATCTGCAAACCGAGCCGACTCCTTCGGCAGTGGAGACGGGAATCAGGTCAGATTAGATCCTCTCTGCCAGCCGTCAGCGGGGCAGCAACACTCCATACCAGAGATCAGGCCAGGCCAAAGCAACCCAGGCGGACACCCATCCGCAGCCAAGTCTGCCAAAGGTAAAACGAGGCTGATTTGGGATCACGGCACCTCTCCAAGGGCTCCTGCTCAGCCCAGCGCACAGGCTGCGGTTCACTGAAATGACTTTCATGCAAAACGTCTGCCTCCACCTGGCCTGAGGACACTGCCGCACCGGCTCCTCGCTGACGCCTTCCCACCAGCCTTGGGGGGGGGCAGCGGACTGCAGCCCACGTTTCACCTGGACAGCAATATTGGGAAACCCGGAGCAGGGCAGTCACAAGGTGTTCAGCGTCCCACGTCAGCCCATCAGCTGAGGGTCAGGAGGCAGCCAGCATCTCCTCCCACTGCATCCCACCCCACGGGCCCTGGAAACACTGACCAAAGTCCAAGCAGGTCAAGGGGGGGGACACAGCCTGGGCCCCACTCACTGCAGGGGGGTAGCTGGAGGAGAACCATGGTTAACAGCAATGGGCACTCGAGGTAAACCCCCCAAAAATAGGTGGCTCTGAGCAGCGCTTTGAGAATAAGCTGTTTCAGAGCACGCTGCGCAGCACCAGGCTCGCTGGGGTTCTGGCCTGCATTGCTCCGAACCCACCCTGGCCGCTGCCTCTCCCAGCTTTTGGCTCGCTGCGGCTTCTCCATGACAGAGCAAACACCAAAACAAGCAACACCTTGACGGGAGCAGAGCCCTGAGGAGGGACAGCTCGGTGTCCAGGCACACCAGCTCACGGGTGCAGCCTGCCTGCTGGACTCATCCCCGTGTGGCACACGTACCCCGCAGCCTGAACCCCTCCGTGTCCCTCCCGTGTCGTGGCCGAGGACATCGAGGCGCACGGGGAACCCTGCGAACAGAAAGCCGGGGTGGGCGAGAGCCGCTCGCCGGGGCCAGCCACGCACTCAAGAGCAGGCATGAGCCGCATCAATTCTGCTGAGTCTTCGCAGGGGAAAGGCTGCGGCTGCTCATGCCACAGCACTGCCGCTCTCCTTCTGTCCCAAAGGACACGTGGAGAACAATCAGCTTCTTATTTCGTTTGCTTACAACCAGGACTCTGGAGAGGTCCGGAGCGTAAACCCGCAGCAGAATTTGGTCCTTAAGGCTGGGGTGCTGCCTGGGCCGTGTCTGGCAGGGGCAGGCGTGCTGCACGGCTACATGGGCGGGGAGGGCCGGCAGACCGGGAGCACGCAGCCGCAGCCGTGTTTACCCGGAGGCGAAGGGAGAAGGAGTAACCGGACTGCGATGCTGCTTGGGGACCCTGGGCCGGGCCAGGCCTGACCCTAGGAGTATCGTGTCCCCCCCAGGACGGCAACACCGGTCACCCAAACCTCCCATGTCAGCTGCCCACACACGGACACGGAGCCCTCCCTGCTCCCCCGGGGAGCACCCTTAGAGGGGGGCAAAGGGAAGAACGTGACGGGCACCTTCCCGTGACACAGGGAGAAGCAGAGGGGGGAGAAGCTCTCCCCGGGATCCCCGCGGAGCCCCCCCCGCCGCCAGCAGTGCCCTCTGCCAACACCCCTCCAGCACAGATGTTCCCAGCTGCAGCAGTGCCTCCCCTGGGAAACTCCCCCACAACCTCCCTGCGTCCCGGTGCGACCGTCCCTGCAGACCCCGCTGCGCCCCACGCAGAGCCCAGCGCGGCCGCGGCCACCCCCGTCCCACCGCGCCCCTGCAGACCCACCGCAAGCCCCAAAGCGCCCGC
>NW_008824819.1:21937-22571 GCF_000699105.1 Pygoscelis adeliae
CCCCGTAGCCCCCGCCATGCCCGGGCAGGCAGACCCTGGGGGGTTTGGGGAGGGATGGAGGGACGGGGGGCCCGGCAGCTCCCGCTTTGTTCCCGCTTCGCCTCCACCCGGCAGTTGCTTGGCAACTCCATCCGTGCAGCCGCGGGAAAGCGGCAAAACACGTCCCCACTTCCCCGTCCCCAGCTGCACGGGGCCCTGCTGGGGGGTTTGGGGAGGGATGGAGGGACGGGGGTCCCGGCAGCTCCCGCTTTGTTCCCGCTTCGCCTCCACCCGGCAGTTGCTTGGCAACTCCATCCGTGCAGCCGCGGGAAAGCGGCAAAACACGTCCCCACTTCCCCGTCCCCAGCTGCACGGGGCCCTGGTGGGATGGCACAGAATGGCACGGCACGGAACGGCACGGCCCTCCTCCGCCCCATGGCACCTCCACCTGCCTTGCCAGGTCCCAGCGCTCAGACCCCCCCACGTCCCACCCGAGACCCCGAAACGCTCCCAACCAGCTGAGCTCCTCCATTCCCTGCGCCTGGGGCGGCCGGGCGAAGGTGCCCGGCCCCAGGTGCGAGCGGTGCCCGCTGGCCGGGCTGTGGCCGCATGGAGAGGGGCTTCTCCTGACAGGCGAGGCTGGGGGGGGGCGGGG
>NW_008824819.1:23565-24121 GCF_000699105.1 Pygoscelis adeliae
GCGGTGGAAGGGACGCCGGTCCTCCCGGGGAAGCGCACGTGCACGCTGTCCCCGCGGGTGTCGGCCCGAGGAAAGAGAGACAGAGAGCCGGCTACTTTCTAAAACGTGTTCTCATCCGTGTGCCGATACAACGCTGGTTACAAAGGTGCACTCCTAAGGGACGGGAATCCAAATAAAGAAAACCAAAAACCCATCACAGTGTTGTAAGGTCCAGGCCCTCAGTCATGCGACCGATATGTCAACGATACATTTCAGCCTTAAGGCAGAGGAACAGTTACATTTAAAACATAAGGGATTTCTGCTTTTAAAATGTCGCTTTGATGTCTGAGATTAGGTACAAAAGGTCATCGAGTTACAGACAACAAACAAAGAAGGTATTTCTGCTGGCGAGCTGGGCACGCATGAGGAGATCTCGACCAGAGAGCGGGCAGGTGGGCCGCTGGACACCCCTCCCTCGCCGCAGATGGGGACTCGGAGGCCAAGACGCCGCTTGCTCGGAGCAGCGACGTTCCCCCCTCTCGCCGAGCGGGCTGCGCCGGGCGCCGGGGGCTTCCCC
>NW_008824819.1:24481-26993 GCF_000699105.1 Pygoscelis adeliae
CGGCGGGTGCGGGCGCGGGCCCGAGGCGCTTCCTCCTCCTGGGGACGGGAGCCCAGGCTGGATGCAGCGGGGCGGGTTACAACACCCCCTTCCGCTTCCACCGCAGCAACACCCAAGCGCCAGGAGCAAACCACTCCTCTGCTTGCCCCGTCTAGCTGGTTTGTCTGCTGGCAGGGCTGTTCTGGCAGCGTCGAGGTGCCTGGACGCCCATAAACCTCCCTCTCTGCCGCTGACTTGGCAGAGGCGCAGGAGGCGGGTGGAACCCCCCCCCTGCCCCGCGAGGTGTGCTCGTGGCAGCCAGGAAGGGGGTTGCCCCGTGCTCGTGCACACGGATCTCCATCTGATGCGAGCTCAGGGCTCGCACACACACACGGACGGGAACTGCCAGCGACGCAAGTTACCAACAGGGCTCGTTCGGAAAAAGAAACGGGAGGAGCTTCTAAATTAAGTGGTGACTGCACAGCCAGCGCGTTCCTGACAGACTCCTATCGCCCAGCTGCCCTTCCTATGCTTAAACAACGGCAGAAATAAACTCGCTGATTTAAAAAGAGAATTGAAATGAAGAATTAACTTATCAGCTGTCTCCACGGGGGGCAGGGGATGTTAATGTTCCGGTTAGCCAGACAAACAAATTCAAAATACCCAAAAGAAACAAATCAGCTTTACTGAAGGAGCTGGTTCATTTCTTAAATAAAAACAGAGACCACAATCAAGCCAGTCGAGTTTAACATCCTAGAGAGGGAAAAGGGCAGATGTTTAGTAAAAGAGAGAAGTTGCGAGAACTTGTGGCCAAGGACCGACTCCGGGGGATGATTCTTCGGTGACCTCTGTGCCCCAGTGAGGGAGGAGGAAGGAGGGCAGATCGGCAGCGGCGAGATGGTTTTCGGGAGGGCACCAGTAAAACCAGAGAGGGAAGGTGCCTGGCCCTGAGCACAAGACGGTGCAGCTGATTTCATCCCGCTGCCTCACCTACGCACAGGGAAGGAGCCTTTCCTGAGAAGGAGCTTCCTCCTTGCTGAGGTGCCGGGTCTGGGGTTGGAATTCCCACGGCCACATCCCTACGTGTTGCTCCTCTCCTTTGACTTTTCACCTTTGCTGTCCTGGAGGGGAAGAGGAAAGAGAAGCAGAGGCTTAGGCTGCCCCGCCACAAACGCCGCGCAGGGGCTGCAGCGCTATCGCCAGGGTCCTGCGGGCAAACACCCTCCGTACGCCCGGGTGCCAAAACGCAACCACCGCCCGCCCGCGCCTCCGGCTTCCTCCGTGCCCACTCCGGGCGCAACCAGCTCCCTTCGGCCAAGCTCTCCTCGCGGTTAAGCGTTTTTCCATCGCGAGGCCTTTCAAAGGGCGCCTCGACCAGATGATCTCGCGGTGGATTTACAAACACCGCATGTTTCCCAGCCCTCTACCGCGCCGCATGCCGCCTTCCCCGCGTACAGGGAACCAACCGGCACATGCCTGCCCGGGTCTGGGCTTGCCGCGATCCAGGCTCGCTCAGCTCCCATACGCTAAGCAAGGTATTAAAAAGGAAACCAAACACACACGCGGCGCTCTGGCGCGCGCACACACGCACAGCTCACAGCACTGGAGCGAGGAAACCATTCCCAGCACAGAGAAACGGCTCTCATCTCTGGAAAGCCTTTAAGTCTGCTCCCTGAATTATCTACTAAGGTCTCGACATTTATTCTTCCAAAGAAGTCGCTGCCTCCTAGCTTAGGACTGGATTTTTCTCTCTCTAAATTGTTGTGTTTTCTACCCTGAGCAAATTTAAAAAAAAAAAAAAAAAGAAAAGAGTAAACTTTGGACTTACTTTTTACGTGGGTTTAGTTTTAAAGTATTTAGAAACTCAAATTAACTGGAGCCCTGCTTACCACCTGCAACGAGAAGCTGAGGTTTGGGACATGTCAAAGATTAGACAGTTTAAGATTTCCTTGGAACAACGTATTTTTTGGATGGGAGAGGGAGACTGCAGCATCACACACACCCCAACGGTACGGCATCACACGCACGCAGACTCACGCCGAGGGGACGGTACCTCGGGAGGCGGTGGCTTGATGGTCACAGGCTGGGACGTCCTTCGAGGCGGAGAAGGCTTGGGCTGCACTTGCTGCTGGACAGTGTTGTAGTACGTGACCCCTCCGTACACCTGGGACTGGGCCTGCATTCCCCAGAGAGCAGAAGGGTCAGTGGTTTTGGCTGGGGGGGGGGGCGCAGAAAGTTGCATCCCCTGCGAGAGCACCACGTGTCTCAGACAGCTTTTAGGGCACGCAACCGGGGCTGCGAAAAGATGCCACCACCTAGCACCGAAGGCGAGTCGCCACAGGGGGACGGGGGTTGATCTGTGCTGTGCTCCCCAAGGCTACAAAGAACAGCAGCACCTACCGCTCCCGGAGGACCCTCGCCTGCCCCTGCCCCTCACCAGGGCCCCCCTGCTCTCGGCAGGGCGGGCAGGTACAGGCTGCAGCAATCCGGAGCCGCGCCGGACCGGTTTGTGGGGGAGGGGGGTTCCGCCCCC
>NW_008824819.1:27173-36620 GCF_000699105.1 Pygoscelis adeliae
GGCGGTCCGCCGGTGGGCGGCCCGCCGGGCGCCCGCGGGGAGCCGTGGGTTCGTCATCATGATGCCCGGAGATCTGCCTCCTCGCTGCCCAGCAGCGACTGCGGACACAGAGGTCGGACATCGAGCGGGAAAAGCCAGCCCCGTGCTGATCACAACAAGGGCTTTCCCGGCCGGTGCCAAACAACAGCACCAGCCAGTTTTCTGCCTCCATCTCAAACAGAAAGGATTTCCAAAGCAATTTTCAAGGTGTCCTTGGCTTAGCACGGACCTGAAGGGGACATAACGATTCGCAGGCTCCTGGTGGGCCGTCTCCCTGTTCTGCAGGGGAAGACCTCGATTGTGAGATCCACCAATACAGGCATTTCATCCACTAGACCCTAAATCCAGGGTAGCTGCACAGCAGCCGTGGGAGTAGTCCTTTTCAGTTACCCACCCCAAGCAGAGAGAAAGATGGCAGTAAACAACCTCCCACCACGGAGCGGCCCAGCTGCTCCCCCATCCTCTCCCAGGAAGCCTCAGAGGATATACCCCCACACCACAGGATCCCATCTGCTCTCGACAGCTCTTCCTCAGGAAGGAGACGCGCAGCGCAGCTGGCTTACCTGCGTGTTGGAATAGAGATGAGGAGGGGGCGGAGGGGGTAGTGCTCCTGGGGGGTAGGGGTAGCCAGGATTCCCAAAATTCATGACTCCGGGAGGGGAGAAGTAAGTCGGTGCAAGCAGCTGCTGCGGCGGGGGCGGGCCCGGGGGCATGGAGACTGGCGGAGGGTACAGCCCCGGGTTTGCTATGGGGGCTGGCGTCTGGTGGGGATGTAAACCTGGGAAGCAACAAAAACAAGCTGAACGTGACGTCGCGTGTAAAGCCAGCGCGTCCCGTGGAGGGCTGGGGCTGCTACGATGCCGGCAGGTCAGCACGGCTGCACCTTCCCCGCTGCAGCAGGAAGGAGAAGCGCTTTGCTCAAAGGCTTTTCCTGCAGCCGCAAGACCTCAGCTCCTGCGCTGGGGAGGGAAAAAAAAGGGAAGCGCTTCTCAGCACAGCGGAGCACAGCCCCCTCCCCGATGCCAGGGTCCCGGTTCACCAGAACCAGACACGGCCCCGGTCAGCACATCCACTTCAGGAAACAGTTTTTGTGGGCAAGATAGAGAACATGCCAATTCAACAGCTCTCATTTCTGCTTTTCTTTTCTGATCTACAAGCAGCAGGGACTGAAGAACCAGCCTAGCACAACAGCTGGCAGAGCCAAGCGCCCCACTGAAGGGGAAGCGACTCAGCCAGGAGGGTCTGCACAGAACCTGCAGACATCCTGCTAGAGGCTGCCAAAACATTCAGATCATCTCGGTCCTGCACTGGCTGCAAGGGCCAGAAATGTCTGTTTTTCTTTCCTTAACATTTATATTGATCCAGCCTCACTGCATGAGGGAAGCAGGTCTCTTCCATGTTGTAGAAATAGGGAAAATAGATTTCGCTGGTGACAGAGGCTGTGCGAAACCAGAGTTATCTGCTCCCCAGCACAGGCTGAGCCGCCCCAGGGCACAACCGCAACGTCGGTACCAGCTGCCCCCGTGCCCCGCTGGGGAGCTGGTTCCTCACCTGGATGAGGGAGGTGCATTTCTGGCTGTACGATCATCCCTTGGGGCGGCAGCGGGGCCGGGTTCTCACTGTGGGTGTAGATTGGTCCCTGGAATTGTACTGCAACACACGACAGTTGGTAAGGAAAAGCTCCACCGAATTTTATTCTACTGCAGCAAGTCACACACACACCCCAGCCAGCCACCGTTACAACACTTGAATGCAGTGCTGCAAGCTACGTTCCCGTCGGCACACGCAGTCTACCAGGCTCACAGATGCTACGTACTCCCAACAGAAAAGCCTCCTACTCCCTTTACAAAGCAGGAGAATACTCGGGGAATTTCTTCTCCAACACTTTAAATGCTGGAGTAAATTCCTAATCTAGCCTCGGTCTTGTTGTGTAATTCTCCCCGTTCTGAAACGTCAAAGACATTGCTCTGATTTCAAGTTAATGTTAAATCCTAGTTCTCATGAAGAAAAGCAGCGTCCTAGAGAGCCCTTGCACAGGGAGGGCAGGCAGTAACACTGATTGTATTTCAGTGGGTTTACACGCCGACCAGGGAGGCTCAGAGCAGCTTTTTAGTTACCGTACGAGACGACGCAGCGATGCCGTTTACAAAGGAAAGGGAAGACAAAGCCCCCGATCTGCCCGACCCTAACAGGAGTGGGGGGACTCCTGCTCCAGCTGCTCAGGTCTGAGCACACACGGAACCTCAGGAGCGGGAGGGAAACACTCACGTGGGTCGTAGTAGTGCCCTTCCATGATGCTGATGTGCATGGGGGGGGCAGGCTCCGGCACCGGCGGTCTCTGCCGCTGCGACGAGTAGCGCTTCACGCGGCCCCCCTGCACCGCCTGAAAGAGTCCAAAGGCATCGGCGAGGGTCAGCGCCTGGAGCAGGGGCCCTCCCTCCAGTGAGGGAGCACCGACCCGCTCCCCCGCCAGCCCCTGCAAACCTCTAACTATGAACACCAACAAAAGGGAGGTGTCACAGGCAGCCTCTAATTACTACAACCCAGAAACGAGTAAATGCTGGGCTTCCGCGCTTCTAAAAGCAAGAGTCACACTCCACGCAACAAGCTTTACCATTTCCTCCATCCTGTTAAACTGAGGCGGTGGCCCAGTTCCCACGTGCATATGGTTAGGAATACCTGAGGAAGAAACAAACTGGTTATTACAGTTTGCATTTGCTCCCAGTAAAGAGCCACCTCACCCCGCCGAGGGCGCTGCCAGGAGGCGCCCGTCGCTGGCCGTATGAGCGCCGGCAGCCGGGGGACGTTATTGTCCTGCAAACAGGCACAGCTCTTGCTTTCGTGACGAGAAACCTTTTCTAGCAACTTCATCTCTTAGGTTACAATTTTAAATATTTCAGTACAAATTAGAAGCTGTTGTGCCACTGTACAATCATCCACGCTGCTCAATACCTTTTAAATCTTGCTTAAAAAAAAATAAAAATCCTCAGCTTGAAATCTAGGTCCTGATCTGAGCTCTGTTCCTGCGGAGACAAGGACCTCTTCAGAGTAGAAACAAGGATCCATGTGGGACCGGGTAAGCTGCAGTTTAAACTCACTACAGGGTGTAACCACTTTTATCACGGGCTCCTTTTAATTCAAACAACAAAGTTACGTTTAAAACCACAGTGCCAAACCGATCACAGGCGATTCCAGGGGAGCGAAAGTGGACAAAACAAACACTGAAAGCGCCCACGGATCACTGATACTGCAAGTATCTGCACAGGCGTACATGCTGTACATACAGAATGACCTGATGGCTGGCCCGTCTAGCCAAATGCCTCCCAGAATTAACTCCCACCTTCTCTGCCAAGAAGAAACAAAGGGAGAGTAGAGTAACACGCCCTTCTTACAGACAGAAAGTGGTCTCCTACCTGCAGTCTAGAGCTGTCTCATGGTAAATTTGTTAAGATGCTTTATTTTTAAGCATCAAAAAAAAAAGTACATAATCTCAGCTGCAAATCACAGCACTTCTGAACTCTCATTCTACTGGCACGTTTAAAGCCTGTCTACTCGCATCCGCAGTCAAAACCAAGGGTCTGTTCACACAAAGATTTTACCAGTCACATCAGTTGCAAGACTTATGGTTTCATGACCTAAACCTCAAGAGATGCTTATGAAAGCAGCAAGTCGCTTTCTTCTCCTTGCTCCAGTTTTATTTCCCTCTGGAAGGACTCTAACACTCCCCAGAAAATACTCTTAATTCTGCAAAGAGATAATTATACCCGAATGACCTCTCCCATGGATACCCAACTAGAACTCGGTCCTTAGCTCGCACGGGGGTAACTCTGCCACATATCCCTCCCTCGGCCGGCCTGCCTGCCGCTGCGGACAGAGCAGCTTCCTCCTACCAGGCACAAATGAATTTGCCAATCCCAGGCAGGCCTTAGCTAGTGGCAACCAAATCTCAATGCTAGGCAATAAGCTGATAAACAGGGGAAAGTTCCCTCCTGCTCCGCTGCAGGAGCCCGTTTATTCATTACCCTTACCTGCCAACCGAGCACAATGCTCCTTATCTCCCGAACTCTGACTCCTGCTCCAGCAGCCGGTCTCACCGTGATTCACGCCGCACAAAGTCCCTGTTGCCTGTGCCACACACGGGCCTTCAGCTTCACTGACGCTTCCCCGTTCTCAACCCAAAACAGGGCAGAGAGAGGGAAAGGATCTACTCTTACATCCTTCCCAGCCCTAATTCAATTAACCTACAAAGGAATGCTGAATTTCCCCTTTCTCTCTTCTGTTTTGTCCCCTCTAACCATCTCCACTGCACTTTCTCAGCAGCATGCATCGCCATCACGTACCTACCCTGAGACTGGACCAAGGCAGAGACAATTCAGCTCTGACCGACTACACGAATGCAGAATTGCATCTGGCTGGGGCTGCAGTGGAAAACCAACAGGCTGCACCCACTTACCCCTCAGCTCCCGGGGCTGTATGAACTGAGACTGCCCCGGAGTCCAGTTCTGCTCAGTGAGATTCATTTGGGTCATCTCTTGCTCGAGTCCATCCAAGCTGGATTCTACTGGCGACTCCCAGTTACTGCTCTTGGCTGGTGGGGGGGGCGGCTCGGCTTGCACGGGTTTTGGAGGCACAGGAGTCAGCCCTTCTGAAGCGGGCACTTCATCTGCCAGCTTCCCCGCATCCCCAGCTTTGATTCTGGTCCTTCTTGCCCGGGAATAAGACTTCTTTTCAATTGGTCTGTCTGGTGGTGGCTGCGCAGCATCAGCAGCCGTGGCTTGGTTTTCCAAAGCAACCTCCTCCTTCACAGGGCTGCTGTGGACGTGTGCCGCTTCCGCCTCGGGTGACTTGTCTCTCGGTGGGGTTTGCTCTGCACGCTTTGCTCGACAGTTGTTCTCCTGTTTCGCTTGCTCGCCGTTACGAGACAGATGCTGGACGCTTGCTTCCGAAGCTCGGTAGCTTGGACGGGTCTCTTTGTAGCCGCCCATCCTCGGGTAGTTCCTAGGTGGGGGCATCCTCCCTGTACCTGCAGAGCTCCTGTTGGTGAACGTTCGCGGGGGAGCTGAAGTGCTGTCTGCGCCTTGGTGCCTTGGGGGCTTGTTTGGCCTCTCATTGGACCAGTTTGGGTCTCGCTGAGGAGGACTTCCAAACCTGAGGGAGAGAAATAGTACAAACGACTGGAAAGAAGTCCCCGGGTGAGAGGTGCTGCTGTGCCAGGGAACCCCTCTCCTGTATGCAGCGCGCAGAACTCCCAGGACCAAGGTCCCACCCCGGGGCCAAAGCCAACAACAGGGCTTTCCCCCTTCGGGGCTTCAGACCTGTCGTTTGAAGCGCCTGGCGCAAAGGCTGAGGTTTCCCTCCGGGACGAGCCGGGCCCTAGTTTGACTTTGCTGCTCACCTTGGTTTGCGCATCCTCCTCGGCTTGATGTCATCGGGGTTGTGAGCTGACCTGATGTCATAGCCATAAAGCGCGATCAGCTCCTGCCTGGTCTTGGGGGCCTGCTCGTCCTCCCGGAATTTGTCGTGCTCCCAGCGGCCCTCGTCCTTCCACAGCTTCCGCTGACGACCCTTCGGCCTGGAACAGTTACACAGGGAGGACCAAGAGGTTGTTGCAAAGCCAAGGAGACGCGGCAGCTTCAACCAGCCCCACACAGAGAGATCGAGCATTTCTAGGGCAGGCTGTGCACAGGAGACAGCGTCTCCTCTTCTTCCCACTCTTCCTGCCCAGCAGCTGCTGGTCTACCCGCTGCTATTTCTGAAAAGCAGCAAGAAAGGTCGCTGCTCATTGGCAAGAGGCTTTCCATGTGGTTTTTTTTTTGCACCACTCAGTCTCTCCTTCAAAACAAAGAGCCAAAACGTCCTGGCAGGACACTGCAAGCAGGCGACTGAAGCACAGACAAATCCTCCTTGCTGATGCCTTCCCAGTGCTTCACACCGAAGCAAGGAGCTGCGCTGCCAAACGCTGGCCTGCGAGTCGGCCTCACCCACCCAGAGAGAGGCAGACACGTGGGGGGTGCTCACATACCTGACCTCCTCCTCCTGCGTCTGCCCTCGGAGGTCGTGCTCAAAGAAGAGCCCTTTGCGCGAAAAAACCTCCTCATACTCAACGTGCTTGGGAACTTTTTTCCCAACTTTATTCTCAACAGGTTCAGTGCTCTCCTGTCAAAATCAGACAGCTCTTACCACTGCAGCAGTCCCTCTGCGAGAAGCCCCCCACGGCCCAGAGAATGCATGTTTAACACCTACCTGCCCGTCCCCGCTTTGCCTCTCACCAGTTACAGCACCTTTGGAGTCAGGTTTCTCATCCCCTTTCTCTGCTTTTGCCGCTGACTCACAGGAATCATTACTATCCTGCTTCAGTTCCACTTTGGCACTTTCTTCCTCGCTGTAATCCTCTTCCTCTGCCTGCAAGAGCCCCAGTTACTCAAACGCACACCTTCAGCAACAGGTCCCCCAGGAACTTCCCCACACAAGTCCCCAGATCTAACTGGAACAGTTCGATCCCTGTTCCAGTTGTTAAGAGACCTGACTCTTTCATCAAAGCAGAGGATTAGCTCTCAAGGTCCTTCCCATCCCTCTGTTTTTACGGAAGAAGCAAAGACTAAACCCGACACCTCTCCCCACCAACTCCCACCAGCGACATCAGATCCAACAGTCAGGCTTTCTAGAAGAGAGCCGGGACCAGCTCCCCCACAAAGCCACAGCCTCTCGCCGCTCTGAAAGGGAAGGGCTCGTGCAAGCCAGGGAGGCCAGCGAACAAGGGCCCTCAGACCGTCCCTTCCTTCCCACACTGAGGGCCCGGATCCAGCCAGTGCCGTGTTTCCAAATTCCCTGGAGTTACTCAGCTGACTCACTTGGAGCACTCTGCTCGCAGGAGCGTGACCTCGTTTCACCCTCCAGGAGCCTGCAAGCCTTGCTTAGGCTGGAACTGACACTAAAAATAGCTCTGTGTGATTAACAAAAAGACTGCTCTATTTTTCTCTTTCAACACAGCGTATTTGCACATCAACTGCTCCTTTTGTTTACGTTGGGGAAACCCAGACGTGGCATTATTTTTAGGCACAGGAACAGAGTCATCCTGGCATGTCAGTGACGCAATACCCCCGCTGCTCCAACAGCCCAGCGTGCACCAGCGCTGCTCTGCTTCTACGCGCCCCGAGCCTCCGGGGAGCCTCCGCGCAGGTTTCCAGGCTTGAAGAGCTGCTGCACGATGAACACGGGGAGCTGCCCCTCACCCTCCACGCACCACCTCGACAGCCTGCCGCGCCCCTTCCTCACTAACGGGGCGCGGATTAATTCACAAATTCACAGCCCCTCCGAGCTTCGATTTCGTCTGCCTTGTTGTTTTGCATTTTCTCTAACTGCTGCCCCCCTCAAGATCCCCAAAACAGCCGTCTCAAGAGAAGGGTTTTCACTAGAAAACCTTCACCGTAATCACTAGAAACCAGAGCTCCTCCGCGCTTCCTCGAGATGTTAAACTTACAGTTCTGAACTAAAAATCCAGGGAAACCTACAGCCACAGGCTGCTGTGCCCAGGCTGCCTCCCGGGCGCAGGCAGGGGGTCTCGGTGCACGCGAGGCGGGATTTTTCTCAGCACACACCCAGCGCAGAGCTGCCAGCGCTCACAGGGTGTGTCACCCCTCCAGCTGCCGCACACGGGAGACAGGGATGCTGCCTGGGATGCTTCCAACCCAGCACTTACTTTTTAATTTCCACTAATTAAAATGCAACCAGCATCCTGCACTTCCTTCCACGCTCCTCTTGGCCAGGGCAAATTCTGCTCCCGGCATCCAGTGTCTGAGGAGCCAGGCGTTTTTCCCCCACACACACATACAGGCCCTACATCCACCCCCCAGCAGCACAGGTGGCTTCTCCACAGGGCTGGGCCCAGCGCCGCGGACCGTACGCGAGGGAACTGCCCAGCGAGGGGCTCAGACTGGGAGAGACCGTTTTCCTCTGCAGTGGCGATGACTACGCCGCAGCACGGCTCGCTCCGAGTCTCTGCACGGCTGGCGCGAAGCACACGAGCTGGTATCTTAAGACAAAGGCAATCACTGCCGGCAGGGTCAGTGGAAGAGAACAAAGGACACAAACTGCGTTTTGTGCTAAAATTATGCAAGATGCAGTCACTCGGCAGAAGCCTTTAAGCACCAGGACAGAGACTCCTCTTACCTCCGAGTCTTCTGCGCTTTCGTAATCCGAGAGTACAGCTGCGGGGGAGAAAAAGGAGTTTGGTGTCAGGGCAGAAACAGAAACACAGCTTCTCTCCGAGCGTAACACGCCGCGCTGCGGGCGACTGCCGGCAAACACGCGCTGAACAGTCCCACCAAGGGGAAGTCAGAGGCCAGCACCAAAGCGTCCCCGCCTAATACCATTGCCAGCTCACGCAGGAGGAAGCAAGGGCGAGTTTGTGGCACACCGTCCCTGCACCCCGCGTTTGCCTGTTATTATGAGGTAATATTTGGGATGGCAACAACTGCAGGACTATTGGAAAAGGCATTTTGTCTGGTTTCCACTTTTTGCACGCAGAGAGCACTTGCAGTGCCAGAGAGAGTCATTACTCACCGTCTCCTTCAATGCCATCCTCACTTTCCTGCGGAGAGAGGGAGAGGAAGGTGCGTTAGCGGAGGGGAAGGTCAGCAGCCGGGTCCCTGCGGCATCCTACGATCCCAGACACAATCACAACAAGGTTTGGCCCCGGTCCTATCGCATCTGCCCCTGGAAGTTCAGCTTCAGTGACCGAGAAGAAAGAAACAAAGCCAGGGCGCCCAGTACCTTTCTCTAAGATCCTTCTGGAGCGAGCTGCGCTGGGGGAACGCGGCTCGAGAAAGGAAAGCACAAACTGTGCTAACTGCTGGGGGTCTTCGGAGGGGAAAAAGAGCGACGTCGACAGACAAGGCAGGCTCCCCTCCCTCGATAACGGAGAGCCAGACAGCTAACTCGGGAAAGGACAAGAGGATTACTGAAAGCAGGAGCCCAGGGATAACGAGCAGATGCCGAGCAGGACCGAGCTGAGGCAGACATCTGCCAGAGACTCCGGCGACAGAAACGCAGCCCTGCGCCCGAGAGAAGCCGCTGGACGAAGCGGAATCGGATCAGGAAAAGTTTCCAGTAGGAGAACAGACTGACCGAACCGTGCAGTAAAAACAACCCCAGATCAAAAATAAAACCAGACAACGCGTTAACGAGATAAGCCCCAACGCCAAAACAACCGAGCAGAAATACGCTGTGGTTCGGGAAGAACTTGAAATAACCGGCACTATAAACCCCCGACAGGACAAAAATCACACCCAGCCGTAAACTGCCAGAGGAGAGGGGGCTCTTTTTTTATAATTTAAATGGTTTAAAAGGTTTTTAACGCCCTCACTTAAAAATAAAGGCTGGTCAGGGTCGATAAAGCGCGGGGAAGGC
>NW_008824819.1:39930-40253 GCF_000699105.1 Pygoscelis adeliae
CGGCAGCATCTCAGGTTCCCATCCCAGCTGCCGGCTGCACCCTGGGCGGCCAGGTCCCGTCCCCCGCCCCGCGGAGACACCCCGGGGCCCTTCCCTGCGGGAGGGGGCGCAGACCATCCGCTCTGCCGGGGATCCCGGGCCCCCATCGCCCTCTTTGCTCCCACCTTTTCCTTCGTTTCTCATCCAGCTCCAGCTTCGCGTGCCGTTTCGAAAAGATGCTGTCGTCCAGGTTCTGCAACGACAGACGGGGATGAGCGTGTCCTCCCGGCACGGGCAGCCCCGGCACAGCCCTGAGCCGGCAGCCAGAGCCGCTGCGGCACAGG
>NW_008824819.1:40790-41569 GCF_000699105.1 Pygoscelis adeliae
GAGCCGGAGACGCGGTTCGGGAGAGCCCATCACCAGCAGCAGGGCTGCTACCGGACACTGCAAGAAGAGCCAGCAGCGCGGCACAACGGGCTGCCCCTCTCCCACCGCGTCTGGGATCTGCCCTTTGCCGGCTTCGGGGCGAGGGTGCCGAGCCCCGTTCCCCATCCGCCGTGCCGGCCCCAAGGCGGGTAAACCCCTCTCTGGCCGCCGGCTCTGCCCCAACGCCTGGCACGCTGCTGCCTGCGCCACGGCGGGCTCTCCATCTCTTACTTGCTACAGTCTCCTCCTTCTTTGGGGAGGGCTCCCGCAACGGCAGCGGCAACGGGGGCGGCTGGTGCCAGCGGCACAAGTACATTTCCGTGGTTGAGAGATAGGGCAGGTCGTCTGTCTCGCTGCTGAAGAAGCCCTTCTCCTTGGGGTGGGCGCCGGGGCCCTTCGGCGGGGCCGAGGCTCGGAGCGGGGTCTCCAGGAGCGACCTGGGTTTTTCTGGAGTCTCTTGGCTCCGCAGTTCTCGTTTACAAACAGTTTCGGACAAGGAGCCGCCCGATTCCTCCTTCCCCGGGGAGTGCTTCGGAGTTTTACTCTTCACTTTCGAGAACTCGGACACCAGTTTTTTAACAGGCGTCTTCCTCTCCGCGCTCCCAAACGTCGGCTTCCTGCGGGAGGAAGAGGAGCTGAGCTGGGTGCGCGGAACCTTGCCCCACACCGGGGCCTACCGGCACCCCCAAACCAGGGCTGCTGTGCCAGAGGCGGTCCAAGGCAGGTTTCCCGACGTGAAT
>NW_008824819.1:42001-42297 GCF_000699105.1 Pygoscelis adeliae
GTCCTGGGCCCACTCCAGCGGCAGCTTCTCGCACGCCTCCGCCTCCGGCTTCTCGTCTACCTCGAAGCCCTGGAAGATGCGGTGCTTCTCCCGCTCGCTGTCCTTCTTCACCAGCTGCACCCGCCTTTCCGTGCGCTCGATCCGCGCAAGGAGCTGCAACGCAGGGCGAGGGCTCACCTCGCGGGAGCGCTCCCGGGGGTGCGCCCCCCGCTCCCCCAGCCCTGGGCAGCTGCCTGCGTGGTGCCCTGCCTCGCACCATCCCTTCGGCTCCCACAGCACCCGCATCTTTGCCATCA
>NW_008824820.1:0-2404 GCF_000699105.1 Pygoscelis adeliae
CCCACCCCCCCCTAATTTTTCACCCTTTTGCAAACAAAGCCATGAGCACGCTACTGGAAGGTAGCTTGTGCTCAGAATGTATCCTCAGAGCCACGCGCGCAGGAGTGCTGGCTTGGGGCCCTTTGGGAACTGGTGGGGCTGAGGTGTTGGCCCCCGTTCCTGCTCACTGCTCCTGCGCGTACTGTCTTTGCTGTGTGATAGAAGTTCTGCCACAGCCTGGCTGCAGCCAACCTCACTGCTGCAGCTGCACTTGCCTCTGATTGAACTGACTTTATCTATAAAGAAAAGTATTTTTTAAAGCCTGTTTTATTTCCAGCAGTACTGAGCGACTTATCTAAGGCACACGGTACTGTCATTTTTTTTGTTTTATGGCAAGAGGATCCCACTGACAGATCAAAGGAGCCTAGTCTTCCTCACCAGGCCTTTCAATGACTAGTTCGGCAATTTTGCCTGCTTGCTGCTTCTGTTTGTGAAGATCTCCCTTCAGAAAATTAACTCTATCCCAGCCGAAACCAGGACAATCTCTGATTTGGGAAAGGACATCTCCTATAGAGCTAAAGCATATGCTTACACTTAAGTGGCTACCTACAGCGTTCTCTTTAAAGACTTGGTTGTTTTGTGGGTCTGAAGGGAAGAACCTCAGAAAAGAGATTATTATAGCCAAATATGGACTCTAAGTGCATAGTAATGAAGCTTAATAAAGATAACTGTGCACTTAAAGGGTCTGATAAGAAATTAATTTATTTTGCTGAGTTTTGGAGCAGGCATCAGATCAGGGGATCCCAGAGGTGGCAGGTCATGTGGTAGAACGTTACTTTCTGGCTGCCGCTTCACAAGAAGCCTCAGAGGTTTCTGCCCTCTGCTGTATACGCTTACTTGTTCCTATCCTCCCTTTTGTAGGCTTCTTTAAGAGAAATCTTCTGATCCAGACTTTGGTACAGTTTTACAAACAGCAGCGCTGGCATTGTTGAGTGGGTGATGAATGAGTGAGCAGGCAGAGGGGGGAAAGCTCAGCACCCCTTGGGCGGGCTAAAATGTAACAAGAAGCTGTGCTCTCTCAGTGAGTTGTTATTAGCTGCTGGGGTGATGTTTAACGTAGCCTGATCCTCCAGAGTGCTGGCATTTATTTCATCTAGAGGATTCAGAATTAAATGAGACAGCCAGAAAGTATGAGGAACTTGCCAAGAAACCTAAGACCTGCACTGCCTTCTGGGGATGCTCACTTAGAGTTTACCTACAAGGGAAACAATTCCAGAATATCTGCTTGCTCATCTCAGTACGAAGCACCTTCATTTCAGTATATGAGTGTTTGCATAAGAAGTCTATTCAGGATAGCAATCTCCCTTTACATTTACATCTTTCTTTAAAGTCAGTTCCCTGTATAAACATGTCCTTAGAACATCGCTCACAAGTGAGTAGCATTACCTTTTTGCAAGGTACGCAGAGTCCTTTGATACTCTGTTTATAAGATTATTTGGATTCAAAACTATTTCAGCTGATCTTTAGCTTTGGCTCTAGTTAATGCGGGAAGGTATCCTGGGAGTAGATTTTTGCTGAACAGACACCTGTAAGAGTATGAAGTATATCTAGACCAAGTTGTAAATGGGATAAATTAAGTAGAAGGTATATCTGGAGAAGAAAAATGTGACAGCTGGTAAAAAGAAAAAGTGAAATCAGAGTTGCTTTTCAACATAGCAGTAAAATTGTGGAGTGATGGCTGAAGAATGGATTTTAGTAATATAGGAGTGAGGTTGGGTGGCTTCAGTGCAGAGATGCTGTATGAAGTAGGAGAAGACACATGGACTGAGTAGGTATATTTTGTCTTTTAAGTGTTAGATCTCAGAGAATGGAGGTCTGGCTTAAAATAAACACCCATTATTATCAAACATTGAAAGTAAATTCATATTTCATACAATTAGGGTTATATTTAAAGATTGTTTATAAAGTTTTAACCATATGCTTTAACTACAAAGTTACTACAATTTTTTTAACTACAAAGTTTTAACTTGGAAGGTGACTGTTAACTGCTTGGGCCTAGTAAGGTGCTTGCGTACAGTACTTTGTACACATATATCTGAAAATACTTGCTAATGACATGCTGTTGCACGTTGTACTGTGTAAATTTTAATCTGTAAAAAAAAATATGTAATGCTTATCTCTCAACTTTATTAACTATTTGTAAACTGTGTGTGAATGTGTCCTTGATGGAAAGCAAGACTAAGCTACTGGCTTCACTGATCCTAACGTAAAGAGAGTCAATATTTATGTGTTGTAGCTAGGGTTTTAGAAAGGCTTGAAGGTTGATAACAGATTGTGTTACTCCAAAGAGACAGGAGTGAGAATAGATACCGTAATACTAGTAAATAATGCACGGATAGTACGGGAGAAGAAGAATCCTGAGGAT
>NW_008824821.1:0-1386 GCF_000699105.1 Pygoscelis adeliae
ATGGCCGCGTCCCCGGGGCCACCGTGCCACGGAGGTGCTGTCACCGAGGCGCTGCCACCTCGATGCCGGGACGCGTTCCAGAACGGCACCGTGGGGGGGACGTTGCTGTTGTCATGGCTTGGTGGGTGTCACCGCGTCACCGCGTCACCGGGTACCTATGTCCCTGTGTCCCCATGTACCCCTGTTCATATGCAGCCGTCGCTGCGTGTCACGCTGTCCCTGTGTCCCCATGCCCATGGGTACCTGTGTCTGCTTGTACCTGTGGCACTGTGCCCATGGGTCCCCGTGTCCCCACGTCACCGCATCCCCATGTCCGTGTGTCCCTGTGTTCCCATGTCCATGTGTCCCCATGTCCCCTTGTCCCCATGCCACTGCGGCCCCATGCCTGCATGGCCCCATGCCCCCATGTCACTCTGTCCCCATGTTCCTGTGCCCCCGAGTCCCTGTGTCCCTGTGTCCCCATGTCCCTGTGTCCCCAAGTCACTGTGTCCCCATGTCTGCGTGTCCATGTGTCCCTGCGTCACTGCATCCCCACATCCACATGCCCCCATGTCCACACGTCCCTATGTCACTGCAACCCCATGTCCGACTGTCCCTATGTCACCATGTCCATGTGTCCCATGGCACTACAACCCCATTTCTGTGTGTCCCCATGTCCCCATGTCACTGCATCCCCATGTCCGTGTGTCCCAGTGGCCTTGTGTCACCGCATCCCCACGTCCTCATGTCTCCCTGTCCCCATGTCCTTGTGTCACCGCATCCCCATGTCCCTGTGTCCCCATGTCTTTGTGTCACCACATCCCCATGTCCCCGTGTCCTCACGTCCATATGTCCCCACGTCACCGTGTCCCCATATCTGTGTGTCCCTATGTCCCCATGTCCATGTGTCCCTATAGCACTGAGTCCCCATATCTGCCTGTCCCCATGGCCCCGTGTCCTCATGTCCATATGTCCCCATGTCACCACATCCCCATGTCCATGTGTCCCTATAGCACTGAGTCCCCATATCTGCCTGTCCCCATGTCCGTGTGTCCCCATGTCCCCGTGTCCTCATGTCCCCATGTCACCGCATCCCCATGTCCGTGTGTCCCCATGTCCCCGTGTCCTCATGTCCCCATGTCACCGCATCCCCATGTCCGTGTGTCCCCGTGTCCCCGTGTCCTCATGTCCCCATGTCACCGCATCCCCATGTCCGTGTGTCCCCATGTCCCCGTGTCCTCATGTCCCCATGTCACCGCATCCCCATGTCCGTGTGTCCCCATGTCCCCGTGTCCTCATGTCCCCATGTCACCGCATCCCCATGTCCGTGTGTCCCCGTGTCCCCGTGTCCTCATGTCCCCATGTCACCGCATCCCCATGTCCGTGTGTCCCCATGTCCCCGTGTCC
>NW_008824821.1:3840-14148 GCF_000699105.1 Pygoscelis adeliae
GGATCCGTGGGGAGCAGTATGGGCCGCGGGAAGGTGTGGGGGCTGAGTTGGGGGTCTCGGCTCGGCAGCCTGGGGACGGGCTCGAGGCTGGTTTCACAGCCCGGGGGTCGGGGCAGGAAGAGGGGTTGTGGCCAGGCCTCAGTGGTTTGCTTTTAGGGTCAAGGTGTGGGGCTGGGCCGGGGGTCACGGGTGAGTTTGGGGTGAGGGATGGGGGTGCGCTCAGGGTCGCAGCTCAGGGGCTTGGTCTTGGGGTTCGGGGAGCTGCCTGGCCTCAGACCGGGAATAACCAGATACCTGGTTATGAAGCTCAGCGGCCTTTTCATTGTAAAGCACGGCAGACCCCAAGGTGAGCGATCCCCTTCTCTAAAGCGCAATTATTCCTGACAGTGAAGCAGATATCCCCATCGACGTCGAGACGGTGACGCCCACACCCGTGCCGCTCTATGACAACCAGAAGGCGCGCAGCGTGATGAACGAGTGTGAGCGCCACGTGATGTTCGCTCGCACGGATGCTGACGCCCCTCCGCCGCCGGACGACTGGGAGGAACACATCAACAGGTAGCGCGGGGACAGCAGAGAAAAGAAATTCAGGCGCTAAACAGCCGCCCGTTGCGTGGTGTGGGGTGGTTTTTTAGTGCGACTCGGTACGCGGTGATGTTCCTAAACTGAATAATGTTCAAAGAAAATGAATTCTCGTGTCCGAATTCCTCGTGTGCCTGCTGTGAAAGCCGTCGGATTTAATGGTAGAGGCTGGCCCCGCTGTTGAACCTCTCCCCCGTGCTTCATGTGAAGCTGCCTCCTCTGTTTGGAGGAGGTTGGGACAGTGAGTTGGTAGATTACACCTAGATCCTCAACTCGGCCATATTCCGATGTCAAAAATAAAAAGTGAGGATCTGCATAAATTAAAAACCCTCCCTGGAACTGCAGCTGGGCCAGTTCACGGTCTTGACGTTATGAGGAATGTTGGTTTGTTTGGTTTTCCTTTTCCTGGACAGTTTGTTTGAGAAACGTGGTGATAACCGATGCTAAAAGGAGCGATTAGTTTGCTCTCATTTATTGCTTCTGCTGTTACTCTTGCCTTTCTGATGCTTACACGTTCACCGACACACCCTGGTGACATTTAAAACCTGGTGTTTTTTATTGAGCCATCCTATAAGTTAAATCCTCAGTAGCGAAACTCACTTTGTCCGTAGCTGTAAATCGGTTCCTGAGGCTGCGATCGCAGCCGATGCCCGGCTGTGCGGCCGACCGCCTTGGGAACGGGCGGCAGCTTGCAGGACCTGGAGGTCTGTGTAACAGTGACCGACGTTTCCTCTCCGGTTTTCTCAACAGGACGGGTTGGACGATGGCCCAGAACAAGCTGTTTAATAAGATTCACAAGGCGCTGCAGTCTGACAGGCTGGCTCGCTTGGCTAACGAAGGGGTAAGGTCTTCTACTCCCTGTTTCGCTTTCCAGCAGAGTCGCTGCCAGTGTGTGTTTTTTATCAGTCCTTCCTAGCAAAGCCCGACTGAGTCAAGATGAAAGTCTTGGCCTTTGGGTTGTGTAGGCTTAAGAAACAGGCAGCTCTGGGCTTCCTTTGAGGCATGATTTTGTCCTCGCTGCGAGGATGTTGGTCTTTGCTTGCTGCCAGAGGACTTTGGGCTGCCCAAGCCAGTGCTTTCCTGTGGCTTGGGATGCACGTGGCATGCTTGATTTTTGCTGTAACTGTGTTTCTTTTTAATTGCCTGGTTTTTAGGCTTGCAACGAGCCAGTCCTGAGGAGGATAGCGGTGGACAAATGTGCTCGGAGGGTCCGCCAGGCTCTGGCTAGTGTGAACTGGGACACCAAACTGATCCAGTGGCTTCACACGACGTTAGTGGAAACCCTCAGTTTGCCAGTGCTGGCTGCCTACTTGGATGCTCTGCAAACGCTTAAAGGAAAGGTGATAAAAGCAGTGCAAGACTTTGCTATCACCTATAATGTTCTCCCTTTCTAAAGCTCGTTAAAGGAAGCTGATGGAGTTGTTATCCTTTTCCTGTGGAGTGGCTGTGTGCGTTTTCTCAGTCCTTTCTGGCCTCTGGTTTCAGATCCCCACCCTGATCGACAGGATGCTGCTCTCCTCTACCGCCAAGACGGGGGCGGCAGGTGCCGAGGCTCTGTCTCTGCTGCTGAAGAGACCTTGGGACCCAGCAGTGGGTGTCTTGTCGCATAATAAACCAGTGAGTGCCTTTTGGGGCTTGCAGGGAGCGAGAGGCTGGCCTCCCATCGGCTTTGTTTTTCCCATCCTTCTGCTGTCGTCTTCCTTCCACCTCTGTCTTGCTTCCTGGGCTCTTTGTCCTCCTGCTTTAGACTTGCTCGATGAGGGGGACTGCCCCCCCGTACTATCCTGAGGTAGCTTTGGCTGGGGAAAATGCGATCAATTAACGAGCTGTGCAAGATCCCCTCCTGCTTCGTTGTGCAGGCCGGGCTGGGCAGCGAGGTCTCGGGCAGGGAAGTTGCTTTCCCTTACGCGTCTCTTGTTGAACTTTGTAGAGCAAATTGCCTGGTTCCCCCCTCATCCTGATTGCTTCCTCTGGACCCTCCAACTCCATGTTCCCCACTTCTCGGCGGCACCGATTCTGGCAGTCGCAGCTTTCCTGCTTGGGAAAGGTTCGTATGGTTGGTTTTGAAAGGAGGGAAGTTCAAACTAGCAGCTGTGCTAGACTGCAGCGGCTGAGCTTGTTTTTATAAGCCTTCAGTGCACCAAAACGCTTGGCTCTGCTGAAAGCAGAGGCTGGCATCTGCCACCTGCAGCGTTTACCATTTGAGACGCTGCACAGGGGATGAAGTTGCCCAAATCCGATGCATTTGGGGTCTCTCGCTGACCAAAGTCATCCATCATCCGGCAGTTTAGGTTTAGTCTAGTTATCCTTACTGTTACTAAGGAGCGATGAGTCTTCCGGTAGGAAGGGGTTGGAGGAGAGAGACTACAGGTCACCTTAGTCCTCTGCCTGGGTACAGAGCTGCCCACGCGCCTCCTAATGGGGTAGATATACTGGGTGTATAGGAGCGAGGTGAGGAGCAGAGGTTGTCTCCGCGGGGAATTCTCCATTTCCTCTGTTTTTAGTAGCTAGAAGCGAATCCCGGGGGAAAGAGGGAGAGAGAAAGCACAAGTTCATGCGTAAACTGGGTTCCAGTCCGTGCTAATTGTTGTCGGTACCTGTTGTCCCTGTTAATGCCTTCGTTCTTTATCGATCTTCCGTTTCAAACCGCAGGTCATTCCCATCGCCACCCACCTGTTGAACAACGGCAGACGGGTGGGAGTGTTGCAGTGTCTCGAACACATGATCGGGGCGGTGAGGGGCAAAGTGGCGGAGGTAAGTAAGAGCGACGGAGCCCGTCGGGGAGCCTTCGCTGCTCCCTTCAAACCATTCACCTTGCCTTTGGGTGCTGTGCCACCCCAGTGCATTGGCCTGTTGTCTGTCCCTCTTCTCCATCCATGTCTGTTTCGTTTTCTTTCTTTCTCCCGTAGATTCACAACCACTTCTCTCACAAGCCGATCATCCTGATCGGGTGGAACACGGGTGCCTTGGTGGCCTGTCACGTAAGTACCCGATTCCTTTGCATCCTCTCAGAGCCCACTTGACAGCTTCAGTTCAGAGTTAGATTTGAATTACTGTTGCGTTTAAGGCACTGCCAAGGGTTCTTCCTATCCCTTTTCTCTTTCCAAGGCCTGGCTTTGAGACAGACGTCCTTTCTGGTCGTGGGGGCATAGGCAATTTGAGTCATTCAATGTTTTTTCCCCGCTCTTTTAGTCAACCAAGCAAGGTCTAAATATGGAAGATATTTCTGTGCCCGGCGGGAGCCTGGCAAAGCAGCCCTCGCACCCTCGATGCGCTTGACTGTTAGGATGCTGATTTTTGCTTTTTCTAACCAGGTTTCAGTGATGGAGTATGTCACTGCCGTTGTGTGCCTTGGATTCCCGCTGCTCACCGTTGATGGCCCCAGAGGGGTAAGGACCAAAGGGAGACGGAGCCATTTAAAGAACCATACTTTTTTTTTTTAAAATCTCCCTAGATTGTTTCATAGAATTGGGCTTGGAAGTCCAGTGATAATTGGAAGATTTTTTTGAGGAATGTCTGTGTGATTTTTATTTGGAGGAGGGGTGTGCCCAGCAGCTGGGACTGTTGCATTCGTAGTAGGATTCTTGATGCGATAGCAGGCGTGAGAGGTCCTGCGTTTGCTTGTCTCTGCTGTGACGTGTTCTTGCAGCTCCTTCCCTGGGGTCTTGTGTGCGGGTCGCTTGTTAACTGTGTCATTTGGCACCAGGGATGACAACTTGGGTTGATTTATGTGGAACCCCAATTGCTCCTTTCTTAGCTGACCAGTGTGTGACTGGGTTGGGAACGGTTACAGTTGTGCTAACGAAATGGCTGATTCTGATGATAGTGGAAGTCTGTATAAAAGGCTTTTGCTGGAGCACGGTGCAGCTCTCGAGCAGAGTTTTCTTCAGGACTCGGTACGGCTGTGTAAATCCCATCCGGGGGCTCACCCCAGGAAGCTTCGCTGTTGGCGCTTCTTCAGCCTTACCCTGGGTTTGTGCGGCAAAAGCTTGGAAGGAGGAAAATGCAGTGAAATAGGGTTTCTGAGGGGGAGGGCATCAGTCTCAGCTGTTAATGAGTAACAGCACTGTGTACTCATTCAGCTTTTGAGTCAGTCTGTCTCACGAGATGTTTAAACGAACCGCACAATTTGTATTTGAATCTCTCCTTTCAGGACGCGGTTGGTATGTTCTGGGATTGCACGTGAAGCGCTGTCTGCCCCTGTGGCACGTGCCTTCCCTTTTTGGAAATCCTCATCTGATTCAGAACGGCGTTTGGCTCCAAAGACTCTGCGTCCTGAATCAGTCCTTCTGGATTACAGTTCCCCTTGCTCTTGCAGGATGTTGACGACCCCCTCCTGGAGATGAAGACCCCTGTCCTCTTTGTGATCGGTCAGAATTCCCTGCAGTGCAACATCGAAGCGATGGAAGATTTCCGGGAGAAAATACGAGCCGATAACAGCATGGTGGTGGTGGGAGGAGCAGATGACAATCTCAGGTAACGGTCTGCGAGATGGATACTCTCTTCCCAGGAGCGCTGGGCAAGATCTGATGCGTACAAAAAAAAACCAAACCAGCCCAAATTTGGTACTGAAACTTGATGGGAACTGCATAAAAATGCTCCGTCAAGGTCAGCTTTGTTATTCAAAACCTGGTACGTTGGATAGAGGGTTGGCTTGCTATGATAAATCTGCATCGTTTCTCCCAGTGGTAAGTTAAAGATTCGGGGTACAGTGTGGTATGACACCAGAGCAAGTATTTCCTTTTTCACGCCGCCCCTGGCTCTGGAATAGGTAGCTTTTGGAGGCTGTGCACAGAATTGGGGTAAGGGAGGCTGTAAGAGCCTTGCGGGAAGCAAGAAGCTCTTAAGGTTTCTGTAAACTTTGGAGCTTGTTCTCCTGTCACGCTTGTGCGTGTTTAGAATAACTGCACCAAAAACCTGAGCAAGTCGTGTGTGAGAATAGGGTTGGCCTGATGCTAGAGCTGGACCCAGCAGCGCAGACGAGGTTTTGGAGCATCGTCTAAGTCAGAAATCTATAGTAGGGGTAATGAGTAAAGGAGAGGAAAGAAAGAAACGTAAAACTCCGATACTGGGTCTGAAGACAGAGCTCTGAAGGGAAGGAAACGTCATACTCGCTTTGCGAAATGCTTTGGGGTGCT
Organism: Pygoscelis adeliae; assembly: GCF_000699105.1. Classification (NCBI taxonomy): domain Eukaryota; kingdom Metazoa; phylum Chordata; class Aves; order Sphenisciformes; family Spheniscidae; genus Pygoscelis; species Pygoscelis adeliae. The sequence continues at coordinate 9,561 of NW_008824821.1, forward strand.
GGGCCTTTTTCCTCAGTCATCGAAGTTTGTCTCGGCGCTTCTGAGGGATGAATCTCATCTTTCCAGTAGACGGTGCTCTTGAGTTGAGAGCTGACGTTGCTGGCTCTTGCCTTACTCTTGTGTCTAACTGGGTAAGGGAGCGAGCTTGCTGTCGCTTGAATCTTACTCTCTGGTGAAGAACGATGTTGCTAGTGTGAAAGTGGAAACCCAAACGTGGGTTGACTTCCATCTGTGTTTTTTTTAATAGGATAAGCAAAGCCAAAAAGAAGTCGGAAGGCCTGACCCAGAGTATGGTGGACAGGTGCATCCAGGTAACCACCGAAATCTTCCTTTTACACTTCATATCTATCAAAAAAACCCTGTGCTGAAATGTCTCGGTGACCACAAGTTACAACCTTACTCCCAGGATTGGTTGGACGAAGGTAATCTTATCTCCAGAGTGGGATTTTGAAGTGGCTGTCTCCGTTCAGGAGGAGAGACGTGAGCGTCCTGGTAGCGCACCTGAAACAAAGAGCAGTTTTCTGAGTCTTCCAGTACATCTGCCTGGGGAAGCAAGCAGTACTTTTGGGAGCGTTGGAGAAACCATCGTGTTTCTCTCCCGTGTGTCAGAAATCGGAGGAGTATGAGCTTTAATGAGAACGCCACGGTCTACCTGTAAGGTTTTACGGTTTCTTTTTGCAGGATGTTAAACCTAGAGAGCCTTATCCGTTTGTCCCTTTGAGAATCTTTTGTTCTTTTTTTGTTTCAAGCTGTGAAGATCAGTTGTTTAGAGACCTGCACACCATTTAGTCTAATTATTTGTTTCATCCTTCCTAGGATGAAATAGCTGATTTCTTGACCGGAGTCCTCACCCGAGCGGAGAGCCACTCGGGCTCTGATCCCCGTGACCTGGATGCTGAGAAGAAGAAGAAGCCGCGTGACTCGAGCAGGAGGGATCTGTCATTTGACTTGCCGGAAAGAACCAGCAGGCCCGCCTCGCCGGCAGCCCAAGTGCCCGCCGCGCCTTCGGGCTCGGAGGTGGGGGCTTTCTCTGGGATACTTTGAGCTGGGGAAGGCTGAGGTTGCGTAAAGAGATGCTTTTGTACCGCTGAAATATGCGGCGAGAGACGTGGTTAGTGTTGGAGGAGGGAGGTGAGAGGATACGGAGGGACTGATGGCTTGCGGTGGGGCAAACGAACCTTCAGAAATAGATCTGCTCCAGCAAAAGGATGCACGTTCTTGCCTGCGCGCTGCTACGCTCAGGGTTACGACTGCCTCTTAGGGAAACGTGGGGGTAAGAGGTGTACCTTCTCTTTGAGCAGGACTTATCCAGCGTCTCCAGCAGCCCCACTTCAAGCCCCAAGACTAAAATGGCTGCTGTGTCCTCCATCCAGAAGCCCAGCCAGATCGGCACCACGCAGCTGCTGAAGAGGCAGGTGCAGAGGACAGACACTGTCCTGACGCACAAGCAGGCACAAGGTAATGCCCTGCAGCTTTCCCACCCTCTGCCCTCTTAGCATCTGGATTTTTGGTCTTTATCTGTCCTGACGCGTGTAGGTTTTTGTCTTCTGAGTCCTGTCTTGAATTCCAAGCTCCCCGTGGCAGCTTTCTCTACAGCTCGGTCCCCCGTCACTGTCATCCGAAGGCAGCAGCCTGTGGAGGGTTGAAATTAGGTTGGAAATGGTGTTTCCGCAGCTTGCGGAGCCTTGCTGCTGTTCAGAGTGGGAAGGATTTTCACTTGCTCTGGCTGACCAAATCGCCACGTAGCCGTACTCTAATTCTTTTTCGAGTGTGAGCCCCTTGACTGGTGTCTCATATCCTTGAATGCTGCTTGGGAGGGAGACTAAAGGTTCTCAGGAGATGGCTGAGGCTGTTGAATTGCGACTGAAACAGTGGGGTTTGGGTAATTACAGAGTCATCCTGCATCAAATGGCAGTGGAAAACCTGCTCTGAATAAGAAACCAGCTTGAGCTGTGGGGTTTTTTTGTCCTGTTAGGTGCTGATTAAAAACCTTACGGTGCAGCTTCAGTCTGATTGTCAACGCTGTGAATGTAGGTAATGGTTTTGTTGATGATGATCCCTTCTGGCAGATATCAGCGGCACCTGGGGAATAGTTCTCCATCCTCCCTTCTCTCCTTGTTTCTTTGCTCAAGACAGATCTGAGCAGGCTTGTTGTTGTCTCCTGCAACAGCGTGACCCTCCACATTCTCTAAAGTCTTTCTCTAACTCAGGGGTAGGCTCCAGGGGGAAGTTGAAGCTTGGATCTCCCTTAATTTCTCAGACCATGGCCTAAAGAAATCTATTCCTTTGTTGTTGTAGTTGAGGGAGGCAGTTTCTAGGTAGCACGCGGGAGGCAGGAGGAGGGTCGGTGGAGCGGGGTGTGTCGTGGCCGCCTTGTTTTGTCGGAGCGCTGCTGCAGCGTGGCTTCTGGCCTGCGTTTTGTGGCCGTAACTGTTCAGGGATGCGCTGGCTGACGTCTCCCAGCTGCTCTCAGCTTCTCGGCGCAACTGCCTCGGTCAAGCTAGCCGTGCCTCTCGCAGCCAAGCCTGCTCTCGTTCCCTGGGCGCTGGACCTTTTCCCGACGGCTGTGGGGCTGGAGAGGGCTCATGCTTTTGAGGCGTGCTCTCTCTGAAAGCTGGGATGATGCCCTTTCTAGTGTCGGATGTGCTACGCTGCCGTCCGGAGAGGAGGTCGGTGTGTCTCCCATTGTACCCCGTGGCTGGATGAGTCATGTCCGGAGCTCTCTGCCTGCCTGCCTGCTCCGAGGTCTCTGTCTGTGGGTCGCAGTGGTGTCCCTGGAGTTCCCTGTCCCCCTCCAGAGCCGGGCTGTGATACTGTAATTCTCTCTGATTCATTTCAGCTCAGTTCGCTGCTTTTCTGAAACAAAACATGCTGGTGAGGAAAGCTCTTCCTCCTGGCACCTCTTCATGTCTCTTTGGTGAGTATCTCCTCACTTCTCGCTGTCTCTCTCTCTGTCTCCCTCCTTCTCTCTGTCTCTGCTACCTTCTTTCATCCGTCTTCCTCTTCCCTTGCATTGGTTTGGGGATGTGGCCCAACGTGTCCCCTTGTCCCCCTGCTTTTTGCTTTCTCATTGCTGTATTTGAAGCTAAAGCAAATGGCTACCCGAGAGCATTAACTTTTCCTGAGCTCTTCCCCTTTCCCTGCTCCGGTGGGTAAATACTGCTCTTCGAGCCGTGTAGTCTGGCAGTCAGTTTGCTCTGATGGACTAAAACTTTGTGGATGATGTGGTGACTACTTGTGATCGCGAGTTTAACCCTTTCCTGTGCTGGGGCTGAGAAGGGGACGTGGACGCCAGCCTGCGAGACTCTGTGGGTTGGCGAAGCGTCCCAAACACGTGGAGCAGCAAAGGGGCTGTCCGCGGGAGCAGAAACGAGGGACTGCCAAGTGACTTGGAAGGGGCAGATGTAGACACAGGGAGCGGCGTTTCTTCGCCAGAGAGAGTTAGAGAAGAGCCGAGACGTCAGGGAGAGGGATGGCTTTGGGAAGACGGTGATGTGGTGGGAGAGAGATGCTGTCTGGACCAGGAGACGTGCGGAGGTGAGCAGTCTTTAGTCCTGTGGCGTCTCGTGTCGGGTGCTGGCACGTGCAGAGAGGTGGACCTCAGTGTTGTGCGGTGCTCTGAGGGTTAGGGATTGAGGGGCGAGATCCACAGCGTATCTAAAGACGCATTTTGACGTCTTGAATGGCAGTGACTGTGTGGATCTGGGATTAAGAGAGGATGAAATCCAAGGCTTTGGGAGGCTGCGGTGTCGTCACGTGAGCTGTCAGTGTCAGTTCTCCATTCGGGTGACGCCAGGGTGCTGAGAGCGTTGACGTGGGTGAGAACTGCCTCTCTGCAACACCCCAAGTGCCGGTGCTTTTAACTCGATGAGCCAAGCGCTGGGTGCAGAGAAGCTGGTGGTACTTTGGCATGCTGTGTAGAGACTCCTAAGATACAGGCTCCCTGCTTGCCCTGAACACACACGAGATACAGTCCAAACTGCACGTATACAACCGTGGTAACAAGCTCCCGAGGCAAGTATTGGCCCGAGCTGATTGTTTTAAAGGTTTCTTTCTCCCCTGAGCCTTGTTTGAAGGTTTCTTTCTCCCTTGAGCCTTGTTTTGTGCTCTCCCCTGCGTGATGAAGTTAGCCTGGGAGCGCACGTGGAGCCCTGCACTTATCTGGAGTCCTCCCACCCAGCGTCTGCTGGGAAGAGAAACCGCAGTGGATGTTACCCCGCTGGTGGGGAGATGTGGAGGGGCTGGCACCAGCCTGGCCTGCCTTTTGATAAGATCAAAAGCCGATTAAGATCTCCGGGCTCGTTACTGTGTTGGCTTGGCTGCTTGAGCCGCGAGGTAGGAAGCCGGGGCGCGTACGTTGGGAGCGTTTGCTGTTGTTTTGGGAGCGGGGTGCTCCTGCCGAACACGCAGCCAGCCCCCTTCGCGGCGGAGGTCTGCGTGCCCCTGCACGAGCAGAAGCAGCCTCCGCTCTCGTGCGGTGGGGACACAGGGGGACGTTAAGTCACTGCTCGCCGATGCTTTGAGGGGCACCTAATGCCACTGCCTGTGCATGTGCCGTTGCACTGTCCTGCTTGGCTGGTGGCACTTG
>NW_008824821.1:14283-24965 GCF_000699105.1 Pygoscelis adeliae
GGATTTGGCTGCAGTCTTGTCCTATGCCCACAGTGCAGAGGTATGCAGGTGGTGTGATGCGCAGGGAACGTATACATACATGTACACATGCACATCTACATCAATTTTATATAATATATCCATATCTAGATGCACATACCTTTTTATTTATATATATATATATATATATCTTGGTCTCTAGGCTGTTGAATACACGGCTTAGATGCCCAGGACCATCTGTAAAGAGGGAGTTAGCTGGCTCAGCAGTGGTCTGCAGAAGCTCTCAATGGAGGGGGCCATAACACGTAGCTTTGAGCGAAGGCCTTTCCCCCTTGCCGCAGATCATGGCAGCGCTCAGGCGTAGTGGCGGCTGCATTTTCTGAGCGCTGCCAGGCTGCGAACACCACGGCGGGAGGCAGATCTGCGCCCTCGTTTCGATCCAGTCCACCAGCCTTTCAGGCTGGGGCCGAACGATCGTACGCCAGCGGTGGGAAACGTGCGGAGAACGGATGGGCAGGATGTGGCAGCTCGTGACCGTGTTCTGTTCCTGGGCTGCCCAGAGGCGCTTGTCGTGGGTCCTCTGTGCTTTTTCGGATAGCCCTGACCCCGGCAAGCTTGTGCTTTAGGCAGGACGAAACGGACGCGACGGGTCAAGGACATGGCAGCAAAACGAGCTGTTGGTGCGGAAGGGAAGTCTCAGCTCGCGGCTTTTCTCCCCTAGTACCGAGCAGCGTAGGGTATGTGGGGGCTTGGCTTTGCTGCAGCACCTTTTGTGCTCGCGGCTGCTTCGCTTAGTGCCTCTAAGAAACCTGTACGCATCAGCCCAGCTCCTGGAGGGCTGGTTACGAGCACTGGAAGGGATGTGCCGAACAACAGGGGTACAAATACCTTTGCTGGTGTGTCGGAGGAGGAGGAGGAGGCGGGCTGAGCTCTAATCCCAGCACTGGCACCAGCTCTGCAACTCTCTGCGCCCTCGTCCCTTCACCTGGAAAATTAGGGTTTTTGGAGGGGCCTGATGCCGGGATTGATTATGCCGCGCTTTGAAATGAAAAGCGTTTACGTGGAGATGTGTTATCGCTGTAGGCATCCATTTCTCTTTGCTGCAGAGGCAAGACAGACTTTATATGCTGTCCTGCCTTAGCCTGTGAGTAGCTTAAGCTAAGTCCTGGCCCTAAGACAGCAGCTTAGGGCACGCAGAAGTCAGCGTAGGTGGTGAAAAGGAGAAGCGTGGGTTCCTGGTGCATGGGAGATGGGTAAAGCTGGCATGGAGGGAGCTGTGGAAGTGTGCATGGGCATGCGTCCCTTCTCCACACCTTGGTGCGCACAGTGGAGCAGCACTGACCTCGAGGGATCGGCCGTCAGTTTTCAAAAAGCTACTTCTGTGTCCCCTAGTTCCAGTCTCCTCAGAGCACTCGGAAGGGGCTGAGAAAGATGATGTGCGTACGCAGCTGAAGAGGCATCAGACCCCCAGCCCGACCCAGTGCACCAAATCCTCCAAACGAGCCAAAATCAAGGTGACCATTGTCTCTCACGGAGATGCTGCTGGCGTGGGGAACGGAGCACCCCTCACCACCCAGGCAGAAAGTGAGTTGCGATTGCATAGCTGCTTTTTAACCGGAGAGCGGGGTCGCGGCTGTGCCCAGACCCGCTCCTCTGGGGCACGGCGTGGGGAGGGGAGGGGAGCTGTGATTTCTGTTACTTCTGGAGGAGTTAGCTGCAGAAAACAGACGGAGGCTCAAGGTGTGAGTGACTTGGGGATAGCTGGGGAAGCGTGGGGCTGACAGCACGTAGGAGCTTGGCAGGAGCCTCTGTTTTCCGTAGCAGTTGGGACTGCGTGCTCCAGCGCAACGCTCGACCGCAGCCTTGTGAGCTGCGAGGCGAATTTTACACCTTCCTCTAAGGCATCGAGGCCGCTGCTGGAAGCAGGATGCCGGTCCTGGTGGACCCCTTGCTCCAAGTAGGTCGTGCGCGTCTCTGGTTCTGCTGCCCGCTCCTGCACGAAGCTCTCACCTGGAACACACTCCTGCTTTAGGGATGACGGCGATGTTCCTCCCTCTGGAAGACCTTCGTGCGTTCAGGCTTTACGAATCAGCCGAGTGCCCCGCTCTGCTGTTCCCCTTTGGGCCTGAAGTCTGGCACAATACGCGCTTGATACACGTCTAAATAAACTCCGGCTCCTCTCCTGCCTCTGCGGCTGGGAAAAGCCACTGTGACGAGCGTTGCAGAGGTCCCTGCAGTCCAAGAAGAGGTGATGTGCTCGGTCTTCTTCCCCTTGAGCCTTTGCAAGGAGGCCAGAAGCTTTGGCTACTGTCACCCTTGTACCTGAAGGATGTTGCCTTGTCGCTGCCCGTGCTGGCGTATACGACTTCCTCATGTCAGAGCGCAGAGCCCCAGATACGTAAAGCAGTCGCTTGTCACTAGCGTTCGCTCGATGCAGTGCAGGACTGAAAGGTCAGCGTCTCCACTCTGATAGGAAATCAGAGGTTTTCAGAGCTGAGAAATAATTCTGCTCCTTTGGAAGCATCTTGTGGTTAATTTAACAGTTGTTTTGAACTGTGAAAATGAACTAAGAAATACACATCCTTTTTTAAGGTTACAGTTTATCTTCTGGCAGCTTTGAAAATCTCTGGTTTCCGGAATCTTTTTTTTTTTTAATTTTCCAAACTTTACTTCTTTTCACAGAAAGGAAATGAATTGCAGAAGTAAACATGAACCAAAACAAGAATTCCCTCTTACCGTGTGTGAGCAGGAGGAATGCACAAGACAAACGCAGTTGTATCCCAATACGGCGCAATAAACAAATATTGTGACTCGTCGCATCCCTGTGTATTTTGTAAAGTGTCTCTAAAGAATGCTTACAAAATCGATCGCTAGCGACCAGCCAGATCCAAATTAGTCGGTTGAGGCGGTAGACCTGTGCCGTGATGGACTAGGAGGAGGGGATTAGTGGAGAGAAGGTTTAGGAGAGAGATTTGCATTTGGTGGTGAGGGCCTGAGATTTCACTGCTTACAGATTCTGAAACCGATTCCTTCCATCCCGTCTGTCGTAACACTTCCACAACGGCAGCTTTCCGGTTTTTATTCTCAGCTCTGCTCTGTTTGATACACCCGATCTCCCGTAGCGCGGTGGCTGGAGCGTGTGTTTATGGCTGCGGCGGAGGTTTCCTTGAGAAGGTGCTTTGTGAGCAGGATGAGCCCGTGGCCTGCAGCGCTGTGTCTGCGGGTAGCTGTGTGAGAAAGGGGGAATCCCTAAAGGCTCGTGGAGGAGAGAGAGTGAGGTTTCTTCTCTTTCTTTTGCAGTTGTCGCTGGAAAGCCGGTCCCCATGGCGGTTGGCCAGTCTGTGTCGGGCGCAAAGGAGCTGTCAGGACTTCTCACCACCCCCAAGTGAGTGCGACTTTGTTTTTTATAAGCTGTGGGTCTTTTCGACAGGCTGCTGATGGGAAGCACGGCAACAGGGCAATTTCTGCTTGTGGAGCTCTCTGGTATCTTGCTTATGACTGGAATTTTCTGAAGTGCAGGAGACTCTCAGGCTCCTGAAAACTATTTGTCAGCCGGCAGTCGAGTCTGAGAATGGCGGAAATGGGCAGAAGTAGAAGGTATTGTGGCTGTTGGGCTGTATTTCTATATGGTTTCCCAAATCCAAGTTTGCTTATCTCTGTCTTTTGAATGACTGTGGTGTCTTTGCCAGAAATTCAGTGTTGTCTTCAGTCCTTCCCTTTGTTCCCTCTGACAGTCAAGCATTTTTTTCCGAAGAGAGGGGAAAGAAGCCTCAGTATTGGTTCATGAAGTTGATTAACTGGCCGTAGGGATTTCGTTTGGGGAATGAATCCGACGTTGACCTCTCACATCACTTTTTTCCTTTTAATTCAAACCAAGCTTTGGAGAACCAGACTCTGACTGATCGGGGAGGGGAGAGGAAGAAGAGCTGTTCTCAAATAGAAAGTAGGTTTTAAATGGGAAATGTGTCACTGCAAGGTAGATTGCTTTTGTGTAGGGTGACGGTTGGACTCGATGATCTTAGAGGTCTTTTCCAACCTTAATGATTCTATGACAGAGCCCTTGCAGCACCTAGGTAGGCACACACATGTAACAAGCTCACTTCCAATTTGGAAATACATGGATTTTGCCTTAGGTGCTCCTTGTTCTAGCTGCCGCAGTGGACACAGGGAAGCTTCTCTCGCCTTGGGTTTTTGTAGCTCGTCAACTCCCTGCCTTACGCTTCCAGGAGTCCCGCTGGGTTGCGTTAGGCCAGTGACAGCTCGCTGTCGAAGCCATCATCGCCTTGCCCTGTGCAGTTTATCGTTAACTGGAGTCTTTCTCTTCTGCTCGCTTTGTAGGCTGAGTTCGGCAGCAGAAACCTCCTCCGCGAGTCCTGCTCCGTCTGCTGTGATCCCCAGCAGCACGGCGCCCAGCGCGTTCCACGCCCTGCAGAGCAGGCTGGTGGCCAGCAGCGCCCACTGCATGCAGGCCCAGCCAGCCAGTACCCTCCAAGGTACCTGCCTCTCTCCATGTCTCTCTTGTGAATACAAAAGGTAAACCAGGTTCAAAACCATTCGGTGGATCCCCTTTCTTGCATTCCCTGGTTGCTTTGGGTTTGGCTGAGGCAGCTTTTGTAGTGCTGTGCTATTGCAGAGCCTGCAGAGATCCAGTGGGATGCTATAGAGCCAGGCTGAAGGCGCAGTAGGTGACCTGTTAATTGTGTCATTGGTAAGAATTGATGCCTTGAGATACCAAACCCGACCTCCTCTTGCCTCCCGGGTTTCACAGCTAACCTCGTTCGTAGCTGCAGCAATGAAATGCGTTGGACTGCGTGTGTAGAGCGGCTAGTAGGATCCCCGCCGACCTCGAGGCGGGCTGCTTGGGACGCTGCTCTTTAAAGAACAGTTTTGCAGACACCCGCCATATGACAGACCTGGAATTGCATGCTAGTGAATTCTTCAAGCATGATTTCTTTATTCTTTACGTTTTTAGGAGCGGCATCTGCCAGCAGCCTGCTGCAAGGGCTGAGCTTCAGCCTGCAGGACATCGGGACCAAGTCATCAGCCCTTCCTGCCAGCGTGGCTGCTGCCGGGCCACCTGTGCAGGTACGCAGCCTGCAAACATCAGAGATCCCTCTCTGGAGGGAAGCTGTACGGAGGATAAAGCGGTAGGAGGCAGAGGGAACTTAGATAGGCCATGTTTGTTCCAGAACCAGAAGAGGTGAGGGATGGTAGGTGTGAACTGCAGCTGAAATGATGCATCCAAGCCTTGGCGGTGTGCCGGGGGCTAAGGGTTCCCGTACATGGCCTGAGATCTAGGAAACAGAGCGGTGGGAAGTTGTTTCTAGGCGGCCACCTAGAGAATGCTGAGGAGTTGGAGAGTGGACGGGGGGGATCAGCGGTCTTTCTCCTTCTTGTTCTTCTGGGAAAACGCATGCCTGTGACCTCTCGGGCGAGCTCCCCATCCCTGCAGTTTGAGGCAACCTCTTTCAGAACAGGTGGCTTCATTAGAAGTGGAGCCACAGTTTCTCCCAGTCATGCTTTCAGGTTGAAATGAGTATGTGCAGACTGGAAGGGACAAGTTTACTTGCCTTTAGACCTGGCTGTGGCCACCAGAATGAAGTGTGGAAACTCTGACCTCTAAAGACCTCTAGCTTCTGCGTGAGGGAGAGGCCGTGCTATCCCGGCATCCCCTTTACCTTCCAGGTACTCAGTGCTTCTGCTTCTCCTTCCAGACCGCAGCTGTGAAGACGCCCGCAGCTATCCAGAACCTGAGTGCCATAACCACGGGCACCGGCACAATTGTCCGCACCATCCCGGTTGCCACCTCTTTGTCTCTGGGAGCCTCAGCGAGTGGGAAGCCCACGGCCATTCACCAGCTGCTGACAAATGGGGGACTGGCAAAGCTGGCCAGCAGTCTCCCTGGCTTGGCTCAGATCTCCAACCAGGCAGCAGGTGAGGGAGAAGGGGGACAGGCGTGCGAGGCAGGTGCTTGGAGCGCCCCATCACCCCGAGACCAGCGTTTCCAAAGCTTATTTTGCCTTTGTGCCGTAGCTATGGACAGCTGCGTGCGCTAGCAATTTCTGAGCAGCTGCCTCTAATAGAAAGAGGCTTCTGATGCGGCCCCTGGTTGGTGAACGTGGCCTCCGCAGTCCCCGTGTCTCAGGGACGTCTCGCTCGCGTGTTTTCTAGGCTTGAAGGCCCCAACGACCATTACTGTGACGCTGCGTGGGCAGCCCAGCCGCGTGACCACGCTTAGCCAGGCTGCGATGGGGACTGTCCAGCCCCAGCTCGAGGAACAGCCGATGCAGACGCAGGCACCTCAGGTAACTTTTGGCATCTTCTCTGTAGAGAAAGTGCCCGCTGCTGCTCTTCTGAGCTTTTTCTGACCATCGTGGTCAAGAGCAGATACAGCTGTCGTGGGGAAAGTGTTCTTGGTCACATCTCTTGGGTGTGATGAGCTTTGTCGCTTTGCTGAGGCCGCGCAGAAAGGGGCCTCGCCAGGCGGTGGTCAAGAAGACCCAGTTCATCTTCGTGTCCGTTAGTGGCAGGGTCGATTGTGCTCGATACCACGCTAGTACCGCACCGAGGGAATCTCCAGCTAGACTTCGAAAGCTGACATCAGCATGGAAATTGTTACTGAAGCTCCAGGCTTTCTTGGCAGTAACAGGTTTTGGTGGGAGGAGGAAAGCTGCTTGTAGAGTGTTCAGGCAGGAGAGTGGGTTGGCTGTGCTGTCTGGAGCCGTATTCCTCTTGAAAATGCTGCTTTTGACTATTAGATGCCCTGATGTGAGGCTGGGCCCTGTGGGTGTTGGGGATACTGTACTATTGCCTTCTGCAGGTCCCCAGCTCCTGTTCTTTCTCACTGCCGTGCTCTTGAAACCAATATATGAAGTGCTGAGCGTGTGCTCCAAGGTTGTATCTGTTCGACACCGATCTCCTTTTGGAGGTGGATCACTGACAGTAGGAAAAGCTCTTACTATTTGGACTCTCAGCGCGTGCCAGGTACTGTCTCAAGGATCCTGGCTGCCTTCCTGCTTCCTAGGTTAAGTCTTGGCGCGGCTGAGTTGAAAGCACAAGATGCCAAGTCGGAGAGGGGTGTTTTTTGTTGTTGTGAACGTAGCGGTCTTGGGTGCTGTAACGTGGACCTCTCAACCCCAAATCCTGGAGGTAGCAAAAGGGGTAAATTTCCTGCAGATGTATCCTTGGGCTCCGTCTTAAACCACTGTCAATTTTGAGAAGGATCCATAAATGTGAGGGTGGAAAGGTTGGCTCTGACTCCCTGCACCGGACGGTTGGTCAGCGGTGGCTGTGATGTGCCATCAGCGAGGTTGACCCGAGCTCAGATGGCTTCCCCACGGTCCCAGCTCCGGTGCCGTACAACGCTCGGGTCTCTCCTGTAGGTACTTTCCTGGATGTGGGGATGTAGGAGAAAACGGGCAGCCCAGGCCTGGGGTCTGCCTTACGGGAGTGAAGGAGGCATTGCAGGAAAAGGGCTGCTGGTTGCCTGACTACGTACTGAGGGGTATAACTGACTGTCCAACACATGCTGACTGTAGTGATTTGAGGCAGGCATTTGCAGGGAGAAAGTAGTTCAAAGAACAAGTCAGCAAGCTCCCAGAACGATAAATGCTGCAGCTTGGGCAGTCGGACGAGTGTGGCGCGTCCAGTGTGGGGATCAAGCTCCAGTTCCCAACAGGGATTAACGAACTGGCACTGAAGGCTGAGGATGCCAAGATCACTCCAGATTGGCCGGGTTTGTTTGTTGCGGTTTTTTTTTCCCTCCTACATGTGATTTTCCTACTTTTGATAGCACTAACGCGGGTCCCGGGCAGGTATGCTGGTGTAGGAGAGGCAGAGCAATCTTCGCTTTGTAGATGAAGCTCTGTAGTTTTGGTCCCTGTGACTGGGCTGGCTTGAGTTGTGGGCAGCGTGGGGGAGGCAGGGAGCATGCTTCTACTCCTTGCTGCTGTCTGCAGAGGCTGTTTGAGGTTGCTTGAAGCCCTGAGATACATTTAGGGAGGTATTATCCTAAAGGTGAAGCCTTTGGATGGAAGTTGGGTAAGTATTAACAGCAGCAGCCATAAATCCTTAATTTGACCTGCGCTGCTCTAGAGCTGGCATTGCATCCACCGTTGCCGGTAGTTTCCACGCAGAGTCCTGGTTTACTGCTGGTTTAAAGCTCAGATTTGGGAGCATCCACGTCCTTCCTCCCTTGACTTTTCTGTGTTTCTTTCGGTCACTTTGCTAGCACGACAGAGCCTGCGAGCACTGGCAGAGCTGAGCTTAGAGCCGGCTAAGGTAGAGCTCGGAAACACAGAGCTAGTGACGCTCGTTGCACGTCCCACCTAAGCAGCGGGTGAGTCGCTGTCGGAGGTCTGAAACTCCTCATCCGTGTTGGAGGCCGGTTTTGTGCTCTTCAAAGGCTGCTTAAGAAACCATCGGAACTGGTGTGCTTTCCTTTATGTGCTTTGTTACCTTTGAGAGACCCTAAATATCCAGCAGAACAGTGACTCCGCAGCGTAACGAAACGTGGTACGGGTGAACTCCAGGGTTAACGAGTCCACGTACGGGTTAATGTTTTAAGGCGGTGGCACTTGGAACTGGATATTGGATGGTACGCTGTGACTTTTACCTACACTGCTGAGCTTGTGTGTTCAAGGTAGCGCTTAATTGTGTGGCCGGCTGCGAGAGCTGCTTCAAAAGCAAAATGAAAGCTGGCTTTTACAGGAAATGGAATGAGCTGTGTGTTTTTTGTAACTAATTATAGCCCTTGACATCAGCTCGTGTGTACCTTTAGCACATAGGATTACGTAATCTAGCAGGCCTTCCTGTAAAAGAGCAAATTTACAAAAGGCTTTGGGGGATAACGCCAAGGGCTTAAACTCTTCTGTTTTCAGCAGTAGCCAAAGCTGTTGTTGGTTGGGTTGCCTTTGAAATTCCAGCTGACGGCTCCAGCGTGCCTGTGCAGGAAGCGTGAAGCCCACGCATCGGCTGTGCGCTGTGATTTTCAAACTCTGGGGGCTGGGGCGATGCCTGTAGCAGCTGAGATGCAGTTTGAGTGGGTAACTTTTCCTTCCCCCGTGGGCATTAAACGGGAGGCGGAAGACTGAGGAATCTCCCTGGGGAGTTTGGTGCAAATGCTTTCTGTGAGTAGCAGAGTGAGAAGAAGCAAGAGCGTTTGGGTGGCTTTAAAGTGAAAATACAAGCAAGCTTCAGCTTCTCTTTTCAAGAAACTGCTCCACGGTGGTTTGAACGTGGCTTTTTGTATGGGTTCCCCCCTGCAGCATGGCTATATCCTGAAAGTAGCTCCATAAAGTGTGGAGCTGATGCTGGTGCTGGGTCACGCTCTTGTTTTCGGCTTAGTGGCACGAAGATTCACGCTGCGATGACCGGGGCTGCAAGCTGAGGTCATAGTTCGAGCTTTGGGCAAGGGTCTCTCCCAGATGGCACGAGGAGAGCTCTGACTCCAGCCCTTGCCGCTGCCCAGAGCCGGCTGCTGGTGGTGGATGTGCTGTAAGCAGGCAGTAAACACCTTTCCCTTCCTGAAGTCTGACCCTTTCCACTCCCAGGGGCAGAAATAGTGATTATAGCTAACGGAGCACCGTTAAATTGCTGCACAAGGCATGGAAAAGCAGGCTGCGACCTGCGTGAGCAGCAGGTAGGGGGGGGGCTCAGGCTTAAGCTTAAGTGGTTCTTGTCAGCGGTGGAGGAACGTGAGCAAGTCTGACCGAAGAGGTGGGTGTCTGCTTTTGTAGCTGGAAAAGCTGCTTTGGAGCTTGAATTATGTCATCTCAGGGCTGTGGGGGCTCCCAGGGAGAGCACAGGAGCGCATGCAGTCGGCTCTCTGCAGTATCAGCTTGCAGATGCACTTGGACGGAGCTCAGGCAAGTGAAGCCGACCCAGAGGCGTTTGAAGAACCCCTCGAATGGGGGAATTTCCAGGTATTTCGGTGAAGCTTGTCAGCGCTCTCCAGGGTGTGCTGCCATCTGCCTTAGGACACGAATCCAAACTCCCCAGTTGTCCCGGTCTTGGCCATCCGTGGACACTGGTGCTGTGTAACCAGCTGGTTCTTGTCAGAGAGGCTTTAACGTCTTCGTCAAGCGAGAGGGAAGCTCTTCTGATGCAGAGGACGGTGTGTGCTGTTCCCAGTTTTTGCTGGGAACTACTACTGGTAGGTAGTTAGACTACTGGTAATAGCGCGTCATTCTTGCAAGTGGGTCTTTGCGGTGCGGGAACCGTTCTTGAGCTCCTGGCTGTTGCTTCACTCTTGCTGCAGAGGAAACAAGAGCACGACTGATTTCCCTGACAGCCACAGACGGGGATAGAGCCATCCCATAACGCTCCAGAAAAAGGCAATGAGTTCGTGCCGGTCTCAGCCCAAGCACCGACAGTGGTGTCGGTGCTGCAGATGACACCATCATGCTTCTAAAATACAGATCTCTCTGGATTTTCTCTCGGTACGCGTTTTTCCTTGAGCTTGGTAATGACTGGTCGGAGCGAGGGCAAGGCTAGGAGAAGCAGGGAGAGGGCATGCTCTGATTTTTTTTTTTTATTATTATTTTTTTTTTTAGGTGAGGGCTAGCGCAGGTCCCGAGGAATGGTTGCAGCCCCCCGCAGATGGTGTATCCTCAGCAGCGGGGCACTTCCAGTAGCTCTCCGTTACTTTAACCCTTCCAGGCTCCAGACGGTGCTGTTGGGAACCTGGCCGCCCCAGCTACCCG
>NW_008824821.1:25159-27762 GCF_000699105.1 Pygoscelis adeliae
CGGGTTGGAGCCATGCCACCGGGTGACGTGTGCGGAGTCACCCTGGGGAATAGCTGCCTGAATGCTGCTTATTTTTAAGCTCGTTGCTTTTTTTTTTGTTGCCCCCCTCCTCCCTTTAAGTTAGGTTCCCCCATGGATTCTTTGCACAAGGAGTTTTGGCTCAGTGCAGCTGATTTTTGAGCAGTTGGCAAAGAGCGGGGTGTTAAACTTGAGCCCAAACACAGAAGGGATTATCTGCAGTTTGTGTTTAGGGCCCCCGTCACGCGCTCGTAGCACTAAGCGCTCTCCCTGCTGCCTACATTTACTTACCTTGCCTGGGGAGAGCAGACCCATCCAATTGCACCTAAATAAATATTGCAGAGCCGCTACCCAGCCAGTAGCCTCAGACTTAAAAGGAATAAAATGGACACAAAGCGGTGATGTGGCCCATGGCGTCCTCAAAGGCTTCTGTACCAAAGAGCCCGCTGCCAGCCGAGCCAGCGTTTTCGTTTTCCTCGGTCCAGCCGATTTCCAAGCAAGCGGCAGGGCGAGCAGGTAGTCAGCACTCGGGCCAGATCTGGCGGTTGAAGTCCAGTGGGGCTGTGCCAGTTTCCCGAAGGGCAAACGAGGCAGCTCTGCAGCGTCTCTGTTTTACCACGCAGTCGGCTTTGCTTGCAGGCGTTCAACCCAACTATCCGACCTCTGCAGACCCTCAAACTCTGCTTTTCTCCCCCAGGACTCAGCAGGGAGGTGCAGAAGCACTGGGCTTAAGTCCTCCTTCTGTGTGGTTTCTTTTTTGTCTTGTTCCTTTTGTTATTTGTCACAACTAGGGGATGAAGTTCGATCCGTGGAGGACTTGTACCTGCTTTCGCTGGAGGTTCGGGCTGGCTTTGCATCCCGCGGGGAGGACTAGTTTGCAGGAAAGCTGCTGGAGCAGCAGGGCGGACTGGGGTGTTAGCGCAGGAAATTTTCCGGACTCAGTTTCATGGAGCAGTCGTTGCCCATGTCTTAACAGCATCATCGCATGTCTGTGCCGCTTGCCCCAGCCCGCGGGGGTGGCTGGAGTTGCCTGTTCCCGCCGTCCTCCTGCCCTTCCAGCCTCCCTGGTTCCCCTCGGGATGGTGGGGGTCGGTGGTCCCATCCTGGTTAGGCGGTCGGTCGTCAGCCTTCGCTCCGTGCCCTCCCCGCTCAAGGCACTTCATTTCGGAGAGTTCCACGCCGCGCTGGTGGTGTTCGTGGCATGCCGTCACCGCCGATGAGCGCGAGGGACACCGGGGCGCGTCTTTGACGCCGCTACATCAGAGAGAGACGGTGCTGCGCGCCAGGTGACCCAGCGCGGCTGGGCCGCTTTCCGCTCTTCGGTGCGGGCTGCTGAGGGACGGAGCAAGTCGCAGCCTTGGGCGACTGCAGGGGCAAAACCATGGGCTGCTCCAGGTTGGGGTCCTTCTGGCCAGCGTTGGCTTTAACCAGCAGCGGGTCTCCAGGCTTTTTCCCATCCCTTGAGCGCGTCTGAACCCAGTGATTAGATTTCAGTGAAGTCTCTCCCCCCCCTGTTGCTCTCCGGGCTGTGGCTACTGTAGATGCAGCTGGGGAGCCGACTCGGACAGGGTAACCACCACGATGCAACCTCTGCCGTTGCCTTGGAGCACAGAGGGCTTCATTTCACAAAGCCTAAAGTCTTTCAGCCCCCTCCCGGGGTGGAGCTTGATGAGGGTCTGAGCACCCCCAGCGCTGCTGGTGGGACGGAGCTGGAGATGCCGGAGACGAGCAAGAGCTTGCCTTGAGCCGGGCGGCTGAGGGCAACGTGAGCTCGGTGTGGTGTGTGGCAGCTCGGCAGGTAGGATGGGGCAGGATGGAGCCTGCTTGGCTAAGGAAGAACCGTGGCGTCCTGTCCCAACGGGAGGGGACTTTTTTGGGGAGAAGATCAGACCCTGAAGGAAGAGAGGGGCTTCCTTGGGGGATCTGAGCGGTCTAGGAGGGGAGCGGTGCTGATGGTGCCCAAGTTTAGCTGTTGCGCTTTCCTCGCCCGGGCTGTGACAGCGCTGGGGTTTGTTCTGGGGTCTCGCTCTGGAGAGCGGTCAAGGCCAGGTCTTTCTGTTCGGTCTGAAAGCCCGCGACTCGGCCGCTGCGGCTGAGGGCTGCAGCCCAGGGTGGGCACCACGTCCCCATGGCTGCTGACCGTGCTCTCCCCTTCTCCGCAGTGACCACCACCAGCCCCATGAAGACGCTCTACGTCATGTCGGACGCCAAGCTGTCTGCGCTTACCAAGTCTGTGATGGGTGAGGCTACCTCTGTCCCCCTCAAACTGCCGGGCATCCAGCCTTCCTCCTCCTCTTCCTCCTCGTCTGCCAGCTCTCCCACTGGCACCGTCACCTTCGCCACCTCCCCCCTGGCCAGCGCCCCTAGCCCTCCCGGCAGCCTGGTACACTCGAAGGTGGGACCTGTCCTGCAGACCGCTTCCAAGACCGTCATCCTGACCTCGACGCTGGCCACGATGAAGGGTGATGGACCCCTGGGGCACATCGGGGAGAAGGTCAGCCTGACCAAGAGCGCCGCGGCCCTCGGCCATGCTCTGGGGGCAGTGGAGACCCTGGGGAGGGTTCCCTCCGTGGTGGATGACGGGA
>NW_008824821.1:27859-28825 GCF_000699105.1 Pygoscelis adeliae
CCCCTTCATCGCCACGGCGGGGCCCCCGCCCGGCCAGAAGCCATAGGGACCCTCGGGACCCCCCTCGGCTGCGACCGGGCGCTTTGGGAAGACCGAGCTCGGCTGCGGGGTGGGAGAGGAGCAGCCCCGTGGGCACGGGGGGCTGGTTCAGGCCGGAGCAAACCGGGGGGATGTTTTTCTGGTTTTGTTGCTGTTTAATAAACCTTTTTTTTTGTTCTTCTTTACTGACTTCCTTGCACGTGTCCCTTCCAAAAGCGGCTTTGCTTGCAGCCCAGCCCTCGACCACTTTTGTCGAGGGCCAATTTCTCTTGCCGTGGAGGCATGGAGGGACAAAGCAGCCTTGTGCAGGCAGGGAAGAATTCGTGCTGTGGGTCCTGGGAGCAGGCTGGGGAGCAACGAGGGCAGCTCCTCCTGCCCGTGCCGTCTGCCGGTACGTCCCTCCTCTGAGCAGAAGTTTCAACTGATTCCTCCTACTGTTGGGAATATTTATACGTGTGCCGAAAAAGGCTCAACTTCAACCTGCCCTGAGCCTTGACTTAACCTTTACGGTTGTGTTTGCATCGGCAAGCAGGGGTAGCGCCGGGCACCTGGGCAGCTCGTGCTCGAAACGAGGGAAGCAGCAGAAGGGGTGACGCAAAATGGGCGCCGAGATGACGAGGTGAGGCCGAGTTTGGCACCGTCGAGGGTGGTTTGCCGGGGCTCAGGACAAGCGGTTTCCCCCCCTCCTGCCCCACCGCCCCCGGGGCTGTCACCGGGCTCCGGGGCTTGCTTTCGCAGGACAGAGCTTAGGGCTGTGATTCGGTGGGCTTTTTTGTGGTTATCGGGGATAATCCCAACGCTCTCTTATGTCTCCATCCCCTGCTGCGGCTCTGCTGAGCCCCTCGACCATCGCTTCCCCGGAGGGACGCAGGGCGTGATGCAACGTTTGCCGGCTGAGACGCTTTCGGGGAGCGTGATTCTTGGCAG
>NW_008824821.1:29274-31110 GCF_000699105.1 Pygoscelis adeliae
CCTGGGGTTTTGGGGGGGGGGCGGGGGGGGAACTGGCAAGATTTTACTTTGCCGGCAAGATTTTACTTTGCCAGCAAGCTGGGTTCAGCCCAGGCAAAAGTTTCCCGCGGGGAAGGTCGTGGGTGCGGGATGACCTTGAACCCCAAGGCTGAGCTAGCCCCTGGCGCAGGGGCTTTGCCGATGGGATGCCACTAAACACGGTACCTTCTCCCCGAGCTGAAACAGCCGGGATGAACTTCGGCTCCGCTCTAGCATCCGCGGCACTCGCGGACACAAGCGCGGTGGTAAAAACACGGGTCTGCTGTCGACCTGCAGTGGTTTTGAGCAGCTCATCTCTCTTTTCCAGGCCTGAAGTCAAGAGTTTCTCTGCTGCAATGACAATAATAAGGCTGAGACACCCTTAGGAAGGTGGCATCTCCCGTGCCCTCGCTCCCAGGTGCGGAGGCAGCTCTTCGTGGGAAGACTCGAGCGCCGTGGCCACGTCCTCGCTCACAAACCGGGGTTGATGGTGTGTGTTTTGGCAGCGAAGCTCTCGGGGGTACAGCCGGGGCGGTCTGCAGCGCGTGCAATGCCTTCCCGATGTCCAGGCTGGAGGATCCAGGAGCGGTTGGGTCAATGATCCTTCTCGACGAGTCTAATGCTAAAAGCATCATGGAGTGACCGGTGCTGCCGGGGGCTAACTCTCCTTTTCCAATTTCTATCCCAAAGCTTTTCCCTTCCGTGGATAGTTGTCCTTAAAAGCCGACTTACTGCTCCTGCTCCACCTGAAGCCATAACCCTCTCTGGGGACGAGCAAGTGCCACCGTCCCTCTGGCCTTTCCGCTTCGACAGCTCGTGGCGAGGTGCCCGGGACGGCGGTGAGTGGATGCGTTTGTGGGGAGCAGCCGGCACGAGAAAAGCGAGTCCTGTAGCTCCGACGAAGCCCTTCAGGCCGTTTGCAACGGCTCCACAGGAGCTCCCGGAGGCAAAAAGCACCTGGAGATGTTGCTGGGCTGGTTTGCGCTTGGGACACGTGGCTGCTCCACGAAACGGCTGCGATTCCCCCCAAAACTGATGCGGAAAAGCACCTCCTTCCCCACGGGATCGGGGTGGCCCCGAAGGTAGGTCTCAGCCCACCCCCACGGCATCACGAAACACCTCTGGAGCTCCGTGCTTGGGGCGAGGATCCCCCCAAACCCTGCCCCGATCTGAGAAATCAAGGACACCCCAAACGCCGCCAGGTCGGGACCATCCAGCCAGTTTTATTTCGGGCCCTGGCTCTGCAACCAGCTCAGCCGCTGCGGCTGTTGGAGGTGCGGAGCAGCAGCGAGCGGAGCGGCCGGAGCGCGTTCCGGGCAGACACCCAACGCAGTGGCCGCTTGCCGCAGTCCCAAACCCCTGAAAAACCTCCGGAGCCCCGGACGGAGGCAACGTGATTAAAAACCCAAATTGCATCGCGTGGCGGGAGCCAGCCGGGGCTCTGGACCAGGGAGTCGCTGAGCATCGCCGGCACGGCAGGATGGGAGTAACCATCGCCCGGCTCAGCCCCCTCCCTGCACCATCCGAAACCGCGCCGGGGCACGGCATCGCCAGCAAAATAGAAACCTCCACCACTCATTTTGCTCCCTTTTTTTTATGTGTGTATGTATATATATATATAATATATATATATAAACCTTGTGATATTGGTAGTTAAGTCACCGGCGTAACTATGTCGGATACAAACAGCTCTAAGATCAAGAGTAAAAATGACACGGTCCAGATTGTCTCCTCTTAGTCCCCTTGCCGCAGGCTCTGAAGCGGTGACCGGCTCCGGCACGTGCCTTGCTGCCTGGCTCAGCCACCGCGGCCCCCCCG
>NW_008824821.1:38062-40078 GCF_000699105.1 Pygoscelis adeliae
CGCAAGGAAAAGCTTCTCCCCGAGGGGAGTTTTATTTTTTCATCCCGTGGAATAGATGCTGGAGAAAAAGGGGAATTCTTGAGGTTGAAAGGTGTGGCTGGGGTGATAGCGGCCATCTGTGCACTGAAAGGTGTCGGGGCTCAGCCAGCGAGGAAAGCCCAGTGCCGGCCGCTGCCTGAAAGGGAGAAGGAAAAGGAGAAGGAAAAGGAGAAGAGGTGGAGGAGAAGGAGAAGGAAATGGAAAAGGAAATGGAGAAGGCGACAGAAAAGGAGAAGGAGGAAAAGGAGAAGACGGCGAAGGAGAAAGAGTCAAATAATGAAAGCCCGGCTGCTGGGGATGGCGCCGGATTGGCAGCGCCGGTGGCACCCGCATCCCTTTGGGGCACAAAGTGCGGCAAGAGGGTTCGTTATCTCCCGGGGGTTTGGTGGGGCTTTGGGGCTGCGGGAATCGCCAGCACCCTCCTCCCGTGGGTTAATCCCATCGGGTGCTGGTGTAGAACCACAGCTCTGTTCCGAAGCCTGACCCTCTGAATTATGAATATAAAGCCGTGAAATATCTCCCTGGATTTAATATCTCCCTGGATTTAATTACCCCGTGATTAACCGATGTAATCACCGGGAAAACAGCCTCCTCGGGGAGCTCACGTGAGCTGAGCGCCCCCCCCCCCACCAGGGGAGATGCTGCACCCACGCCGGCACAGGGGGTTTATTATTTAGGAGATAAAAACCACCTTGATTTAGGGGAGCAGCCGGAGCCGGATGCTTTTGGATGCTGCTGCAGCACCCTGGGTGCTGGGGGCAGCTTTGGGTACCCCCCATCGAGAGGGGGCTGGGGGGGCTGCAAAAGGAGGTCCCAGCCGCGGTACCAACACCTTACGCCCCCGCCCTCTGCCAAAGAGGTGGCACAGCTGAACACCAGCCTGACCACAAGGGTCTTTCCAGGGAGAGTTAATTAGTGGGGCATTAATAAGGCCTAACGACCTTACCTGGGGCGTCCCACCACCCATGGGACCTATTTAAGCTCGAACCCAGCCACAGAGCCTGTTGCTGCTGACCCCCAGCCGGGGCTGTGCATGTGTGGGGATGCATGAATTCATGGGGCTGCGCACCTACGCAAGCACCTGTGACCATAAAGGACCATATATCTGCAGAGGGGCACCCAGGGACCCCCGTATGCTCATGCACGTGGTTTTGGCGGGGGTGCAGGCGGCACCTTCGGCTTTGGTGAGGGTGCAAGGGGTAGAGGCAGCGCCACTGGGTGAGCACGAACCCTTTCTC
This sequence comes from Pygoscelis adeliae, assembly GCF_000699105.1. Classification (NCBI taxonomy): domain Eukaryota; kingdom Metazoa; phylum Chordata; class Aves; order Sphenisciformes; family Spheniscidae; genus Pygoscelis; species Pygoscelis adeliae. Next base: position 39,340 of record NW_008824821.1, read on the forward strand.
CCATCCTGAAAATACCCAAGGGTAGGATGCAACAGGCGTGGAGCAGAGCATCTCCTTTTCGGCACCTCCATCCCACGGCACATCCTGCGCGGTCCGGGGCAGCGCTCAGCCCCTTCCTGCCCGCGGGGGAGGAAGAGCGAGGGCTGCGAAGGTGCTCGGTGGAGGAGCTCGAGCTCAGCCGCCCCGTTTTCTCTGCATGGAGGTGGCCCCATGGCTTTTCTCCGACGGCTTTTTGGCTTTTCGGAAAAGAAGAAGCTGCCGAGGAGGTACGAGCACGTCAGGCGGGATGTCGACCCCGAGGAGGCCTGGCTGGTGCTGGGCGAGCTGGGTGATGGTGCCTTCGGCAAGGTCTTTAAGGTAGGAGGGCACCCCGAAATGCCGCCGGTGCCCCAAGGGTTTTGCAAATGCTTTTTTTTGGGGGGTGTTTTTTTCGGTGCTGTCTCTTATCGTGCAGCTTCCGGCATGCAAGAAGCTTAAAAAACCTCTAAACAGCCCCAAATTTCTAGCAGAGGATGGCAGGGTCCTCACCTGGTGCTGGCTCAGCCCATCGCCGGCCTTCGGCACGGGGAGAGCCACCGGCTCCTGGAGCCGGCCTGTTTGCTGGCGGGTGTTTGCCTCCTTGGTTGGAGCGAGGGGGTTGAGACGGGGGTGTTTTTCTCTGAAACCACGGTGCAGAGCCTGAGCGCGACAGGAAACCTAAATTCGCCGCTCATCAGACCCGCGGCAGCAGCCGGCTTCC
>NW_008824821.1:40416-58459 GCF_000699105.1 Pygoscelis adeliae
TGGGACCTCCGCAGCGTGTTTTCGGATACAGCGGGACGCTCCGGGACCCACGCACAGGGTGGCACGGCCACACCGGGGCCACCTGCGCATCAGCCCCGTGCGCGGGGCGGCCGTACATCCCTCTCCTTCCTGGCTCTGGTGACAGTGAGGTCCCCGTGTCTGCCCTCGGCATTTGGCTCGGCGGCACCGAGCACCTGGGGAGGGATGCGACGGGTCCGAGCTCCCCCCTCGCCGAAAACCACGGGGCTGCTCCTTTCGTGCCCCACGAGCCCCCGCGCAGCCTCTCCCCCAGGCGCAGAACAAGGCGACAGGGGCGTTGGCGGCTGCCAAGGTGATCGAAACCCCGAGCGAGGAGGAGCTGGAGGACTATGTGGTGGAGATCGAGATCTTGGCTTGCTGCGACCACCCCAATATCACCAAGCTGCTGGATGCGCTCTACTGGAACGGGCGGCTCTGGGTGAGCTGCGGAGGGTGCTGGTGCCCCCACCCTGGCCACAAACCGGGGTCCCACCGGCATCTCAGAGCTGGGGGGGGACTCGGTCTGGAGGGGACATGATTGCAGACCAGGGTGGGAAACCTCTCCCTGCAGATCCTGGTGGAGTTTTGTCCCGGAGGGGCCGTGGATGCAGCGATTTTAGGTAAAGAAATGATTTTTTTTCTGGCTGGCGCACGGCCGTCGGAGGGTTTGGGATGGGATTGCCAAATTTCACGGCGTGGGAGGGAGTCCTGGGCTTGTGCGGCATCTCCAGGAGGGAGGATGGGTTGGGGTGCATCTTCCTCCAGGTACCCCCGGCTTTGCGGGGGGTGCTGGGCGGGAGGCATTGTTAGCGGCGGGGTTCGTTTGCGCTGCCGGCAGAGCTGGAGAAAGGGTTGACGGAGGAGCAGATCCGAGCGGCTTGCAAGCAGCTGCTGCTGGCGCTGCAGTACCTGCACGGCTGCAAGATCATCCACAGGGACGTGAAGGCTGGCAATGTCCTGCTCACCCTCGACGGGGACGTCAAGCTGGGTGAGTCCCAGGGGAGTCGGGGCCCCGTGGGGCGGAGGGAGGCCAGGAGTGAAGTCCCAGGGGTGCTGTGCCCCAGGGATCCTCTCTAACAGCCGCTTTCTGCTCTGCAGCCGATTTTGGCGTCTCGGCCAAAAACTCCAGCACCGTCCAGCGCCGGGTGTCCTTCATCGGCACCCCGTACTGGTAGGTGGGGGGAAGAAATCCCTGGGGATGGTGGGATTTGGGAGTGCAGGCAGGCGGGCTGGGGGAGCCCAGGTGTCCCGCTCCTCTTGCGGATGCTCGCAACCGGCTCCTCGACACCAGGAGCATCTCAAGAAACCAGATCTTTCCTCCTCCAGCCAACACCGGCTCCAGGGTGGGCTTCTCAGTAGCATGAGACTATGTATGGAGAGGACAGACGGGGTGCTGGTGGGTGCAAGCCCTCCTGCGGTAGCGTTGGAGGAGTTGGGGTTGAATCTCACCTCTTCTGCCTGTAGGGTTGCCTCTGGAGGGGATGGCACCTGGGTTTGGTTTCAGGGGGAGATACCAGCCCCCAGCCCAGGGCAGGCTGGACCTTTTCCCCTCTCTCCCACGCGCAGGATGGCCCCAGAGGTGGTGCAGTGTGAGACATCCAAGGAGAGCCCGTATGGCTACAAGGCTGACATCTGGTCACTGGGCATCACGCTGATCGAGATGGCCGCGATGGAGCCCACCTCCCACGCGCTGCACCCGAGATGGCCGAGATGGAGCCCCCCTACCACGAGCTGAACCCCCTCCGGGTGCTGCTGAAGATCGCCAAGTCCCAGCCGCCCACTTTGCGTCATCCCAAGAGGTGGTGAGTCCCCGTGCGGAGATGTCACCCCCAACACCGGTGACGGTGGGAGAAGTTGTCCTTATGGGGCAGTCCTGCTCGAAGCCATATCCCGGCAGCTGGGATGGGCTCTTGGACCATAAGCGATGCTGGTCGTGGTTCCTCCAAGCCCAGCTCCAGAGGTGGCACCGAGGTTTCCCATCACACCGCCTTTGCCCACAGAAGGCGACACCGGTGGGCAGCACCAGGGTGGGGACCTCCTGCCAAGGTGCTGGCAGAGCCTGAGCGTCCCTAGCATCACCCCAAGCTCTGCGGGGTCCACAGTGGGGGTGACAGGGAGCTTCTGGCCCGGTGCTCACAGGGACCATCCCGCAGGTCTGAAGACTTCAAAGACTTCCTGAGGAAATCCTTGGAGAAGAGCCCTGAGGCGCGGTGGTCGGCCAGCCAGCTCCTGCAGGTGGGTAGCACCCATCGCCACCTGCTCGGGGTGGTGGGACCCATCTCCAGTGCTGGCCCCGCTCACCTTCCTTGCTCCCACCCAGCACCCCTTCGTGGCGGGCACCTCTGACAAGCGGCCGCTCCGTTGGCTGGTGGCCGAAGCCCGGGCTGATGTGCTGGAGGAAGAGGATGAGGAGGAAGGTCCGGTCCCCTTGGTGCGTGAGTAGCGGCTGGTGGGGTGCAAGATTCCCTCCAACCTCTCCACGAGCTCGTTGAGCCTCACCTCTCCCCTGTTGTCCACCCCACAGCCTGGACAGGAGCATGGAGAGTCCCCCTGCTCCCCGACACCAGGGGGTTCCCTGGAGCATCAGCCCCAGGACACAGTGGGGAGAGTCGGCGAGGAGCCGGGCATCCCATCCGACGTCTGGGCGGTGGCAGAGCCCAGGACCAAGAGAGCGTCCGACTTCTTGAAGCAAATGAGGAGGAGGTCCTCGCCCGAGCCCGTGGGCTCCGTGAGGCTCCCTGCAAAGAGGCCGTCTGAGTTTCTGAAGCTGATGCGGCGCAGGTCATTTTTTGGAGGGATGAAGTCCCGAGAAACAGCTAAGGAGCAGCACGGGGCAGAGCCGAGCGGGCTGGAGATTATGGCGCTGGATGTTCCTCAAGGGACATCAGCCCCGGCAGAGGCAGGAGAAGTTCAAGGGTGTCGAGAGGAGGAGACCAGCCCCCTGGGGACCCCCTGCAACGTGGCCGAGCTCCCCTCGGGGCCACAGCGGGCAGGAGACCTTGCTGAACTGCAAGAGCTGAAGGCAGAGCAGGTTGGACCCAAGGCAGAGCCCCAGGAGGAAAGCCAATGTGCCGACGCATCACTGGTGGCTGAAATGCCCGTGGAGGGATGGCTTGCAGCACACCTGAGCCCCGTTTTGACCCCCAAAAGTGATACAAAAAAGGAGTCAAGCAGAGACCCTACTTGTAACTCGCTGACCCTGCCTGCACCCACGGACGGGGACTGGCTCAGAGGTTTGGCCGTGGGGCAGCTGGTGGCAGCCCTGGACCTGTGGACCACGGGGGCCAAAACCCAGAGCTTCAAGTCGCTGGCAGAGCATCAGCACCGGGTTACTCGGTCGTTGCTAGACCTGAAGGTTGAGGCTGGCTCCACTGGGGATGAAGATGGCCTTGGGAAGGATGGCGATGGAGCAGGGAGGGCACCCATGGGATCTGAGGGTGCTGGAGAGCCTGGGGAGACTGAGCTGGTGGAGGAGAGGGTGTCACGGGGTGAAGAATCACTGATGCCCACTGTGACAGAGGAGGTAGTGGTGGGGTCAGATGTTCTCGAGGGGTGGCAGGAGCCTCTGGCTGGTCTGGGAGAGGCCGGAGAGAGGAACAATGCGGAGAGAAACTCAGCCGTGTGTGAGCCCACCGCTGACCCCCTGGACCTGGTTGAGCGGGAGGTGGGGAAGAATGAGGAGGAAGCCACAGACAACACTGAAACTGGGGTGGAAACTTTTCCCGAGGAAGCCCTGATGCCAGCAGAAGTGAAATTGGAAGAGGATGTTGTAAATGGGTGTTTGACTGGAGACCGTAAACCAGCGGGAGATGCAGCTAGCCCGGGGAAAGTGATGCTGGCAGAAGAGGAACCGGAGGCAGCCTCTGCAGCATGTGCAGGAGAGGGATCTGCAAGTGAGGAGGCTCAAAATCCAGCAGAGGATTCATCCCTCGTGGAGATCCCGGGGCCTGCTGAAGAAGAAACAGAAGAGAAAGCAGAAAACAGCCCCAGAGACAACCAGCCAGGAGCTGCTCACGGGAATGGCTGGAAAGGACAAGATGGAAATGATGGAGAGCTTGGAGAAGATGGGGTACAGGTTGCTCCAGCTCCTGAAGGGCCATCAAGGGATGGATCTGGAGAGGAGATGGGTGGCTTGGAGGGTCACGGAGCAGTGCCAGAGCCCCAGGAGGCCCTTGTTGGACATCCAAAGGCCAGAAAGACCATGAGCTTTGATGCTGCCCTTGTCCGCACTTCTTCCCACGCGCGGGCAGCGTGGGAAGCAGGGAACGCACCGGATCCATCCCTCACGTCAAAGCAAGGAGAGGAGCCATCCCCTGTGGAAGATCCTGTGGATGTACGAGGTCCAAGTGCCCTCCCTGCAGCAGCGCAGCCTTTCCCCTCTGCTGGGGAAGCCCAGCAGGTGAGAAGCTTGCAGGTAACATGGTCACGTGAAGCTGCCCCCCCCCGCCCCTTGCATGGGCTCCCCTGTTGGGTCTATGTAGTTTTGGGCCGCCTGAGCTCAAACCATTGCTCTCGGTCGCAGGAACCTGCCTCGCTCCAAAGGACGGTCAAGAAAACCCGGAGGTTTGTGGTGGATGGGGAGGAGGTGAGCGTGACGACCGCCAGGACCGTCGGCAAGGCCGGGGCAAGGGATGTGATGGTGCGCTCGGCTCGGTGAGTGATGCTGGTAGTGGCCACCAGACACCTCCCATCTGTTTCTGGACAAGGAGGACCAGGGGCAAAGGAGAGAGGGTGCGGGAGGGAGGATGGGTCTATGGGGCTCTGCAAAGCACAAGTGCTTGACCTCCAGGCTTGGAAAACCCTTCTGCCTCCCTGGCCGGGGTCTACTAGCATGAGCAAGCCCTTCCCTCCATCCTCAAGGCTGTGCCGTAGGGGCACACGAGGAGCCAAAATGTTGCCCAGCCCCATATCTGGTGTGTCCAGCAGCCAGCTTAAGTAAAGAAGAGGGGAAGATCTCCCATAAGCTCTCACGTCACCCAAGGAGAGTAGGAAAGGATGAAGGGGAAGATGGAGGGGCAGCAACATCAGCTGAGCTTGGGAGCGTGGCCACCATGGACCCAATGGGCGTCCCGTCTTCCTTCTTGCTGGAGAAAGTCTTCTCTGTGGTGTTGCACCAGGGCTGAGCTTCTCCCTTCCTTTAGCCACCTACAAGTCAGGCATCCTGGGAGAGAGAGGTGCCTCCAGGGCCACCTTTGGGCCCCCTCTCACCCCAATTCCCCAAACCTTTAGGCGCCAGGAGCTCCGTGAGCTGCGAGTGCTGCAGAAGGAAGAGCAGCGAGCTCAGAACCAGCTGGAGCAGAAGTTTCACCAGCAGCGGGAGCAGATGTTTCGTCACATCGAGCAGGAGATGACGGTAACCGGACCATCGTCCCTTGGTGCCATGATATGGTCAGAGAGGGAGACGTGCAAGGGGGTGCTGGGGTCCCACTGTGGGAGATGCCAGGGTCTGGGGGGGGTTTGGTTGCTTCGGTGGCCGCTTTTTCTGGCCACTTCTTCAGCCCCATTAACCACATCTGCATGGCAGAGCAAGAAGGAGTTTTATGACCGGGAGGTGGAGAGCTCAGAGCGGCGCTACCGGCAGCTGAAGGAGCGGCAGGAGCTTGAGTACACGACGAGGCTGCGAGATGAGGCCAAGCGCCTCAAGTCTCTCCAGGAGAAGGACTGTGGGAGGAGGATGCAAGAGCTGAAGGGCAATGGGAGAGAGGTGAGGGTCTGGGGTAGCGCTGGCTCCCCCGGCCGTGCCACCAGGAGCCTGGGAACCATCTCCCCTGGGTGCTGGGACCAAGCCCCTCCGTTGCTCACCGCAGGAGCAGCGGTTCCTGCAGCAGCAGCAGGAGGAACTCAACACAGCCCTGCAGAGGGTCGTCCAGGAGCACAAGAAGAAGATGACGTCCATCGACTGGGAGTGCATCAGCAAGATCCATAGCCTCAGGAGAGGTGCACTGGGCTGGGAGGAGGATGAGGATGGAAGGTTCTTGGGGAGGGGAGCAGGGGGTCTGGCTGGGGTTTTTTGGAGGTGGTCATGGTGCTGTGGTCTTGCCCGGCAGCCCGCGAGTCAGTGGTGTGGAGCATGGAGCAAGGGCACCTGCAGGAGAAGTACCAGCTCTTCAGGCAGCAGGTGAAGGAGCAGCACGCGTTGCAGAGGCAGCAGCTCCGCAAGCGCCATGAGAAGGTGAGGTGGGAACCGCCGGCGATGCCCTCCCAGCCCTGCGGGCTCCCAACCCCTCTCCTGGCTCATCCTCCTGCCCCTTTCCCAGGAGACAGAGAGGATGAACCGCTTCCACCAGCTCTTGGTGGAGGATCTGAGGAGCCAGCAGGCACAAGAGCGGGCTCAGCTGCTGAAAAGCCAGCGCTGCGATGCCAAAATCCGCCTGGCCGTCTTCAAGGACAACCTGAAGATCCAGGAGGCTAATGGGGCCAAGCAGAGGGAGAGGGCCAAGCAGGTACAAGGACCTGTTCGGGGCCAACAAGGTTCCCCAGCACAAAGTTTGGGGGAAGTCTCCGAAAAGCTGTAAGCAATGGCTTTTGGGGAAGGGGAGGGTGACACGGGCTGTCCCCCACCACAGTTCATGCAGCAAGAGGAGAGGCGGCAGCGAGCAGAGGCGCAGCAGCAGCAGGAGCAGCAGGCGCAGCAGCTGCAGCAGCTGCAGCAGCAGCAGGCTGAGAGCCTGACAGAGCTGGAGCAGATGCAGGTACCGGGGACCACTGCAAACCCGTCCACCCCGGGGCTTCCCACATCCCTGCTACCTCTCCTCGAGCACCTTCCTTCCCATTTCCACCTCCCCTCTCCCAGAGCGAGAAGATGCACCTCTTGGCAGAGCAGGAGAGGAGGCAGCTGGGGCGGCTGGACCAGGAGCACGCCATGGAGCTCAGCGAGTGGAAGCAACGGCTGGCCGCCCGCAAGGAGGTGAGCGGTCCTGCAGCCCAAAGCATCTCCTCCCCGTCTTGGCCCAGCTCATGGGATGCGATGGAGGGCTGCTCTCCCCGCTGCAAGCCCCTACGACACGGGGCATGGGCACGGGACATGGCAGCGCTGCTTTTCTTCTCCAGATGCTGGAGGAGGAACTGGGGAGCTTGCCGCCGGTGCAGCGGCGAGGAGGGCTGCACGGTGCCCACGGCAGCAACAGGATCACCCGCTTCTTCCACCTCCCCTCCTGACACTACGCCGCAGATTACTGGGGAGTGAGAGGCAGGCAGCTGCCTGGGGACCGGTCCCACGGCTCTTCTGGGAGATGGGACTGAAGGATCTCAAAGCAACAAGAGGGCCAGCTGCTCTGGGGATGCTGAGCCCCGGGGCCAGCAGCCTGGCAGGACATGGTACGGATCCCGGGGGTGGCAGGCGTGGGTGTGTTCAAACCCACCCTTGCTGTGCTGGGGTGAAGCAGGCACCCCGAATCGCCCCAGAAGCCCCTCGGGGAAGCCTCCCCTACTGGTCTCGAAGCTGTGGATACAGGTGGGTTGCTGGAGCTTCCCATGCGGATCTCCCCTCAGCTGAATTGCAACTCAAGGAAATACATCCTTTCTTGAAGAAAGCCCCCGTTTGTGACTATTTTACTTAAAAATTCTCATCTTGCACCCCACCAGTGTGTCCTGTGCCCCCAAACTGCCCCCTCAGGCCAGCTCTCAGGGAGGGGGATCCCGTGCCCAGCCTCTGCCCCAGGGGTGCCCTCGGGGACAGAGTTGACAGCACAGGGCCAGCACTGGAGCCAGGTCCAGGCTTCACCACCCTGCACAGAGCTGTTCTCCACCCACCTTGTCAGGGCCCTGAGGGCACCAATAAGCCCTAATGGCCTTGACGAGCCTCACCAGGGGCCTTGATCCACACCTGTGGCCCAGGAGCTCTATTAAAGCTCAGCTCAAGGGCTTCAGTCCCTGCCTGAGCTGCATTGGGAGTGCTGGTGTCCCTGCCTCATCATGTCAGACCCAATCCTGACCCGCAGACCGACTTCCTGGCTCGATCTTGGACCTGCTTCAGCACCATGAACTTGCCTGGTGATCTCAACTCTTGGTTGAAGCTGGCCACCATCTCTGGGTTGGTCCTGCTCATGTCATTCAGGTACCGGAGGACTGGGTCCTGGCTGGTGATGCTCCAGCCATGCGATGCCCCCCCCATGGTTCCTGGGCTCGCCTTTCTTTAAGGAGCAGCCCTGCTCTTGCTGCTCCCGACCATCCCTGTGTTATTTTAACCTCTCTCCTGTTTTGGAGACTCCTTCTTCCCCGCCTCAAAGGCCCATCTACAAAGTCTGTAGCAATTTATTATCTTTAAGCTCAGTATAAAAGGTAAATCATTTTAGGGGATGAACAGGACTACAGGAGGAACTGGAGACGTGAGTAACAGTCAGTCCACGTACTGGGAATTACAGACAGAGGAGCCTTTTGCTAGCAGGCACTGGCGGTTCACAGTGACATGGAGGAACTCCGCTATCCAGACCCAGAAAAGAGCTGATGGATCGAAGATGGCAGGAGCCAGGCAGGCTGAGCTGCAACTGTCCATCTGTGTAGGTCCTATGTTTAGGTAGGACATCCTTGATTTAAAAGTCTTCCTGAGGCGCAGAAACCAGTGAGATTTCCCAGCAATGGTGCTGGGAGGAGAAAAATCTGCCACTGATGAGATAGTCCAGAGCGAGCACCGGTCAGCTGGGAAGCTGAGCTCTGTCCTGTGGGTCAGCCCCGGTGGTCTGCTCCGCACAGGGCTCAGTTGCCTTGTTTCACTAGGACATCAGACAGGTCCTCCGTGCCCTCCAGCTTCAGATTCTGGGAATAGAAAAGAAAAGCTGAGTTCCACAAAGCCAGACTCTTCCCCTCCAAGTCTGAAGGCCTGGCATAAAAAAAAACCCAACCACACGAGGAAGGTTCGGAACAACCCCAGCCCCTTCTGTCACCATCAGCACATGCAAGACCAAGGCTTCCCATCGGCTGTTGCTTTGGGGTCTGAAACGCTTACAATGCTTAGAACAACGCTGAGCAACAAAGTGCTCACCCCTCTGCAGCCAGACCCAAGGACAAGAAAGGACAGACAGCAGTTAGGCTGGAAATGCCACAGGTGCTTAACCATGGGCTGTCGTTCCCAGCACATCAGCCTGATTTATGTTCACTATAAGCATGAAACAGGGACTTAAGTTGAGCCGCCCTGATGTAGCAAGAAAATGGCCCTGCTCCCGGTGCTTTTCACCGCGTGTTTCACCCGCTGCTCCTACCACGTCTCCTGTGTGCACGCTGCGCTTACCTTCTCATTTGCCAAATGCAAGAGGCAGGCGAAGGCTAACGGGACAGACAGATTGTTAGCCATCACGGAAGGCAGCCTACAAAAGAGAAGGGAGGAGGTTAGGATGGCCAGAGCCTACTGAAACCCGATGGATGGAGCATGCCTGCAAGGACCAGGTCACCAAAGATCAGCTCCTCCCCTGGGATCTGGTTTTCTCTATCTTTCCCCTCCCACTAGCAAAGAATTTGCCAAGCTGAATGCAACCCGTAGCTCCCCCAGGCAAACCCAGAGAGCAAGAGATTTCTTTTTTCCCCATCAGGGTTCAGTTAGCAGGTTGTAACAGACACAGGAGAGGTCAGCGTTTGCCCAAGCTCAGCTGAAGTCTGTCCCCATCTTCAGTCCAACCTGTTTTAGGGCCTCTCTACCTGTGAAGCAGTTCCTTTGTGATGCTGCTGAAGACCTTCTCGCCCACTACCGCTGATATGTCCTTCTCTTTCTCTGCATCTTCCACCTATTTAGCAACAAGACAGACACTGCTGAGACAGATTTTGCTCCCCAGTACTCAGCCTTGCATTCAGAGGAAAAACAAGTTACACTCGGTCCGTCCTTACCAACCATCCCATGGGAGCAAGACTACTAGAAAGGACTTGCTGCTAAACCTGCCCGAGACTGTCTCTGCAGGAGTTAAGCACAGTTACCTGCAGGGCATTCTCTTATCCTCGGGCCTATTGAGGTATCTGGCTCCCCCTGCCCTCACCTCTGCCACTGTTTCTTTCTTCTGTCCCTCAGTCAAGAGATCCCACATGTTTTTCTTCAACATCTTCATGTCCATTTTCTTGGCTGTCTTTGCATACTGAATTTCTATCTTATTGACCTGAGGAAAAGAAGTCTAGGGTTAGCTGAGAGCAACTGAGCAGGAGCAGCAGCACTATCCTCAACCAGGACCACAGGAACAATCAAACCATGGCTCTCCTTGGGAACAACGGTGAATGCTATCTTACTACTAAACCTTTGATTTTTAATTCCCTTCTCTTACACAAGGGTTCATCTGGGAATAAAGTGTCCAGCAGCAAACCCAGGAGATCCTGCACCAGGGAAACCGCTGTCTCAGGACTTCTAACCACCTGAGGTGTTGAGTGCCTTTGCTCCAGACCCACCCAGTGAGCAGTTCACAGCTTGGCGACAACACAAGTCCTTACCTTCTGGGGCTCAGCAATGAGGTTCAGCTCTCCGTACACCGTGATATCGCCATCGCCGAAAACCCTGTCGAGCTCAGCGTCTTGACCCTCAGGGTGGGTGGTAAGGTTGAACTCCCCCATCTGGCCCGTGAATTGAATGGGGTCATTATCATCATCGCTGTCTGCAGCCTGATCAAGAAGAGACACAGCAGTGAGGGCACCCAGAGACACCTTTGAAGAGCCAGAGATGTCCTGCACTGAGATAACAAGAGCACCCGCCTCTCAGGAGGGTGGCGATACCTGCCCACCTTCCCCATGGAACATGTTCGTATTCAGCCTCTCCCCATGGCGCGTAGGCTGGGCTAAGGCTAAACCCAAGGGAGATCTAGAGCACAGAACACCAAAAGAATGTTCTACATGGAAAGATAAGAGAGACAAGGGTTCTCCTGCCAGTGTGGGACCAGGCGAGACTTGTCACGAACACACTCAGGAGGCAGCACTGGCTTGGTAGAAAGCTGAAGCTTTAGAAGAAATCTACTTCAACGGGAGCTTGAAACAGCCGGGAGCAAATCTCACTGTGTAGAGATGACTGCAGAGGTGAGCAATGGCATTTACTCCTACTTTAGGGCACAGGGGTATGGAAAAGGCTGGCATGGAGATTCTGCAGCAAACTCACTGGCAAACACCAAAGGCAGAGAGTTTAGTTGATGCTGCTAGAGTGAGGGGACAGGGCTGTGCATAGAGACTCCTGCGGCTCTGCCATAATCTGCAGCTCCAATTCTTTTTCACTAGTAATTAATTCTGGACACAGATTCTTCCTAAATTATTCCCATCATATATCAAACATAGGCAACAGAAAGAAATCTTGTTCCAGTTACCTGCAACGCAGGGCAGAAATTGGAGGTGTCATTGGGGTTGTTGTAATCATACTCGCCGATCTCATCTTCGTGATCCAATGAGCTGTCCCTCTCAGATGTCCTGCAGAGCTACAGAGACAAAACCAGGGGTCAGGAAGGGAAAAACTCTAAATACTTCCCCAAGCAATGCCTGCACCTTGTTCCTTCATCACCTCCCCTTTTCCCAGCCTGCTGGCTCTTCCTCCTCCTCCTCCTCACATACCAGCTCTCTAGCGAGCCCCTTGTAAAGCACAACAGCTAAGCACAGCCGCTTCAGCATCCACAAGTAGGTCAGCTCAGTGAGAGACATGCTGGCCCGTCTCCAGCCCCGAGGAGCACCCTGAAGCACTTCAAGCATTTGGTAAAGAGTGGTTTTGTGCATGGAATTGTTGCCGATAGGCTTTTAGAGAAGACTCTTACCTTAACAGCTGGTTTGATGAACAGCTGGAGAATGTTGTTAGGGTCATAGTTGAAGTCTGTGGGAAGCGTGGTGCTCTTCACATTCTGGCTTTCCAGAATGGATTTGGCTAGAGTTACAGATGCCTGGGGAAGGTAATATGTACCGTTACCCATGAGCTATCCACTACTTGGAAGATCAATGCACAAATAAGTGCTTTGAACAGAGGTCTTCATCTGAAAGGGGGCAAGTTCTGAGATGCCTCCAAAGAGGAATTCCACACTGGTCCAGTCAGTGCACCCAGTGGCTTCTGCACAGCATCCTGGGACACGCAGCTGGACCCGCAGGGTCTCTTTGACTGACGGTATAAGCCAGGAAGAATCCAGCCCGTCCTGGTTTCGGCTGGGATAGAGTTAATTTTCTTCCTAGTAGCTGGTATAGTGCTGTGTGGATTTAGTATGAGAATAACGTTGATGACACACTGATGGTTTAGTTGTTGCTAAGCAGTGCTTACACTAAGTCAAGGACTTTTCAGCTTCCCGTGCTCTGCCAGGTGCTCAAGAAGCTGGGAGGGAGCACAGCCAGGACAGCTGACCCAAACTGGCCAAAGGGCTGTTCCATACCATGGGACATCATGCTCAGTACATAAACTGGGGGGGAGTTGGCCGGGGAGTGGCAATCGCTGCTTGGGGACGGGTTGGGCATCAGTCAGCGGGTGGTGAGCAATTGCATTGTGCATCACTTGCTTTGTGTATTCTTTTATCGTTGTTATTATTATCGTCTCTTCTTTTGCTGTCCCCTTAAAGTGTCTTTATCTCAATCCATGGGTTTTACTTTTTTTTTTTCTGATTCTCTCCCCCATCCCACCGGGGCGGGGGGGAAGGGTGAGCAAGCGGCTGTGCGGTGCTTAGCTGCCGGCTGGAGTTAAACCACGACACAGCCCCATTCTCCACCCCAAGGCTGGTAAAAATCTCTACCTGTAACGTGACCTGGGGTCAGAAGACCCCGCATCGAGGAACGTACACGATGTTGGGTTTACAGACCCAGTTTCACAGGAGCATGAGATGAGCCATTTGCAGACGACAGTTCCAAGCCGCACTGGTATGGCAAAAGAGAGAGCAGAAAGAGGCAGAAGCTCAGCACATACCTTGGTCTTACGGAAATACGCCTCAAAGTCAACATCCTCATCAAAGTTAATTTCAAACGCCTTCTTTGCACTCCTTTTCTTGGTCTCTTTTTCAGAGTCAGCATCTGCTGCAGAAAGGAAGGAAACTGTCAGTGCTTTGTGACAGAGTAAGGACAACAAGCTCACTCCTAACTTCGGCATCTGCTCTACATAGAAAGGCCACTTACAAGGACTTTTCCCTTTGTTAGGGGAAAGCAACAGGTGTTGTTCTCGGCTTCATGTTTTAAAGGGATCAGTATCTTTTTATAGAAACAGAAAGTGTAATTTAATCTTCAGTTTTTATTCAGAAGGTGGGAAGCAACAGCAGGAGCTGTATTAGTGCTAGTATCTCCTATCGCTGTGGTGAGAGACACCCCCTCAGCTTTGAGCATCATTAACAAACCCAAGCAACAGAGAATGCGTTAGACACCACAGGATCCACACGTGACTGAGAGCCTTCCTTGTGTCTGAACTCAGTACTGCTTCCCATCTGGCTATAGAAGAGCCATGCAGGCTTGTCCCCTTCTTTACTGTCCCTACTTTATGACTCAGGTGCCACCCATCTCCAAAGGTAAGCAGGACCTGGCAGCAGCTCATCTGTAGCATATGAGCCGCTGTCTCTAAATACGTACATTTGTGTCGAGGTTTGAAACGCCAGTGCTCTGGGCCAGCCCACATTGACAGAGTTCGGGGACTGAAGTAGGAGTATTCCCCTGGTTTCATGGAGAGATGAAGGCATATTGTCCCGATGTCTCCCTCTCCAAAAGGAACCGCATCAGTTCTGGAAAGAGCACACATGCTGCTCAGTGAAATCATTCCTTTGGCACACACCAGGCCCGAGCGTGCATTTAATATCCCGATCAGCTCTGTCCAGGCATCACCCGCTTCCTCTGCTGGCGTGTGTGCAGGACTCCCGCTCTTTACTCAGTGAACGGTACCGTGTGTGTTCACTGTCTGGAATCTGTGAGGCTGCTGCAAAAACAGAGGTGAATTTGCCAAAGGGCGGGCTGGAAACGGGGCAGCAGAGCAAGCAGATAAGCAATCACTCTGGGGAAACGTGACCATACGAAAAGGTCCTCTTGGAGGGTAGAGATATTACTGTAATGCATTCCTGGACGTACCCGAAACTTGGGCAGAAAGCAAGCTATAGCCAGATGGGAAACGTGTACACAGTAAATTAAAGATTCCCCAGAGAGCTGCCAGAAGTTGTTGCTTGCTATCAAAGCACAGCTATAGATTTTCAGCGACTGCTTACGTCTTGCTCTTGTGGACTGTTCCAAAGGCGTGGAGGTTTTCTGTGAATTCCCCAATCTTGTCCGCTACTGTACTCCTGGGGGAGTCAGAATTGAAGTCGTCATCTGGCAGGGTGGCAACGTAGTCTTCCACATTGCTATCTATCTTCGCATTGATATCGAACACTTGGTCGCTCTTCTTAAATTTATCCAACAGGGCTGACACCGACTGTGGGAGAAGAAAGCGCTCAGGGAAAAAATTGCAGGATATCAGCGGCCCTGCAAGCGCAACATCCCACTGCCCTGTGTATCTCGGAGATCGCTTTGGAGGCGAGCGCAGAATACAGCTCGAGTATCCCACCCGGCTCAAGTATCCCACCTGGCACAGAGCTAACAAACGTACCTCATCGTGGGATTCAGCATCCCACTCTGTAAACTGGAAACCAGCCAGCGAAGAGCAGATGGGGCGTTTTTCAACGCACTGCGCTAGCAGGGCTAAAGACAAGGAGAGCAAGGGGGAGAGATTAGATATAGGATGAAACAACCAGCACCTAAAATAAGTGCAGGCATTATATCATTCTTAAAGCCACGTATGTAGGCAGCCCTTCTTGCATGTAGGGCAGCGCAGGGCTCACTGTAAAAGCAGTCGGGCTCATTTCTCAGCAGAAAGGGAGAGTTCAATTGCTACCCTAACTCGAGGGTGGGCATAATGCTGAGAATCTTATCAGAGCAGCGAGGTTTGGTAGTATGTACAGGCTCAAAACACTCTAAGAAGGTCAGTCCTTAACCTGGAGCACAGTAGTCTCAACTGCTGCACAGCCCAGACCATGTATACATGCTGTGTGACAGATCTGCCAGGGGTTAAGCTACACATAGTGATCTAAAACCTACAAAAGTCCTGTTTTTCCAGCAACCAGTCTCAACTTGATCAGGATCAGAGCAATGGGGCCACAGGGTAGCCAAGCAGAGAACAAAAGCACAAGTCAAGCTGGCTGAGACTAAAACGAGCACGCTTGGGAGATGAAAAGGATCGAAAGGTCTGGATGGGCCCCTTTGCTTTGCGGTTACCAGCACTCACGCTTTAAATCTATCACTTTCACAGGATGAGAGTTTGGCAGCGTGAGCGTCTCTGAAGAAGGGAGAGGGATGATCTTCGAGTCAAAGAGGAGCTCACTGTGGCAGCTTTGGGTATGCAGCCCGGTGAGGAAAATGCCAGCTGTGCTGCATTCATCAAAAGACGCGGCTGTTTTCTGGAACATGGGATCAACCTACAGGTATGGAATGAAGCAGAGAGATCAAGGAATGGTGCAGATGGAGGGGGTGAAGCAGGACTCTGCAGGAGACTCTGAAGTACAGATCCGAAGGGAGAAGACCCACACATCTTTTTCAGTGAGGAGAGAGCTCTCCCAGCTGTGTCACACAGGAGGAATATACGTGACTAGGAACAATCTTGCTATAATAGCAGAATTCACAGACGGGCATGTGAATGTTAGAGCCCGAGAGAGGAATGCACATAAGGAAAACAATAGAAATGCGAAAGATGAGGCGACATCTCCTTTCCTCCACCAGAACGCAGCTGCTACAGCAGCCCCCCTCCACCCACCTCACATCTGCGATTAGCCTCCGACACATTGATGTTATTCAAGTTCTGCTCGATGGTTTTGAATGAGTGCTTTTTCTTTGTCTGAACTCTCTTGACAGTCTCAGGAGCTGGACTGTATTCTAAAAGGAAAAGAAGAACAAGTCACACTTAGAAAGCTTGCTAAAATACCCTGCGGAGGGATAGCACAACTTTTTACTTCAGTTTGTATGACAAACACACAAAAACCCAGTGGGCATGAAGTTACCCAATTAGGTATCTGTTAGCATGAACCACCAATGTTTTATTGGCTGGATGCTGCATTTCTTTTTATCGACTCTGTTTTATCTTAACAGCACGTTTTCGTTTCAAAGCAAAGGACAGCAAAGGGTGGGGCGCTTCATTTTTAACGTTTCAGATTAGGCCACCTTTGGTTTGCATTCAAATCTGACAGGCCAAATCACTGAATACAGGATTGAGCAACAGATTCGGGTTCTCATCTCAACCCTCCCTGCTCAAGCACCCAGGCAAACTAATCTGGGATACCCCAGCCCTTGAAAAATGAAGTTAGCGGTACGCTCCTAGATGTACAAAGCGCTTCGAAATTCACAGGTGCTATGTAAGTACACTGACATTTCTCTCACGCGCAGCTGGAACAGGAACAACTTAACAGAAAATGAGTGAATGGCACACCTCCTTCTGGGCTGTCCACTTTTTTCATAGGTGTCAAGTCCTTGCCCAAGCCTCCAAGAACTCTGTAGGTATCTGCATGGACCACATCCACGCGCACGGCGTAAATCTTCGCGCTGGCATCAAGCGTGCCAGCTGCTACCTGGCAGGAGGAACAAAGGATGCAACCTTTACTTAGAAAGGGAAAAGTCTCATCTAGAAGATGCAAACACAGAAGACAAGCTGCAGACCTGAATTTCTGAATGCTCTCCATTAAAAGCAAGATGGTGAACAACTGGGAAAGGATTTATCCTGAAACGTACTGGAGACCTAGGTGCACAGCTGGGGTCAAGATGTGTCTTCCCAGGCAGAACCTGTAGTTTGCTTTATCAGGTCTTTTGGAAGGGATCACACAGAAGAATACTTAAGAAGTTGCCAGGATTAAGCAATGGGAAGAAGCAGAAAGGTGCAGATTTGCATCTGCCAAGAGATCTCTCTCCTCCACCTCTCCTTCATGCCTTCTTTTGGGTCATCCTCTTGATACCAGTCTATTTTCCCAAATTATGAAGTCAAAAGAGGTGAAGCGCAGGAGATGCCAAGTGCCCTTTTCGATCACAGACATCCCCCTGGAAGGTGAAGGACCACCCACTGAAAACCTGTGCACCGTTTCCCATCCCTTCCTCAGTTTCATCAACCATAACACAGCTAGCTCAGCCGTTCCTTGAGGCCACGTTCAAAAGCCCTGCCATTTGTTCATTCATCCAATAATTCAGTTCTTCCTCCTAGCCTCAGTGAACTATTATAGTGGGTAAGTCTTTGCCCTGGCAAGTTCTTATTCTGATCCATCCTGGATCAAAATTAGTCCGGGAGTTAGCCACACTAACTTCCTTTCTTTTCCAGCTTTGTTTTGTTACTGGTTGTAACACCCAGTATTTACCTCAGAAGCCTCACAACTCTTACTTTTAAACAAGCTCTCCTTTTGAAGGACCATAACTGAAAGAATTCAGCCTTTAATTTCTGTGGTACAAAAGGATTCAATGCTAAGCTTCTGCAAAAAGCGACTGTGCTGCCTCTACCAGATATTTTTAGTGGAAGTAACCAGCTCAGTTACCTTCAGCACTATTTGAGGTTTGTTATTGACTAAACCTTAGGCTAAATGCCAGTTGGAGACAAAGCACCACCGTGACCAGGCAGCGATTCCTCTCACCTTGAAGTTGGTCAGTTCAGAGTCCTTCTGTTTCAGGATCTCGGTCATATAGTCTATCAGGTGTAAGCCAAAGGCGTTCTTCGTGGTGATTTTCTGAAACAAAGCACAGCTCTGCACTGATCCCCTGGAAAATGACACCAGTCAAAACTGTCTGAACCCCCATCCCGCGGGGGTATTTACAGCAGGACCGAGGGGATACGGTCCGTGCCATGTCCTACTTTGTCACTGCCGGGAAGGCAGCAACAGAGGCCCAGATCTGGCCGTGGCTTGGATCAGGGACGTGGCTCAGGGGGTTTGGAAGACCAAGGCTCAAGGAGTTTAAAATCCTCCCCCCCCCGCCCTGGCCTTGCAACCACTGCCAGACCAGAGGTGGTGTGAGAAGGGGCCGGGATCAGGAGCCCTCCCCGGGGCGGCCGACTCACGTTCTCGGTGGAGAGCTTGATGCAGGTGCTGTAGTGGTCCGAGATCTGAGCGTTGGTCCACTGGGGGAGGGCCGG
>NW_008824821.1:59147-76618 GCF_000699105.1 Pygoscelis adeliae
GTGGTGGGCCCCGGCCCCCTCCCGCCCCGGCGGAGCAGCGGTCAGCCGCGGGCAAAGCCCGCCTCGGAGGAGGAAGAGCCGCTAGAGCCGACCCGCTTAGGTACTGACCGCCCCCCAAAGCCTTTCAGTGCTCCCCACGATCATTGGCGCCTCCAGAGGCCTCCGTTTGCCTCTCGTTGTCCCCCGGAGCCCCTGTCTGTGTGGAAGCGCCCCCAGGGCCGTCTGCCTGACCCTTCAGTTTGCTCTGCAGGCCCCCCAGAGCACTCCAGGTGCCTTCTGGCGGTCTCTCAACCGCTCTGTGCACTGTTTGGTGTTCCCCAGAGCCCTCTGTGTTTGTTTCCATGCACCCCATGGCCGCCCAGGTGTTTTTTGGTGTGTCCTATAAGCCCTCGGTGTGCCCTGAAGCCTTCTCTTCTTCAGGACTTTGTGGGTTTCTGGGTACACCAGGGGGGTGGCAAGGGGTCTTTGGGCTTTACAGTCTCAAGCTGGGCAGCACCCAGCAGCTCAGATGTGAGCTCCGTGCGGTGGGCTAGCAGATGGCTCGGGGCATCCCCCCCTGGCTTCAGCTCTGGAGCCCTCCATCCTGCCCAGCACAGCATCTTTCCTCCCGGTCTGGCCCAGGAAGGATGCTCAGCGAGAGCAGGAGCAGCTCCTGCTTTCACTGCAGCGCTGGAGGCAGAGGGACTGCTAAGTGAGGAGCTAATAGTGCTTCCTAAAACCGATCCCTTCTGCTCTTGGTCTGACCCAAGGCAGCCTGCGTTTGTGTGCAGGACCCTGTGAAGACGGGAGGGCTCCTCCATACCTCCACCTCAGCTTTTCACCTGCCTCCCCAGTTCTCAGCAGATGAGGCCAGGTTATCTGTATTGCTTTGGTCTCCCTGCGCGTACTAGCAGGGAAGGTTTGCTGGGGAAAGCTGTTGCTCCTCAAATTTCCTTTTCCCAGCAGAGCCGTGGCCTGGTGTGCCTGATTCCAGCAGTCCTGCCTACGGCACAGTGCCTGGGCTGTGGGCAGAGGAGACACGTTCCTTGCTTTAGTATGGAAAGCAGTCTGGACTGAGGGCTGAGCTATGTGCCTGAGGCAAGGCTGCGTGATGGGGGAAATAAAGCTGTGTGTTTTATTTTTGTAGCCTGTCCTGCCCTGCAGAAGCATTAGCAGAAAGTTAGATGGCCTGGACCTGCTCCTGCCTCCACCGTCATCCTGAGCCCATCGCTGATGGGAAGAGCAGCTACTTCTCCAGTGCCGCCACCCAGACGAGAAGCTTTTCCAGCCCTACCAGGCCAGCATTCCCAGCCGTCGTGCCCCCGAGGGGGGTGAAACAGCAGCTGCTCCAATCCTTCCTGGGGGATTTAGGTACTGGGGACTGCAACGTTGCTGCAGTTTGACGTCCAAGTTCTTCCCGACTGCAAAGTGTCCTTCCAGCCTGAACCACTGGATGGGGCAGAAGGAAAAGATGTGTTTTGATCTCAGCTACATTCCATAGGAGCAGCAATCCGGAAAGACGCTGTGTTCCCTGCTGAGCCAACCCTGGCAGCAGTTCCCCTGCTCCCCACACAGAGCAGCCAAGGGATCGCTGTGCCATCAGCTAGTTTCTGCGCTGACTCCAGCCACCCCAAAAATGGCAAAAGAATAAACTTGTGGAGACTGGCGTCTACTGGTAAGCACAGCTCAAGCACCCTGGAGGCCCAGGGCACTTCCAAAAGCCACAAGGGACTAAGTGACTTGGGGGGGGCCCAAAAACCCTGGAGGGCCTATTTGTCCCCAAATAACTCAGGGTCTGAGCAAAGGGGTCTGGCCCCTTCCCTCAGCTGCTCCAGTTGGGCCAGACTAAAAAGGAGAGGCTGTAAAACCCAGGTTATGCTTTGTGATGTGTCTTCTGATGAGCAAAAGCTTCATTATGAAGCTTTTAATGGCTACTGTAAACAAATCAATATCTCCAGCTATACATCCGAAATGAAGGAGGCTGAAGGAACTATGAAGGTTTTTAATGTCCAAGTAAATTACTCTTGCTGTGGCAATAGCAATGTGTGGAGCATTTGATTATTCCCAGCTATTAGTGATGCTGGCGAGGACAGAAATATTCATGCTCTGTATTTAACTGGAAATTAAGAGAATGTATCATTTGGTGACAGGACCTTTTACAAATGGCTGCTCCCCAACTAATAAATCACTGGCAGGACTTTGGGAAACCTGATTTACCACTCAGACCTGCCGGTGGGTATTTACCGGAGGATGCGTTCCTGAAAATCCCCTGGTAGATAGAGGTGTGCTGGGATTCTCCTGCTCTTGGAGGAATGCTGGAGGCTCATTTAAGGTTTGCTTTGGGGGCTGGGAAGAATGATTTATGAGGGAAAGCCGGCTGTCCGCCCACCAGGCAGCAAACGCTGCCTGCTGTGCTCCCGGTACTTTTCCACCTGCCTGCCTGCACCGTGCCAGGGCTGCGGGAAGCTTTGGGGTGACACCAAACACGGGGGATGTCTCCTAGCTGCAGGCAAGTGCTGGAGGGAGGTGGGAAGTTTAGGAGAAGAGTGTGTGGGGGGGGAGTGGGGCTGTGTGACTGCTGCAGCTGCCTCGACAGACTTGAAACCTTGTCGGTCACGTCCACGGGACTGCTGAGCTGCTTGGCGAGTCCCAGGGGTGGGATGCACTGACCGCTCCGGACCCACAACATAGGTAGCGTAGCAACGAGGATCTTCCCCAGCTGCAAGGCTTAAAAATAGAGCTGGGGAGCTCTATCCATCGCAGCCTTCTGGGGTTACTGGGACCTCTGTCCCCTACAAGCATCGGACCTCGGCTCGACTCGGGTGCTCGCCCGTGGCGATGGGGCTGCTGGAGGTTTGGTTTCTGCCTGGATTGGGGGCACTTCTGCATGCACCATGTCCCCAAGCGTCCGGGGACCCTGCTGCAGTGGCTGAGACTGTTGATGCCACACAAGCAGGGTCTCCTCTCGTTGAACTGGCGCGGCCCTCTCTAAATGACCTGTAAACTAAAGATTATCTGGTAATTTCCGTGTGCTGGAGCAGATGCTACAGGAGCATTTATTAACCCACTGGTACTCTTCTTATGCAAACAACTGTAGCTCATCTCAGTAATAAAAGGTGATTTAATACCTGCTCGGCTGCTGACAGTGACTAGGAAGGTGCTTGGTTTTGGTTTTCAGTGCAGATCCTTTTTGTGGCCAGGCACCCTAGGGTCAGTCTCTTCGTCTGATTTTCCCTTCCAGACCATGCTGTCTGCTTTCAGCCTTGCTTGTTATTGCTGCAGAGCTACTTCTGGTCGTGCTTGTACCTTGGGGCACAAGGAAGAGGTTGAAACCTCAGAAGGGGTAAATGGTTTGATTTCTCTAAGGTCTTATTAGGAAGGCCCGTTGCCGAGCAGCTTTCCTGTGCCCTGGCTCAGCGCTACGTCTGAAAAGGCTATAACACAAGTTGCACTAACACAGCTTGGATTTTCTGTTCCCCTTAGAGAGTGTGGCTCTGAGCAGGAAGGCCCTGGAGGAGTCCAGCATGCGAAGGACCATCCCACAGGGTTTCAGAGCTCAGGATGGCCCCACCGACTTCTCCCTTTGCAGGCGACTGACTCGTTTGCAACGAGCAGTGATGATCTGTCCTTTTGTGCTCTCATTTCTTGTGTTTTATCACCAGGTAAAGCACTTGTACTATAAAATCCAGGATTTCACAGAGCCGATAATGGCTGCAAAATCAAATATAAAAATAACTCCTCAAGTGCAGCGACGTATAAATCATTGGTAGCACGGTCACAGCGCAGGCTCGCACTTCCAGCTGAGGAAAAGTCCTCAAGGTCCCGACGGAGCAATCAAGACAAGATTGCGGGGTCGAAAGCGGATGAGGGATGTGATGAGCTGTAAATCCTATGGAGCTGATGGGGCCGGCAGCAGCAAGACGAGGCTGTGCCTCTCCCCGGTTTTGGTCTGGCTGTGCCCACGCAATGTCTCACGTTGTTCTTGGTGACTTTCCCTTACAAGCGAAGGGAAGAGAAATGGGCAGGCTGGTCTGGACGCAACCGCCAGCCTGCAGCCCCCAAGAATCACACCGGCAATCGTTTCTGACTGCAGGAACCTGCTGCAGAGATGCTAGATGGACTGGCTGGGTTGGTGGCTTGTTAATTCAGTTGAATTCATTTTGTAATTTAGGACTCTTAGCAGTTTGAAACGATCATTTCAAACGAGGTTGGTGCTTGTGAATGAGGGGCTTACAGCAGAGCCGAGCTCCTGCGGCTCTGCATGGGGGACTGGTGTACATGCGGGACCTGAATCCAAGAAGGCAAACTCGGCTGTTTCCCACAGCCCAGGGGAAATTGGTGGGACCCTGAGTCCTTGCGCAGGCTGCCAACCGGACCGGTGTTTTCAGAGGCGCTAACACCTTTGAGGGTGCTGCGGGTGCCCTGTGCGGGGAGGAAAGGAAGACAGTTTGCAGGGCAGGACAGCTTGCTTCGCCACGCTTCTCTGCTTGCACAGTGCATGGGTGAAGTCCTCGGGGAGGATTTTGTTGACAGATCTTGAGAGAGCATCTCAGACCAGAGCTGCTCTGGAGGACACTGTCTCCATCCCCTGCATACTCCATCCCTTGGGCATGCCGAGTGACTCAGAAGTCCCTGGAGATGTGCCCAGTGTGCCTCTCTCCCCAGTTTTGTGGACTCTTTTTTTTTTTTTTTTAATTTTTTCTTGTGCTGCTGATGAAATCCCGGTGTGGGTAGTGTCTGCCACTGCTGTCTGTGGTGTCGAACGCCGGGGGGTTTTGGTTGGGGGGGGAGAGGTTGTAACACTGATGACGTTAGTGCTGCAAGACAAAAATCTTAACACAAGCCCATCTAATGGGGACTCCGCTCTCTGGAGGTTTGGTTTCTGCCTGGATTGGGGGCACTTCTGCATGCACCCATGTCCCCAAGCGTCCGGGGACCCTGCTGCAGTGGCTGAGACTGTTGATGCCACACAAGCAGGGTCTCCTCTCGTTGAACTGGCGCGGCCCTCTCTAAATGACCTGTAAACTAAAGATTATCTGGTAATTTCCATGTGCTGGAGCAGATGCTACAGGAGCATGGAAATGGTACAGCTACTGTACCATTGCTGTGGTACAGTTTGGATGTGGATATCAATCACACTTTCAGAGATGCACGTCTTGCCGAAGGGTGGTGGGACAGGCTTTGGGGGGTGGTTTGAAGTCACGCACAATTTTTGCCTTCCTCTGTGAAGGCTGTGAGATACCAGAAGTGTCACCCAAGGAGACTGCTCCTCTTTGGGGTATGGATTCCTAAATTCCTCAATTTAAATGCAAATTTGTAGCCGTTTGATTATGCCATGCATCAGAGATGCTTTTGGACAGTGAACAGCTTGTAATAATCAGCTACGCACCCTTCAATACAGATATTATCTGCTGTTGCGATACCATGGCTGTGTGCCTCTGCAGAAAGCGGAGTGGTTCAGAACAACCCTCCTTTTCCCCCTCTCTATTTTCGCTTCCACTGAAAATTGCTCTCATTACCTCCCTGAAACCTTTTTAATCAACCTGGACGGCACAATCTGCTTTGCAATAACAGGAATAATGTTTTTGGAGGTGCTTTGCATGGTAATGCTCTTCTCAGCCTGAAATGCTGCTATTCAGAATGACTGCTGCTTCAGGAAGGGCTTGTATTTCTTCTTGACACCTTAGTTTTCTGTAACCAGAACATTTTCTGTTGGGAGGCTTATAATTGCCTGACTTATAACTTCCTTATAGGAAAAGGGAAGGGGGAAAGCAGGATCAGTGTGGCACAGGAGTGTGTGCGTGTTAGTTGCGGCACGGCCCATGGGAAGCTTGTCCTGGTTGGGATCTCCATCCTGGGATATCTTCCAGGACGAAGCCCTGATCTTGTGTAGTGAGAGCACGGGTGACGCTGGGATTTCCTAGACCCTTCTGTGACACACTTCCCTGCCCATCAAATTGCTCAAGTTAATAGCATTTGACTTTTAATCAAGCCCATTAGAGTCGTTGCCACACTTGAGCATCCTATTTAAGCAATCATCGCTCTCACCCACTCCCGTCCTTTTCTTAGGAGCTTCTCAGGTATTTGCATCTCACCGATGCGAAGGAAAGTCCTTTTGACGTGGTTACTTGGCACCAAGAATACGGAAACTGCAGTTAATCCTCATTTCACGCTTGCAGCTGGATTGGGTTGATTTTTGAATCACCGCTGTGGGTTCTCAAATCTTTCATTAGCTAATGCTTGATTCATTTAGTTCAGTAATAAAAAGTAATTGCTTGTCTAAACAACCAGACACCGCTTCTCCGTGGCCTGTAATTCTCTACCAAGTAGCCCTGTTTGCAGCAGGGAAACCAAAATCTGCTGCAATCCGCACAGAAATTGAAGCGGGGAGCTCGTGAAGTTGAATGAAGAACATGAAGAATCCACTTTGCTCCATATGCTTTAAACTCAAGTTGTTTCTCTTTAAGCTCTAACTTTGTCATAATGATTTAACAGACTGTTTGGTGCTATGGAAACCCCAGTTTACACACTGGTGCATAGCTGCAAGCAATTAACTATCTTTAATTTTCATTTTCTGAGGATATTTTTGACTTGTGTATTAAGCAAACATTTATGCAAAACACTGTGGAATCCATAAATGTTAATTAAGCTGAACTTGTGTCTTTGCCATAGCAGATAATCAGATTGATGGGTTCACTGAAGTCTGCGAAACTTGCCGTGGTGGCTGAGAGCAGCTATAAAAAAGACGCAACCGCGCAGGTGACAACAAGGCTCTGCTCTTTGGGTGTCACCTTTAGCGTGCTCGTGCTTGGTCCTGCTTTCACCTGGTGTGTCTTGGCATGGCCAGATGCGGATCCAGGTTTCGCCCTGCGAGCGACACTGGTGGGTTTTGCAGGCACAGTGTCAACTCTGCAAATGTGCCTTGCTCGGCGTGCAACGAGTGGCAAAGGCCTCAGCTGGGGAAGGAGGATGCTGAGAGTTAGAGAAGAGCTCTGCAGTACTTCACCAGGCTGCAAATGCGGGGAATAATCCCTTTATCTGTCCCTCCTTTGTAAAACAACCACCTTAAATTCTCCCCAGAGCCTCAGCCCTGACCCAAACCCACCAGGTAGCTCTTGATTTTGGGGGTTTTCATATCGGATTGCAGGTGGAGGAAATGTGCAAACCGGGATGAACCGGGTCACGAGGAATTTGCATTGCCCCATACCATTTCTGCAGCGGATTGCTGTGGCTGATGAGTATTTTTTATAACCAATCAGCACATTCTCATAGCTTTTATCTAGTGTGTGTGTGTGCGGGTGCATTTAGGAACAGGTATGAACCCTTCTGGGAAAGGTGATGCACTGATGCTGATAAATAAAATGACCCCTCATTTGGACCTGGCGTGCTGAATCCTGCTGTAAAGGAGGATCTGCTCCCCGGTTCCCGCTGTGGGGAAGCTTGGCTGGAAGCAGATGCCTGCACGAAGCATGGCACAGCAGCAGCGCGTGACACTGTTTATTCCTTCTTTCCCTTTTGCATGATAAAATAACCCATGACAAAAAATAACAAGAGCTTAATAGGCACATGGGACAGGGCCTTTGGCAGCGATGCCAATCAGCTGTGCCTCTGCAACGCTCCTCTAATTAAAAACTGCAAATTACAGCTGGCTGGAGCTGATTGCAAGGGCTGGCTGGGTTGGGGGCTTTGCTCTGGGAGGTGAAGCGTGGCTGCTTGCTCCTCACACTTTCTCTCCCATCGTCAGGGTGGTGAGGCCTTGGAAAGCCAAGGATTGTGCTGTCCCGGTGCCTGCCCCAGCGGAGCAGCGGGGTTTGGGGAAGTCCAAACCAGAAAGCGGAGCCAAGTATGTTAGCTGCTTCGTCAAGGGAATCGCACCGCGTCGCAGCCAGCTGAATAAGTGGAAATGCCGGTGCTGATGCACAATACTCGAGTCACACGTCTGCTTCAGCTCCGCGCAGAGAAGCGAGCGGCCGGTAAGTCTTGCCCGTGTTCAAGGAGCGATTCGAGCCTTTCTCGTGCTTTGGGAATCGGTGATATGCGGCCAGTCCCAGCTTTGTGGATGGCTGAGTTTTGAGGGCTCTGGTTTTTCTTGCTGTAGTTTTGACGTTTCAGAGCACCCCTCACACCGAAGGTCCCCCCCAAACCCACTGGCTGCCTTTCACCCCTCTTTTCACCTAGTTTTGGCTTTGCCATATTTCACCGTGTCCTGGTTTCGGCACAGCACATCGCTTCTCCTCCCGCTCCCACCAAGCCACCAGTTGCCGCCTCTCATCATTGCGGGCTCATTAATGGCATGATCTCACAAAAGAAACATTTATTTATGAAAATCCGTTTGGACAAACCCAACGATCAGAGAGAGACCATTTTGGGGAGGAGGGTTGGACTTTTTCCTCTGTAGAGATGCTACTGTGGGAAGAACTTCAGGCAAAGCTCCTATCAGCTGCCCCCCACACCAAATACCAAACCCCAGACGTACGTCACAGCCCATCTCGTCCCCTCGCTCCCCTCCTGGCCCCAACTGTATCATATTGCACAGAATCAGGAGCCTTTTTGTCTGGGATGGAAAGTTTAAGGGCAGAGACACACGAGAGTCATCTCTCATCCTCAGCTGCTCTTGGGACTCACTGTCCCTTCTCCAGGGTGCCGTGATTGCCATGTTTAACTGATGAGTGTGATTTAGCTTCCAGCAGAGATGGTATTTTGGGTGGATATGCCACAGGAAAAGGGGCTATTTGCATGTTTATAAGTGCTGTATCAATTATTCAGCTGGAGACAGGTTTTTTGGGGCAGGATGTTGTGTTCGGTAGATGATTAACAGACTCCTGAAGACTGAGAGATGTTTGGTTTTTTTTTTTTTAATTATAATTATTATTCTAACGGTAAGCAAAAGCTAGGAGCTCTTGGGCTAGGCGCTTTGGTTGTGTGATCTCGCAGGAGGGCTCTGGCTAGGACACAGCAAGCTAAAAAAAAATACCAAACCTGTCAGCCCTGCGGAAATACGCAGCAAATAGCGGATACTCTGCTTCCATCCCAAGTTGCTACCCATTGGCAGATGCCGTGTGCTCGGCTGGGCCACACAGCAACTGCATCCCTCGAGGGACAGCAAAATAAAAATAATAATAAAGATAAGTGGTGGGCGGGCAGCCTTTTGCGTGTCTACCGGCAGTCCTGTTACAAGCACTACAAAAAAATGGGGATCGGTACCGGCTGCTTTGCTTTGACTTGCACGTTTGCAAAGCTGCCTAATTTTTATGGCAAGCAGGGATCTTGCTTGGCTTTTGCTGTGTTTTGTTTTGAGCTGGTGGGAGATAAATGGTTACACATGAAAGGGGGTGTGAATGTTGTATTTTGGAGCAATTGAGCAGACCTCAAGGCATGTATGGAGACGGGGATTTGCTGCTCCATGCTCCTGCTGGGAGCTAGGTGGGAAGAGCAATTTCTGAGTGCCAGGAAGAAAACCTGAGCTTATATCAATCCCCAGGGGGTAAGGAGATGGCTTCAGGCTGGGATTTGGGTTTCAGAGCTCCCTTCTGCAATGGTTTTGGCTTGGAGTACATTGTAATTGCGCTTAGGCAGCTCCCCTTAATGATGGTGGGAGTTATCTGTATGCCTCCAGGGAGGAGATGGCAAAGGGATGTGTGCAGACCTGCTGAGTGATTCTCTCCAGATACTATTATTTTGCATTTCAGAGAACCAAGAAAGAGACAAAGAAATTGTCTCGCTTTGCAATTGAATTTCTAGTCAGAGATCTGCAAGCAAACCAGGGAAACAGGCTTAATAAACCAGAAAAAGCCTCTGTATTACAGCTGACCTGTTTGAAGGGAGAGCTGGAAATAGTGCAGAGACTGGACTCACCATCTGGTTAAATGCCCCATCCCTAAGCCTGGGCAGGGGTGTCTTGTTTTAGGCTTTTCAGTCTTCAAAAGAAGACTTCTCTGAGGCTTTTGCATGCACAGAGCATCCCAAGGTTGGTGAAACCAGCTAATGTTGCCTGACGTATGTCACATGCGTGGACACGGACCCGACCCAAACATCCCATCTTGCGGGTTGGTCTAGATCCTAAACGTGAAAAGAGCCTCGTCCCTGTTCCTGCCTTCACTGATAAAATAACTTGGCACTTGGAGGGGGGGAAAGGAAAACCCGGGTTTGGGTGTGTTGTACCCATTTACACAGAGCATTCTGTTTTTTCTGCATTGCTCTCCACCTGTTGAATGATCCCTTGACACGTCCCCATCAGCTTGGGCGTCCCAGGCCGGCTCCGCTGCGGTCATTGGCACTATTTATAACAGGTGGGAATTTTTCCCACTTTATTTCAAGAGAGAGTTTTCCATAAGATGTACAAGAAGCATTTTGGGCTGTAAACTGTCGGCTTGAATTGAAGCCTCCGTGTACACCCTTGGGGTTATCCCACGTTTCAAGCTGAGCATTGCCTGTGAGAAGACAGTTGTCATCTCTCTGCACGTCTCGTGATCACAGCATCCTTGGGGCATAAAACATGGAGGACAAAAGGGCAGCGTGGTTATATATATATATACACACACATCTCCTTTTTTTAATCTTTTTTTTTTTCTTCTAAATGCTGACTTCTGTAGGCTCACAACCTGACACAAACTCTTGTGCATGGGGTGTACGGAGCAGAACTCTGCTTGCCTTATTCGGCTCGCTAGACCATTTCGAGATACTTGGTTTCATTTTAATTTTGAATTTGAGTTGGCGGCTGGGAATAAATCAGAATTTGGCTCTGGTTTGTAGCACCTTCTCGTGTATTGGCGGCATAGTTCCTGCGGAGTTGGTGGGAAAAGTTTCCTAGTCCAACCTTTGCCTTAAAATCCTTGGCATTGCTCGTCCCTTCGATCGCTGCTGCCTGGGGCTGGTGGTTTTTTGCAAAACAAAATCCCCAGGCAGGCTCACGCCATTCCCCCTTCTCCACGCTGCAGGGTCACGGGAAGCAGTGGCAAGGGAATATGTCTTAAGGCGACAAGAACGGTGAGAAGTTTAAGCAGGAAGAAAAAAATAGGTTATTCCAGTGTGTGCGTGAAGCACGCGGCAGTTTGTAACGTGGCGTAGTTGCAGCAGTCGGGAAGAGCATGGAAGTGGCTGGAAGAGCTGCTCCTCACTGATGGCACTTGGCAGGATTTTGGGTAAAAATGAAGATGATTGTTCTTGTCAATCCGGTTTTGCAGCCATTTTGTTGCTCTTGGATCCATCTATTTGCCCATTCATTTAATTTCTGCTGGCGTCATTGCTTAAATATGTGTATTTTTATCTCCAAGAACCATCGTGGCTGGGGATTTATTGACGACTGGATCTTCCAACAGCTAGTTTGGAGGCTGAATAGTTGAAAAGCTCCAAAAGTCATCTCTGCTTTACTTCCAGAAATTGCTGTGTGCTCAGCAGGGTCTGATGTTTGGTTTGCTTTAAAATGAATGAGCCATTTCCTTGCCCTGTGCAAATCTGTCATGCATCTCTCCAGCATTTCTATCTTGCAGTGAATCCACTTTAGGAGTCCGATTTCTACACCAAAAGTGAGAGACTGGACCAGCAGCAAGGAGCAGTCGATACAGCTGCCCCCAAATTGCCCCCAAACTTGTGGGTTTGTTCTCAGCAAGCCAAGTTTGCCCGCTTCTCATTTTATTTACTTTTTTTTTCCCCTTTGAGTGTATGTTCATACATTTGCTGACCAAAGGAGCCCTTGGTACGAACAGCCCCAGTGAAAATTATCCATAACAGGACTAAAATATTAGATATATCCATGTACACATCATAAACTTAATGTTTTATGCAAAAGACAGGGGGATGAAAAGAAAAAAAAACTTTCCCTGGTTAAAACAAAATCCAGAAAGTGGAAGCGAATCATTTCAACCCTCCTCCGAGTAAAAAATGTCTGCAAAATTCTTGTCTCCCTTCAAACCTTGTATGCTGGCAAAACTTTGTTTTTCTGATGGAATCCTACCATGCCCCCTTCTGTGCAGCTCTAGACATTTCCAGGTTGTGAAAAACATTTCATATGGTCAGTCTCTTCTTCTCCAGACCTCCACAGGCTTCCAAAATCTATCCAAGAGACATCACCTTGGACCTTTTAGGAAATCACAGTGATTGCTTTTGGCACATACAGTTGATTAAGAGCAACCAAAGTCTGGCTCAGTTCAGAAATCCTTCTTGAGAGCCCTGTTTCGATGAGCTGTGTTGCGGAGTGGCAACAGAAGACCATCGTGCAGAGGGATGTGGGTGCTGGAGATGAGTTGAGACTGTGCAGAAATGCCTGGATCTGAGTTGAAGCGCCGAGTGGCTGGTGGTGCCCCGTGGATGTACAGGCTCCTGAAGATGAAAACAGCACTTTTTGCTGGATTTTTGAATTGAATACCCCTCTGGATATTCAACTGAGAGTGACAGGGAGAATAAAATTAAAGGTGGGAGGAGGAAAGTGCAAGACTGGTTCATTTTCTTGTGGGGTGGGATGCACTGGGAGATCCCTGCTGCCTTGCAGAGAGCAGGGAAGCGCCTGCCAATGTTGTACTTATGGTTTAAGAGAAAAACCCAGCTCCGTCCCATTTCTGCATCCTATCCACCCGCCCGGTATGTGGTGGGTTGGACAGGCAGCAAGCAAGGCGGAGGCCAGCCAAACCTCCCTTGTATTCAGACACAAGCCACAGTGGAGCACATGAAACTAATCCAAAGCTTTTGCTCTCGGGCTTGCCCAAGGACGGCGAGCGAGCAGTGCAGCAAGAGACGGTAAAACAGCACGGAAAAAAGCTGGCACATCACAAACGGGGGTGATGATGCTGGGTGGATTGAGTGCCGGAGCATCCCAGTGAGGGAAAAGGGATGGTGGCACCCTTGTGAGCAGCTGGTGGAGCCGGGGAGCCGCTTAGGTGAGCGTGTTGGAGTAGAAGCTGAAGCTTTCGGAGACTGTTTTGGAGTCGCTGCGAGAGGAGCCGTTGGATGTCATGTCCACGGAGAGACGCTTGGCCTTGCTGCTCTCCTCCAGCTCCTCTTCGGCTGCACCAACCGCCGAGGACATGGTGGTCTCTATCCGGCTGACTTTGTACATGCTGCTCTGTGTCTGCAGGTACCTGGCTGACTTCATTTCCAGGCCCTCGTACTCCCTGGTGCTGACGAACGGGCACCACCGAAATGCGTGTTTGAACCCCACACGAAACCTGGGGGGATGGAAGAGATGGGGAAAGGCAGCGGTGAGGGATGTGGAGATGGCAAAATGACCTCGCTAGGAGTGGGAAGACAGAGCTAAGCACTGCTAAACAAGAAAAAAAATGCTACTTTTCACTAAGGGGAGGAAAAAACCACTGATAAATCCCAGTTAGGAGTCAGGACTGTTTTGATACCTGCCCTCAAATCCCACAGGGGCTTTAGGAAAGACTTATTTAGGTGAGTGTTGTATCGTCCCTGCATCTGCTGGAAGCAGCCCCTGGCGCAGGATGGGACAGAACCATCCTGGAAAAACTCTCCATCCATACTCTCCTCCATCAGACCCTGCTGTATCTCCCCCTTCTCCCCTCCCTGTTGCACCATGATGCTGCCAAAAGTCACTCGAAACCCACCTGTCATTGAGGCAGCAGTAGATGATGGGGTTGTACATGGTGGAGCTCATGGCCAACCACATGATAGCCAGGTAGACCTGCTGGATGAACTTCTGCAGGTACCACTCAGGGTTGAAATACTGCAGGGTGAAGTAGATGTGGTAGGGCAGCCAGCACAGCGCGAACGTGCATACCACGATGATCATCATCTTCACTACCTGTGAGGAGAAGAGAGGGCAGGGAAGCAAAGTCATCCGTTGGACGCCCCATAGGTAGGGTGTCACCCTCCAGAAGGGGACACTTCTTTTTGCCTTGGAGACCTTTCCAACTGGGAACACATGGTCGACATCTTGGTGAAACCATGCACGTTCATGGAGGACACACATCTGGAGGACAGTCTCTGCTCCACTAGCAACAACCATGCAACAAGTCCTGACCCGTTTCCACCCCTAATGAAGTACTTTTGGCTGTGGTTAGTTGGGATTGGGCATGAATGATGGCTCCTACCGTGCTCAAAACTCCTTACCTTCCGCTTAGCCGAGACCTGCTCGTGGTAGCGGTCGGAGTTGTCGCCGGGTATCTCGCTTGCCCAGAGGGTGATGCCGACCACAGTGTAGGCACATCCTATCACCAGAAGTGGCAAGAAGTAGATCAGGATGGTCATGCAGAAGTGATACCTAGAAAAAATGACGGTCGTTGCATGTGTCCTCTACCTATTCAGTCTTTTTCTTGCAAACTGAGCTTGAAGGCAAAGTGCTTCACAGGGGCCAAGAGAATTTGGCACAATTCCTGCAGACATGTTGCCTGCAGAGCTCGGGCCGGGAAGGACTCCCTGCTTTCACCCCAATCTTTTCCAAGCCTCTGCTGCCAGCCTTTGGGATCCTAGCACCCTCCTGGGATGGGATGTAGAGGCCACTGAAGAACTGGTGTTACCTTCATAAGGCAAGGATGTCTTAGCTGAAGTGGCACTACTCTCAATTCTACTCTATTTACACCCCAGATTATCCTAGAGATGAATGCTTGCTCTTATCACACCTTTTATCTGGCAGTCCTGCAGGAGCAAATGTGGGTTTTTTGACATATAAAGGATGGGAATATTAAGCTGAAGAAATAAAGGCTTTCCCTGAGGGGCAAACACTGGGTCTTGGATGCAGCTTGCCTGAATCCTCGTCCACCATCAGTTTAGCTGGGCTCAGGTGGCTCAAGGCATAACCCCAGTCCCCAAAACCACAGCCTGAACCCTTGTCATGGAGGTTTATTAAAACTTTTCTGTGAATTCAGCGGCCGGGTCAGTTCTCCAGGCTCATGGAAAGGGCAGGATCTTTGTGTCTGTTCATAACAGGTATAAATAAGCCCAAAATCAAATGAGAGGGTCTGGATTAAACTGTTAGCACAGGCTTGACACTGTTTTGTCATGAAGTTGGTGGAGCCGTGGCAGGTTGCAATAGCCACTGGGATTGCAGTGGGTTCAGTGAAGGATTTGTGTTAAATAGTAGTTGGTTTAAAAAGGAAAAAAATAATGCTGTTTTCAACAAACAGGATGGGGACGGGCGGTTTGACCTTGCAGGTTCCTTCCTACCATCAGAGCTTGCAAA
The DNA here is from genome assembly GCF_000699105.1 of Pygoscelis adeliae. Lineage (NCBI taxonomy): Eukaryota > Metazoa > Chordata > Aves > Sphenisciformes > Spheniscidae > Pygoscelis > Pygoscelis adeliae. The sequence goes on from NW_008824821.1 coordinate 74,260, forward strand.
AACCTCTCTCCCCTGCAGAAAGATGAGCAATAGTGGTTCAGAAACGCGGACGGCTTGCACAGTGCCAGCTTGCAAAGCATCACGTGTGCCGCCAGATCTGGAGGTAATTTTCTTCCGACAGCTTTAGGGTCTGCATGCATTTTTGGGGTGTGTGCCCGGCTCGAACGCAAGTTGCTGCATCTGTTCAAGACGGTTCAGGCCCTGTAGCCACGCTCTGCTCTTGCACTCACTCGTCCTCCTGGGAGCTTTGATTGAATAATGTCTCTAAAGTGTAACGAATGGGTCAGCCTCGTGCCTGGTGCAACTCCCGCAGGGAATGGAGTTGGCCCCAGACCCGTGCTGCCATGCCATCTCCTCCTTGTTTTGTACCTGCAATTTCATTTGGCCTCCTCTTCGCCCAGCGCTAATCGCATTTGAACTGGATTTTGTAGGGCTGTTTTCTATTTTGCTAATTAAAGAGGCGTCTCTGTGGCTCCGCGATGAAGATTTCGTTGTGATTCCCATGTAATGCAGGGTCTTAAACCAGCTGCGAACAGCTGAGAGTGATGCAGAAATGTCCCAGAGGAGCTGTTAGATAATGTAAGCAAGATCGACCCTTATTTTCAAAGCTGCCTGGGCATGGTAGGGACAGAGATTTCTAAAGAGCCCTGGGCCATTTTTTTAATTGGACCCTGGGCGCTGAAAACCAGTCTCTATGTGAAACCATTCGTATGTTATTCTGTCTACAAGAATTGCAGGATCAGAGCACTTAGAGAAGCCTGGGTTTTGTAACTTAAAGATCTTCGGTGTGGGGATTTAGGGTCTTGTATAGGATGGAGGAGCCTGTAGGAGTTACGGGACAGTGATGTTGGAGGAGGGGGCTGCCATCTCCTTTTGCCTTGCAAAGCCCAGATGGTTGCCATGGGCTGTTACCTTCCAGAGGAGTTGGCGAGTGGAGCGGCTTTTCCCCTTCCCTTAACAAAACGAAATGGCAGCTAATGAAATTGGAATAGATCAGACACCTATTTCGAAACCAAAAGCGGGAGCGGGAATCGGTGGTTAGCGGCAGGGGGGCGGAAAAAAAGGAGCTGAATCACTGGCTCCTGTTGACGCAGGATCTCGCCTGTGCCGAGGTCGTCGTCCGCTTCCCCCCATACGAGCGAGCTGAGAACAGGCACATTTTCCCAGTGAAAAAAACCTCGTGCCCATCCCTGTCTCTGATACCCTCTGCATGCCAGGGTTGTGCTTTCTGGGCTCCATTTGCCAAGAGAAAGGCCCCCCCCCCAGCGTTGGGAGAAGTCCTCTATTTTCACTATGAACTGAAAAAATAATATTATTTTTCATCATGGCATTGCAAACAAGCTGGCTGCTGCTGGCGCCTTCCTTAAATAACCGCACCAAGGCCATGCGAGCAGGGGAGGGTGTTTGACAGTGACCCAACCACCTGTCCCCGCAAAGTTATTTTGGGGCAGTAAAATAACATCTCGGGCTCTGCCGGGCTCTGCACTGTGCAAGCAAGTTTGCGCGGTTTGGAGAGACGCTGCTGAGCTGCAAGTTATTTTCAATCCCCACCAAAAATTTGGGGTTGGGCTATTTAAAAGCTTCTGCTTAGCATCTGCTTTCCCAGCTTTCCTGGCTGCCCTCATCTGTCTGCAGAGGCCCTGGCTCACTGAAGAGCGTGGAATGCTCGGGCTTTGAAGCGGCGCCCGGCTTCCAGCAGCAAATCATTCATAGGTTAATGATGGCATTTTTCTCTTGAATTAGCTATTTGAAAAAACGACGGCCCTGGCGGCAAATGATCTGTCAAAGCCAGGCCCTGAGCCTGGTTGCTGCTTTCGTCCGGGGTGCTCGGCCCCATCCCGGCTACGTGGGCTGTCTAAGCCAGCAGCATTTCTTCACGCTGGCTGTATTTATCACGGTAGCCTGGAATAATTAAGGTTGGAAAACACCTCTGGATATCAGCTAGGCCAGCCCCGGCTTAGTTCTTTCCATACCTGCCTTGCAATGCAAATAAATAAGATGATAATACATGATGCCATCCAGCTCTCTGCAACCCGCCACTCGCTGCTGACTGGCAAACTCATCTCATTTGTCTTGTAGAGAGACCTTCGCCAGGCTCAGGTTGGCTTTAAACACCTCTCCGTGTTTGTGTGTCCCCTGCTTTGGCTTCAGAACAATTTCACAGCCCTAATTCATTGCTCCACGGGACTGGAGATCACAAATGCCTTTCTCCTCCGCCCCCTCTACCCCCTTTTTTTCCTTAACACATGACATTTAACTCACCGCATGACTCGCGGACTTCAAAGAGCAAACCACGGAGGACCACTGTGCTGGCAGACCAGCGGGATTGCCCAGACCCTTTGGAAATGCCAAATTTAAT
>NW_008824821.1:76666-88741 GCF_000699105.1 Pygoscelis adeliae
CTCCTAGCCCAGCGTTTGCCTCCCAGCCTGAGCTGATGCCACAGAGCCCCTTTTTGTAGCTTGTTTTTTAAGCTGTCGAATGAATTTTGGGGCATTTGGACTCGGTAAATCCCAAACCATTTTTTTTCTTCTGTTATTGCCTGGCCAAGATACCCCCAGTAAAATCCTTTCGTCTTGCAGGAATAACTCTCGCCCCAGGAAGCCTTTAGAGATATGGGTTGCAGGAAAGGTGCTGCAAAAACCAGAGCCATACCTGCATGTATGAATACGCGCCTGGGGGCAATGCAGACCCCATCCCCACAGCCAAAATATTGTGTCTTAGCAGTTTTACGTGAGTTTCTCTCGAGGATGAGCATCCAACAAGGGCAGGGAGCATGGCACAGCGTGGGGCAACGTTTGGACCACGAGCAGCACTAAGCTCACCTTAATTAACCTTAATGTGCCCTAAGATGATACGGATGGAGATCTTGGTACCGTCAACTATATAGCACTGGCCCTCGCTAGGGTAGGGGGAGGATTTCCCCACCCCATGGAGCTTTGAGCCATTCCCGTCCTTTCTCGCTTCCTTTTTTTATACTTTTTTTGGGGCGTTTTTTCTGTACGGTGACTTGTCGGAAAAGTTCAACTCACATTTTTCCGTACACGTTGGTGCTGTGCTCCGGCCACTCCACCAGACACACCAGCCGGCCCGGCAGCTCCTCCATCACCGAGTAGTAACCCTGGGGGAAAGCCAGCAGGAAAGCCAGGAGCCAGATGACGCCGATGACCACCTTGGTGGTGGTGGCCGAGAGCCGGGGTTGCAGCGGGTGGATGATAGCCATGTACCTGCAAGGTGGGAAAAGGAGAAATCAAGGCTGGAAAGCCCCGATGTTGCAGCTTTTGGGGCTGTTTTAGGTCTCCCTTGAATGGGGGTCGTACTTTTGACAGCCCCTTAATGCATCCTGGCAGCCCCTCACTCCGCACAATGCAAACAGCATCGAATAATCTCTTTATGGAGGATTCCCTGACCAATGCTCTAATTCTTTTGCAGCATCTCTTACCCTGGAGATTTGAATCCCGTTTGAGACACTCATTGACTATTAGCTGAAAAACAGCTCCGCTAACGCAACCAGCAACCGGCTGCTTCTGCAAAGACCAATTTGTACAAAGCCAGCCGCGATGCTGCCGTCTGGCAGCAGCCGCTTTGGCAGCACCCGGTAGTTTTGCACCCGCGCGAAATCATGTCTCGATGGTAGATCACAGTGCCAAGTGTTACAGGAGAGGAACCAAAAATAAGGGTGCTGGACCGGGGATGGGTGATCTGAGATGCCACCTACATCTGCCTGGCTCCTGGGCTCTTTCCCCCAAACATCAGTTGTCATATGTGAGGAAAGCTCCAGTGGTGACGAGGCAGATTGAATTTATCCCTCTGTAAATCTGGTTTTGCAAAGCTGGCAGCAGCCAGCAGCGCTGTAAGGATTAAGTGAGAACGTTGCAAATTTTTTGTTTTATTTCCCCCCTGCTCCACGTCAAGCTTCGGGAAGAGGAGAAACATTGCATTGCTCTGCGTGTGTTATCGTCTGAAGCGTTTGCAGCCTCCTCTATTTCTCCCTTCATGCCTTCTCCTTTCAGAGGACGATTGTTTTTTTCGTTTAGTTTTTTCCTAGATGGCAAATACTCCCCGTGTTGCGTTTTTGGGTGGCCACTTGCAGGGGCAAAGACATAGGGATTAATATATAAATACGCAGGAGGTACCGCCGTCAGCTCTTCTTCTGCCCCAGGGTACCAAACCTTATCAGCTTTGTGCAGCTGAAAATCCACCTAATCCACCTGATAATTATCCCTCGAAAACCTGTTTGGTACTTGAAATCGAAGCTGGTTAGAAAGAGCCAAGGCAATGGGTGTTAGCGCTGCTCTGGCGCAGCGGCTGGTGATGCATCAAGGTCTCCTGGTTTCTGCATCCATGTTTCTCATTTCTTCCTTACCATACTTGCGATCGGCTTCCCTGCAAGGACTCGTCTCCTTCCTCTTCCTCATCCTTCAAATGCCTGGTGTTGGCTGAGCCCCTCGTTAGCGGATTTGCTGAGCTGGATGAGGTCTGGGTGGGCTTTATCACAGGGTTCAGAGCAGGTTACCCTGGCTTTATGCTCCCAAGCGGCAAGAAGTCCACGTGCCCAAGTTTGCTGCTGATGCTTGACCTGACGGTTCAAGCTCAAGCATGCAAATGGGGGAAAATGAGGGATTTCCACAAAAGTTGGGCCATTTCTGTTGAAATACTTGCTTGGAGAAACATCTGAGGCTGAGACCTCTGGAAGGCAAAACCAGTGCTTGATTACAACCAGCCAGAAATGCTTTTACATCTCCGACTTTGTTTCTGCCAGTGCATTTCCGAGGACTTTCCTCATCTGTTTAAAGTACTTTGCAGCTGCAGAAGCCCTCACGGTTGATAAAACATCCAAATAATCGCTGTAATGATGAACTAAACATCAACCGCATTGCCTAGAGACCTTTCCAACCTCCATCAACTTGTCTGCAATGCTGTCTTGTGGTGGAAAGGAGACAGTAGAATTCATCTGACCGTGCTGGCGTTGCAAGGATGGGGTCAGGGAGGCAGGAGGGTGCAAGCTAGCGGTGCTCTGGGGAAAACTGGCCCCAAATCCTGCTTTTCAGCAGCAATTCCCAAACCATTAGTCCCGAGTGACCTCTGAAATATTTCCTTGAGGATGCTCTGGGTTCAGCCGCCCATCAGGATTAAAAATGGGAATAATAACAGTTCTCCCAGACAGGGGCTCTGATGGGGAAGAAAAAAAATGTAATAAAAAGGGTCTGGGCTGCTTGGAGGAGCTGGTATTGCAGACCATAAAAGTGCTGGAGATAGATGGAAATGTACAAACATCCTGAAAATAATTAGAGCATTATTTCATATTAAAATATCATATAATTATATAATAATTGTATCACTAAGCAGAAAATTGTCCTAACATTTTAATAACTGCTTCCTTTTTTTTTTTCCTTTTTTCTTCTTTTTTTTTTCCCCTCTCCTTGACAAGAACATTTGATGCAAAATCAGGCTGGGGAGAGGGGGAGAGCAGAGAATATGGTTTTGTGGCCACCTTAGCTCGGATGACAGCCGCTGTCTTGCTTGTACTGGGGTGGAAAAGCATCGGAACAGGGAGCAAACCAGATAGGACAAGGGGTAATGGCTTTAAACTGAAAGAGGGTAGATTTAGATTGGATACGAGGAAGAAATTCTTCACTCTGAGGGTGGTGAGGCACTGGAACAGGTTGCCCAGAGAAGCTGTGGATGCCCCATCCCTGGAAGCGTTCAAGGTCAGGTTGGACGGGGCTTTGAGCAACCCGGTCTACTGGAAGGTGTCCCTGCCCATGGCTGGGGGGGTTGGAACAAGATGAACTTTAAGGTCCCTTCCAACCCAAATCATTCTATGCTTCTATGATTCTTTTGCCTTCTTCCAGTGCTGGGTCCGTCGCACTCAAATAACTCTCATTTCCCTGCAGACCGGTTGCACTTTCCATGTTTCTCTACCCTATAGGTTTGTGTGTATTCCTGTCTTTAATTTTTGAGTTTTTTAGGGTTTTTTTGGCCACCACTGGATCTTTTTTTTTGCATCCAGAACACGGCTCCCAAAAAGCCACTTTGCTTTCTTGCAATTCTGCTCAGTTTTGAGCCAAACCCTCCCCCGTGGTGCGTTTCTACGGCGGGGTTTTGGATAACCTAAAATAAAACCTTCCTTCCGAGCAAGTGAATGCAAAGTAGAAAAGCAACCCCGTGCTGCGGAGCCGTATCGCAGGTGACTCCAGGTTGTCTTCTCCCCTCCACGTAGGTTTGATCTCTCAGGCAAGGCTGTGGTAGTTGCTGCAGCCAAACACCCATCAATCACTTCTTAGCGGGGAAGAAAAATGACATGTCAATCATGACTTTGCCTTTCAGCAAAAAAAGCTTGCCGATCTGTTTATTTTTTTTTTTTAATACGAGCAAGTTTGCATTCAAATGGAAACGCAGAGCGCGGGCACGGGATGCAGCTGCAATGCCCTGGCGTGTCTGCAAGGCGCTGGCGGGCGTTTGGCCCCGTGCATGGTTTCGGGCAGGCGGTTTTGCAGCGCTGGGCACAAAAGGCATCGACCAGAGCTTAAGTGCTGGGAAGCCGCTGCCCTCCTTGGCTCGGCCACGCAGGTCCTGGCCGTGCTGGCGAGAAGCGGGCTCTCAAAAGCAAGGCTAATGAGTTTATTAGCTCATTTTTCTCCTCACAAAGTGCCTCTGTGGCCCCACTCTGCCCATCTCCCTAAGATGCTGTATCCTATTAGAGAGATTTATTTTTTTTCTCTGCCATTCAAGAGGGCAGTTTTTCCACCCATAAAAAAATCGGGTGTTGAGGTTTGCTAGGGATGGTTGTTTGCGGGAGGTGAGGAAGAGGAGCACGTCCCTTCGTGAGCATCCTGCCCTCGCCGCTGAGGCGGGTGACAAACCACCATGGGGTCTTCAAGTCCTAATTTTTCATAGGGAATTGGCTCTTGGTTGAGGATTTAAGGGCAGATTTCCTGTGTTAGGGAAAGGTTTTGTTCCCCGTGCGCATGGGGGTAGCACCAGGAACGGGGCCATTTGCCTGCAGAAGATGTTGGGTTGGGAAGACTTAATGATACCTGTTCCTCAAAATAAAATGATCTGCAGTTGTTCTCCTTTCGGATGGAAGCACCGCGTTCAAGTGCAAACCGTCGTTAAGTTTTGCAAGCTCAGGGTTGCCCAGCTCCTTGCAGGAGCGACCCGATGCCCGTGCGGCTGCATTTTCCTTGCACCTTTCCCACCATGTTTAGTGTTTTAAATCCACCACGTTTAATGGGCTTGACGCTAAAGCGCACAACTTTACGCCAGACGCTATTTGATGACGTTGGTAATGCCGTTTGCTGTTGTTTAAATATTTTATTGTGTTTGGGGGGGGGTGTGTGTTACCATGACGATACAATAGCATTTGAGTACAACGTTGTACAAAGGTAGCTCTGAGCGTATCGGTTATTAAATAGATACTGCATTCGAGGCAGTATAGCCATCTATTAATTGCATCTGGAAATCTGGAGTCTGCCTGGGTAACTAATATTACACAATTGTTTCCACCCTCATGGAGATGAAATTAATGTCATAGCAAAAATTTATGAAGCGTCTTTCATCCCAGAGTTTCCTTATCTGCTACATTAAGTAATAAGGATACAACAGATAAGAGATGAGTAACCAAGAGGATGCAGAGTGTGTGCCGTGTGTTTTATTGCACAAAGATTTCCTGTCCTGAGCAAAGAGGGATTTAGTGCAGAGTCAGTCCCAGCAGAGTTTGCAACCAAGTCAGAGCAGATGCCTTGGATTGAGGTGGGTCAAACACCTCCAGCACGGCTCCGGGTCCCTCCTACCCAAGAAACAAAAAGCTTCTCTGTAGAGAAAAAACCTGCCTTTTTGCTTTCCGCAAGGATTGCGTTGCAACAGCGTGGATGCAAAAATACCGTCCCTCGAGCAGGTTTGCATAGCGAAACGTGGCCTAGTCGTGCTGGCCCCAAATACCTTGTATCTGGATGATAGCCGAGAAGGCTAGCTGAGCCCCGCGTGCTTGAAACATGATGCTGGGGATGAAGGCGCCGCAAGCAGCTGCTTCCTCCTAAACAGCGACCGTCCAAACCGAGGGACGGACAGCACGCTCCTGCCCCGAGACCTGAGTGATGCTCAACGCTCGGCAAAGTGTCTTCATCAAGCAGGAAGCTGCAGGTTTCTCACTGGCATTTCCCCGGAGCACCGATACGGCGCAGCCTCTTTCCTTTTGAAAGTGGTTTGGTATTTCTTTCGAGCACAATCGAAAAGGATGTGTTACCCGCCACCAAACAGGGACCTGAGTTACGCCGGCAGCTTTGCAAACTCCCCTGCCTTCCTGCACAGCACCTCTTGCATTGCAAACCCCACGGGCACGCTCGGTTTTAAAAGCCAAATGCAGGTGAAACAGGATCAAACCCCAGTTAGTTGCAGCAGGCTGTTAAGGAGGCGTAGAGCTCCCTCCTGCATTCACTGCATTTGCCGACAGCGCCGGGGTGGGATGGGAGAGGAAGACCCAAAGCACAACCCAGCCCTGCTGAGAGACTCTGCAGATGCTGTTATTCGAGGCACATGTATGTGCCTGTCATATATAACCTTATCACCAAATTAGCCCTGGCACTGGTTTATGGCCGGAGAGTGAAGAGGGAGAACAAAAAAAATCACACGAAATGCAGGGCTGGTGACCCATGAGACCTGGCACTCTTAGTGCATGAGTGGTTTCCACTGGGCCATTGAGGAATTAAGAATAAATTAAGCAATAAATTAAGAAAGCCATCGGATAAACCAAATATCGCACCAAACTCCTACGGTGGCTTGTGGCAGCACCCAGCTTGCAGATGAGCACCATGATCATCCCAAAAGCATGTCTATAAACCTGAGTCTCCTTCACCTCCCAGCCACCAAACTGTCGCTAGTTCATCTTAGTTCTGTATTTATTGCCATGGGAATTTCAAGCCCCCTCTTCTTTCCAAAGGAAAGGGGTGGAAAAAAGATGTAATTTATTTTCTGACAGGCTGAATTCGTATCTAGTGGGTATTGGGGGGGATTAATTCCAGTTACTACCCATCAGATCACAGACCACTGCTGGGAGCGGGGGCATAAACCAGCCTTGATGAGTGACCCCTTAGTAAAGGGTGTCCCCTTGTCCATCGCCATCCCCCTGCTTTCTAACCTCAGCTGGGAAATCCATGCTTCGAGCCAGCTCTGTGCTGGGTATCCAGCAGCTTTTGTAGGGTTTTTGCAGCATTTGGTGATGCTTGATTTTTTGGGAATGCAAAAAGCTGCTTTGGTTATTGCTAGCTGGTGTGTAGGCAGTGCCGCAGGGCGGCTGGTGCAGGGGCTGCTGGCCCTAAACCCGGGCTCCTTTCGCTTCCCCCTTGCTCTTCCATCTTCCAAATTACATCCCAGCAGAGCAAGATTACACAGCACCGGGTGCAGATCAAAGTCCTGCTCTGCAAACCCCAGAAGTCCAGTAAGTCAAGATTAAAAAAAAAAACCCTGATGCTATATTAGGGTGTAAATGACTAATTAATCTGTCTGTGCGCTGATGTAATTTGTCCTCTCTGGAGGGTTTCTTTCTGCAGTAATCACCTCTCGGGGAAGGCATGGGGTCGCTGAGCTGGCGAATATGTTCCTGATATTCAGCTGGTTAATCCAACCTGGGAGTTCAAGCTTGCAAGCAGTAAATAATTTTCCGAGCCAGTTTTTCTGCTGCAAATAATATGGGATTGGGGAGATATTAACAGGTCTCAGCTGCAGACTAGCAATTTTAGGAGCCGCGGTGGTGAACGAAGGTTCGCCGATTTGATGTTTCTTCTTCAGCTCCTGCTGGCAAATTGATGGATCTTAAGACACCTAATATAATTTGATAACCCATTTGGAAATAAAAAAGGGAATATTAAGAAGATCCTAGTTTGATTGCCCAGCCCTGTGTGTTGGTCTGGCTGAGTTGGTGCTGGTGGAGGTCGGAGAAGGGGCTCTTTTAATGAGCAAAAGCAGCAAGTTGGTCTAGGACTTGCAGGAGGTTAGTCCCACCGTATGTCACTTCTATAGCTGCTTTAGGGCAGAGGACTCTGCAGAAAAAGGGAAATTGCTTTGTATTAAATAGCCCAAGCACTGCACAGTCTGTCTTCACCCTGAGTTCATGGCAGGGCTCTCGCCCTTCTCACCAGTATTTGTTCAGCCTGCGGTGTTTTCGGCTTAGCTCACTTAAAGTTTTGAGATCAGACATGATTTTTTTTCTGATTCTGCAAGTAAGCCAGGATCTTCACCTTCAGCTGCATTCCCGGTTGTCCATCATCACGGGAACTCATTCCTCCGTCCGAAGTTTGCTAACGGTGCGGGCGAGTGGTGGCGCTCAGAAATGAATCCAGGTCCCAAGGAGAGAGAAAATATCAACAGTTTATCTAACGATGCTCCATCCCATGTGCCATAGACATCACAACTTAGGGATGTCCAGAGTTTGTTGGTTTTTTTCCCTCTAAGTGTGGCGGACTCACCACGGGCACTGCTGGGCTCCCACTCTTCCTGGAAGATTGGAAAAACCCCAGGATTTTCTGTCTGTCTCTTTCAAGTGAATTAATTCACAAGGAGAGTTTGAAGCCGGAAAGGGATTTGTGACGTGCTCTGGCACTGACCCGCCCAAACCCGAAGGACATGGCAAATTTTGTAGTGCCAAAGCGAGCTGTTTGGCCCCCACATCTGCAGGATGCTGAGAAGCAGCATCATGGCTTTTCCTGAGCAGACTTTACCAGCTGCCAGCCTTTTCTCCTGAATTTCCTGCTATTGTTGCAGGGTTCAGAATAACACTCGCTATAGGATTACCTTCTTTTTATTTTTTCAGCGCGGTTGTGCCCAGGCTGAAATAGATCCTGGTGAAAGAGCAGATGGTCTAGCTTCAAGCAAAAGCTTTTTTTTCTTGCACAAACCCATGGCAGGTTTTGCAAAAAAAAGCCATTGGGAGAATCAAACCCACTTCCCCGCTTGTTCTCTCAACAACTCTGTTACGGCTGTGCCGAGTCTTTCCAAGGCGGTTTCATATCCTCCAGCAAGGACATTCTGGAAATTGCTTGCAGAAAGCACAAGCGGAGATGATTTAGGGGAGCAATCTGCAGGCCGATGCTCCTCTGAGCCTTCAGACTCCGTATCCAACCGCTCTGATAGATGGCTTAATACACCTTGGGAACACGAGGCACATTCAATTCTGCTTTCCTAGTTTTTGATGAAAATCAGGGCTGCGGTCATGTTTGATTTCAGATACGTCTTGGCTGGGAATATAACCCGTTTTGCGAAGCCTACCTGGCTCTGCTGCTCCAAATTCAGGTACTTGCTTTCCTTGTTTCCACACAGCTTTTTGCTGCTTGCCGGGACAAATTCCTTCCTTTTGGGTTCCTGGAAAAAGTTCCTGCATTTCATGCGTTTAAGTTACTATTGTCAGGTCTCAGACACAGGAACCCAAGTGATTTTCCAGCGCTTGGAGGTGATGTTGTGTGCTGCTTGCCTGGAGGGGCAGAGGATGGGCTTTGCTGCCTTCACCTTCCAAATTTCCCACCTCGCTGGAAATTTGGGGCCAAGAAATGCAGCAGGTAGCTCTGTGCAGGAGGTGTTTGCATACTGAGGCTGCAGCTTCTTTTGGGTCCTTCTTGGTGGGCGAGCCAAGCCTGCACGCCTGGGTTTTGCAGCCCAGCCGTGGGAAAAACCAAGCCTCCGTTAAGGGTTTGCAGGTGCAAGAAGAAAGCTGGAAATGCCAATTCCCCCTCAAAATTCAGCCCCAGGCTCCCAGACTTGCCTTTGCTCCCCATCTTACACATGCTCTTCCAGCTTCCCCTGGCAGATTTGCTTTTCTGGTTATTCCAGGGTACGGACCAAAGGCTAAAACCCAAACTATTAAAAAAAAAAAAAAAAAAAAAGATCGTCTCTGGGATTCATCCTAACCTAAAAGGGGCTTTGCCGGCTGATCCCCAATATCCTCAAAACGCAGATGCTCCTGAAACAGAGCCAGCAACACCATCGGGTAGGAACAGAGCCACGCTGGTAGTATTCCTCTTTTTATTTGTTACTGCCTTAATTCTCCTCACATCTCCGGTATGAGAGCTTGGCTATGTCCAATTTATTTTGAGGAGAGGGTCTTGTAACCACTCCAGAGCGAAACAAAACCTGAGCCTGTTTTTAACGACTAGAGAGTGTCATCCATCTCAAGCTCTGTTTCCCAAGCTGTCAGTGTGTGAGTTGTGGCAGCACTAAAATTTCTCGTAGGGAAATAGCCGTGCCAGTTTGTGCAGCACTCAGACATCAGCTCAAAATGTGCTGGCATACAGCAATGCAAACCTCCTCCCCGCCCCTTCGCATGTATCCCCAGCCAAAATGTCTTTTACTCCCTGGGAAGAAGGACCAAAAAGAGGTGTCGCAGAGCCGAGCTGTCTTCAGGAAATGTGTTGGAAAAATCTGTTGCGCTTGAAACACTGGTACTCAAGAGGGAATTGCAAAGCTGTTTGAGAGCCTCGATTTATCTCTAGCACTGGTGTGAAAATGCCATCAGATAAAAAGATTTCTTGGGGAGGGAGAGAAAAGAGGGGAGCTGCGCACTGGACGTGCTTGGTGCATGGCTGTTTTGTGTCCCTTGACCCCTGGCTCATCCCTCTGAGGTGAAAAAGGCAGCGTCCCCTGTGCCATCGCACCCTGCCGAGCGCTTGCTGAACTTTGGATCGCGGCAAAACGCAAGCAGGATCTCGCTCTGCCGGCAGTCCCCAGCCATCGGGCAGCGCCAGCAGAAACCGGGCAGTGAAAAAACCAACCAACTAAGCTGCGCTGGCTGCAGCCAAACGAGAGAAATCCCTGGCACCTACCTCTCCCCCTTGACCCCCACTAATAAAATCAAGGTGGGTTTGCCTGGGGGGACACACCGGCACGCAACGCGACAACACACTTGCCAAGTCAAGATGCCTTTCCCGAGCCTGAGCTTCTCTCGAAGGCTCCTTAGACGGTTCCCAACCCAGACCAAGAGACACGAAACAGCTCCTGCAGCGCAGCAGAGGCATGTCCGACACAGGCATGTCTTTTATGTCATGAGGTGATGCCATTTTGTGCTAAATATCGAGTTTGCTTTTAAATGAGGAGGTTGGGAAAGGAATGGACAGCTCTGCAGAGGAGCTGGGAAGGGAGAGAACAGCAATGCTACAAATGCACACCCAAGACATGCTACTGACATGCACGGGGGTTACAAAGCCTTTTCTCGAGCTCCTTCCACAGAGCTGACAAAGGATTCCCAAAGCCACCTGCAACCAGGGCGGGGAGAAGTATTATTTCTAGCCCTCTTTTACCAAAACGAGCTTTATTTTAATTGCAATGTTCTCCCATGACTGGAGATCAGCCGGAGCTGAGCACGGCACCCAGGTGGAGGCAGACCTGGGTGCCGGGGAGGGTTTGGGGTTTGATGTTCAGAGCTCACCTGTCCAGGGCGATGGCCGTCATGGAGTAGATGCTGGCGAAGACGGCGGCGATGGGGAAGAAGTTGTGAAACTTGCAGTAGAGCAGCCCGTAGTACCACTCGTTGTGGATGGCGTAGGTGAAGTTCACCACCGTGTTGAAGGCGGACATGGAGGCTTCGGCGAAAGCCAGGTTCACCAAGAAGTAGTTGGTGACGGTGCGCATCCTCTTGTGAGCCAGGATGATCCACATCACCACCACGTTCCCCACCACCGACACCACCACGATGAGGGCGTAGGCGACAGCCCACAGGGCCACCTGCCACGGGGGCTGCACAAACTGGTTCACGAAGGACTCGTTCAGGGAGGCGTTGAGCAGCCACTGGTGCTCCAGCTCCGCTTCCAGCGGCAGAGTGTTATCCATCGCACCACGATGCAGCCAGACCAGACACAGGGATGCTTTGGGGTGCAGGTACCTCCTGGTTAGGGCACAAGCTGGAGCAAGGTACAACACGTTTGGGGCACGCAGCTAGGTTGGGGCACACAGCTCCCTCCTGGTTCAGAGTGCAGCCATTTTGGGGTGGTTCAGGCTGGTTCAGGGCATAGGTACCTCCCAGTTCAGGGGACAGCTGGTTTGGGGTGCACAGCTCATTCACAGCATAGGTCTTTCCTGGTTCAGGGTGCAGCCAGTTTGGGGTGCACAGCCAGTTTGGGGTGTAGGACCCTTCTGGTTCAGGGTGCAGTCGGTCTGGGGTGCATGGCTGGTTCGGGGTGCAGGTCCCTCCCGTCTCTGGGTGCAGCTGGAGCAGGGTGCCTGGCCATGTCAAGGCACACCACTGGTTCGGGGCGCAGGTCTCTCCAGGTTCGGGCACAGCTGGACTGGGATGCACAGCTGGTTCGGGGCGCGGGTCCCTCCGGGCTTGGCTGCAGCTGCACCGGGGAGCAGGTTTGTCCCGATTCAGGGCGCAGCCGGTTTGGGATGCGGGTCCCTCCCCGTTCAGGTCCGGAGAGGGATGCGGGTCCTTCGCAGTTCGAGACCAGAGCAGGATGCGGGTCGCACCCGGTTTGGGTGCAGCCGGTTCGGGA
>NW_008824821.1:89064-89998 GCF_000699105.1 Pygoscelis adeliae
CCCCGGCCCCGTCCGCCCTGCCTGGGGGGGCTCCACTGGGGCCCAGAGCTGCAGTCCCCCACTCCCGCCCCGTGCCGCTCCCCGCAGCGCAGAGCTGCCCTTCCCAGCGGGCAGGGGCCCCCAGGTTTCCCCGCACCCCCTCGCACCCCATTTTCACGCCTCCTCATCCCCTCTCCAACGTCTTTGCCCTTAAAATCTTCCCGTGCTTTGCATCCTTTTGGGGGGCTGATGGGCATCTGGGCCAAACGTGCTCTAAAAAGTCACTGGGAGTTTAAAACACGCTGTTAATTGTAAAGCTTGTCTATTATATAATATTTATATATTATATATTATAAAGCTTTCCAATATAACAGCTGTGGGATTTCTCCAAACGGCTTTACGTTGTGGCCGGCGAGTGCTTTGCATCCCCAGCGAACAAAGCAATTGTTTGACTTCTCAAAGAAGGAAAAGGTCTTCCTGCTTCGGTGCAACCGGCTTCCTACCACTGCAAACAGAGCGTTTCATTTTAGTGCCCCTTCACTCATAAAGCAAACACAGCTCCTGTTGGGCTGGCAAAACATTGTCCGCTAAAAAGTCTTTTCTCCCATGAATAAGCTGTTGTAATCTAATTAAACTGCAAACAGAGATTCGCACCTTCCCACAGTCCGGGTTTATAATACCCACAGACAGGACTGATTTTAACTTACTCTTCCAGTGTTGTGTTATTGCCAAGTGCGGGCAAAAAAATAACAACTGTGGTGCTGCCTGCCAGGAGAGCTGGTTTTCCCTCGGGATGCACCAATGAAGAGGAAAATCGCCTTGGAAAGCTGAGCGCGTACCTCCGGTTTGCTGAAGGATGCTCCTAAATCGCATTCTCAGGACACAGCCTCCCAGATCGGTGGAAGAGGAGCACTGAGCTGGAGGAACCGCTCCCAGGTAAAGGTGCGCCTCCCCG
>NW_008824821.1:90480-97514 GCF_000699105.1 Pygoscelis adeliae
GGAAGCCTGAGGGACTGAAAATCTTTAGTCCCCAACACCAGGTCAGTTGTTAAAGCGAGACTGAGCTTTTTCACGCTAGGATGGGTGAAGGAGGAGATATATTTCAACCAGGGCCTCCACGTTTTCCAGCAGCCCTGGGAACAGGGGCTGCCTGGGTGACCGTAGAGTGGTCCAGGCCGGTGGCCGAGCACTCTTCCCGCATCCGGATGCTCCTGGACCACTCGATGGCAGCATTGCCTAAAAATGCAAGAGGAAGAATGGGTGAGCAGCCTGCCGGGGCTGGGGAAGGCTTGCTGGTGATGGCATTTCCAGTTCCCCCTCCCTTGCCAGGCTGTTTTGGGGCATTGCTATAAATTTGGCAAAGGGCGAACCCCAAAGGAGGGGACACCCTGGCAGGTGGGGACAACGTTAGCAGCCATCTCAGCCCACCCCAGCAAACCCTTTCCCACTCCCTCCATCCCTGAATTGCTCCGAGCTGGTAGCATCACCCCAAGGATCACTGCAGAGCTGAGAGAGAGCACATCCCTCCCTCCTGCCTCAGTTTCCCCGTTAGGAAAAAGGGGACAATGCCTTTGCACGTTCCTGTTGAAAAGAACCGGCTGTTTTGTTCCTGTGCTGCTGCCGTGCAAGGAATTGAAATGCAGCCTGATGTCTCGACCAAAGCAGGCTCGGGAAGGGCCATTTGTATATCGGCATGTTCAGGCCGCTGAGCGTTGGGTAGTCTGGGGGGGATTTCACCCAAAGGATCCGTATTCTTTCTTTCGGAAGAGATTGCATTAAAAAGAAAAAAAAAATAAAAATCAGTCCTAGGATGGAAACCTGCGTGAGGGAGAACAGATGTATTTATCGCTCGGCAAAACCAAACAGATTATTGCAAGCTTTTGACAACTAGTTAATGCTTGCGGGTCCCTGTGAAGATGCCAGTGCTATTCTGGGTGTGAATGCACTGGGCTGGTCCAACAGGCCCCCTCCTTCCTTTCCCCCGGGGACACTCGTATACCTTCACGTATATCGTCAGCCCTTTCAGAGCACAGAGAAAGGCTTTGTAACTGGCAGCTGGAGAAAACCTTGCCTTTTGCTGTGGTGTTTTCCAGAAGGACAGGAACCTCTCATGCTATACGTTTCCCAGCAGAGTCCCCGGGGCTGGCGTAACATCGAGCGCATATGAAACACGGTTGTCTGGGAGGAAAAACTGGCCTCGTCCTTCAGGGAACCATCAGAGATGGTGTTTTTCCTCCTTCTGAGGTTTCAGCTCCTCCATCCACCCTGGCTGAGGGGTTGGACCCCGTCTCCCCATTGCACAAAGTCGGTTGCAAGCAATACCAGTAACAGGTTCAAGGTTTGCCACCTCCTGAAAATGTGGCTGTGGGTCCTAAACAACAAATTAAATAACAGCAAATTGTAAGCTGCCAGCAGAGGTGTTTGCATGACTTTTTGCTTGGGTAAAATAAGTGCAGGTGGATCAAGCTGGGCTTTAAATTTGGGGTACGGCACCAGTGGAGGACAGCAGGTTGCACCCAGCAAGGCAAGGTCTTTTCCTAAAACAGCTGGATCCAGAAGGAACATCTGCCCTGGTGTATCCCTCAAGGGAAGCAGCAGCTTGTCCTTGCGCCCCCGTGCACACAGAAGAGACAGGGAGAAGCCGCACAAGCTGTTTTCCACGGCACCGAGCAGCACTCGGATGCTTAGCTGTCGGTCAGCAGAAATAACTCACTTTGCCAAGCTGCTCCTCATGATTAATTTGGAAATCATCTAGTCTAAAAGCCCCAGAAACAAGCTGGCTCCTGCAAGATGGGTTGCACAAGTATGTGTGCAAGTGCACGCTTCTCCAAGCTCCCCACCTTCCCCCATGCTGTTGCCTCGGCTTTAAATCAAGCACAGCTGAGCTCTGCTTTTGGGGTTGCATTTTGCGAGTGGTTGGTGTTTCCCAGGTTGGGGTGGTTTGTTAATTATTGAGTGCTCTTCCTGCTCCCAGGTAGCTTTGTGCTGTAGGTCCTTGTGCTTTGGAGACTCAAAAGCAGGGTGGATGAAGGTTGTGTGGCTCTGAACCGTGGTGTCTTTGCTAAATGTAAGTTTGCTTTATGTTTTTTAGCAGGGGGTGGGTGAAGCCCCCTTGGTGGGTTGGGGTTTATTTCCCTGGGGAAGAAGCCTGCACCGTACTAAGGGGCGCTGAAGATCCTCTGTTTAAGGCAGTGCTGCGGTGGTATGAAATCTTTGCAGATCCCTTTATAGCGGCTTTTTTTTTTTTTAATTTCCTGACCTTGCAGAAGGAGTGTTAAATGGTTTCCTTAGAAATGAGGTTTCTGAGGATGTTTTGGTTGATATTCTGCTCTGGAAGTCACCTCCTGCCCTAGCAAGAGCTGTGTTATGTGGTGGTAATCAGCAACGTAATTCTTAAGCTGGTGAATAAGGGAGTGCTGTGTGATTGCTGTATGCTGGTGCGGACTTTTGCAGGCCCTAGACCAAGGGAGCTCTTAAGTATGGATTTAAGCCCATACGTTAGCTAAAAAGTGCCTAAAACTGTTGTATTGCAGCGTCCCTGTCGCAGTAGGGTCCTCGTGCAACTGCAGCAGCTCTGGGCTGTACAAGTAAGACAAGGGGAGGATAAACTGGGGCTTTCTTGCAGCTCTGCGTCACTGTGGAACCCTGAGGCTGTAGGTAGTGATGGGCAAAACCCCATGAATCATGCTAGAGATTTGTATAGCCACCAAAGTCACAGCCTTAATAGATGTAGCGATGGGGGAGTGGCCAGCAGAGAGAGTTGTGAATTTGGGGAGATTTGGTTTGGTAAGAAAATATACTGGGGAGCCCAAGATCTACCCCAGGTTAAGTGACTTGGGACAGGGTTTTAAAATCCTGCCTTATAATTAAGTCAACCCACTGATACTGCTGTGACTCCGAAGCTGCCTGCAGCGGCACTGAGCTGCTGGAGGAGTCCTCAATTTTGGAGTGTGAAAGGAGAAAATAACTGGGATTATAAAAAAAAAAACAAAACAAAAACAACCAACCAAAACCACCAAACCCAAAAAACCCCCACCACACTAGCAAAATAAAACACAGGGTTTTGTTTGCTGCTATGCAATATGTGACACTGAGATAAACAAGAGAAGGAAAATGCTGATCCAGGAGGGGCTGATAGCAGGTTCCTGAAGGAGCCATCCCAAACTTCTAGTGATGGGTTTGATTTAGCACCTGGCTGTGAATGCTGAAATATCCTCTGCCTGGGCATGGGCTGCTGAGCAGCCCTCTCCTTGCTGTAGGCAATTATTTGCTGATTTAATCCAGCCTGTGTTAGTTTTGCTGTTTACTTTAAATGCAGGTTCTCACCAGAAACACTTGACTTGGCCCAAAGTGTTCCCTGATGAAATTGCTTTTCAATTTAGCCTCCCACCTCCCTGAAAGATGCCTTGGGGGGGGTTCATTGCAGGGTTTATTCCTCTCCATCCCCCCATTTGCTTTCTTTATTCTCCACATCAGGTGGAAGAAGGCTCAAACCTAGGCTTAGCTTTTAACTATTACTTTAGGCTTGGCACGCCAACCTAAGCGAATGCTTTGGATGCGTGGGTGAGTAACCCATCTTTGTGCTCTTCAAAAGCCTTTGTGGAAGTTCGAGAGTCTTTTCCCCTGCCTCAGGCAAAATGTCTCTGCTTTGAACTTCAGAGCTGGCAGTGCAGCAGTTTGGGGGTCTGCTGGGCTTAGACTGTGGGCAGGATTTAGCCCGTACCCAGGG
Organism: Pygoscelis adeliae; assembly: GCF_000699105.1. Classification (NCBI taxonomy): domain Eukaryota; kingdom Metazoa; phylum Chordata; class Aves; order Sphenisciformes; family Spheniscidae; genus Pygoscelis; species Pygoscelis adeliae. The sequence continues at coordinate 94,211 of NW_008824821.1, forward strand.
GTAGGTGCTACCTGCCCTGCCTCAAAGGTCCTGGCTCATTTTATTTTTTAACCAGAACTGCCCAACAGCCGTTACTGGGATGGGGATGAGCCTGGACCACCCGTGACCTCTTGCAAGAAAAACTGATGGAGGGGCAATTTGCTATGGAAATAGCAGTTTTGTCTCTTACTGGTGAGCTGCAGAGAAGAATCCAAAGGACCAGGAGAGGGAAGGGTTGCCCCTCAGCTCTCTCTGTTAGCTGGTGACACTGCTTAATGGGGGGGGGGGAAGGTTACTGGGATCAAAAATAGCCTGTGTGCAGTTTTAAGGGGTGAAGAAGGTGGAGCTGGTGCTGCTTTGGCAGATGCCCAAGCGTGCAGGGACTGGCCAACCTCCTCCCGGGTCTCTTACCCCAAGCAGAAAGAGTGATTCCCCATGGAAAGGAGAAGCGGAGCCAGTGTTTGCATTGCCCTGAGTGCCAGGCTTCTCCAGGCCGGTTGTACTTCTCCCCGGCAGCTTGCTCCCTAATTTCTTTCTCCTTTCTTGGAGCCTCCTGCTGCTCTCTGACACCTTTTCAGCCTGAAACTGCTGAAGCCTGGCGCAGGTGTCCTAGCAACGCTCCTGGCCTTGCAAGGGGTGGTTGGTGATAAAGCAAAGCATACAAAACCTGGCTGTGGGCACCCCAGAGTAGACCTGGCTTGGAGGTGTGTTTCAACCCTAGGCATTTCGTCCTCTTTCTCCCCAGATCTTTTGGGAACCGATAGGTTTGGGCTTGTCCCACCTCTGTGTTGTTGCACTTGAAACATAGATTTGGCTTTGCCTCTCCAACCAGGTGCACCCCTGGGAAATGGCCTGCAGTGATGGGAAAGATCCTCTTGGGTTGTAAACATGGGGGTTTTGGCTTTAGTCTCTGTCACAGGAGTGACCAACCACTGCAGCTGTGACATGGAGAGGTGAAGAGCTTTGGGTGACCAATGCAGTGCATGAAACCAGACTTGGTGTCTTCTGTCCGTGCTGTCTCTGGGCTCTTTGTGGCTGCCTTCCTCTTAGATGTTTTCCAGTGGTGTTGGATTCTGGTTGCCCTCTGTTTTGCATCCAAAAGCTGAGAACTGCAGGCTTTCTGGACGACTTAAACCCTTGTGTTTTCTCACCTCTTCCTCCCCCTCCACCCAGGTTTCCATGCTGAGGCCAGCCTCAAAGGCAGCACGGGGGTAGCTCCTCCAGGTTTGCTGCTCCAGAAGTGTGTGTCACCTTTTCCATGGGAGAACAGCCTTGAAGGACCTGTTCTGATATACATCATTAGATGGATGGGCTGCGGGATGATGTGCTTGATGGTGTCCAGCTCCAGGAAAGTTGTTTCCAGCTTTTCCTTGTGAGGATTGCAAACCATTTGCATGGGAAAGGCTCTGGGGGTCTCAAAGCTGGACTGCTTAGATGAGCTTGCTCAGGTCCGTGTCTCAGTGGCTTTGAGCATCTCCAAGGATGGCAGTTCCCCACCACTCTGGGTCCCAGTTTGAGCACCCTCATGCTATTGGGGCTGAGAAAATTAACAATATCCCGTTGGACTTTCCAACTTTGCAACCGAGCTACCTGCTAGCTCATCGTGACACCCAAGGGTTGCTTCTGGGCTGGGAAACTTGTGCAGCAGCCCATTGCCAGCTGAAAGCGCTGTGTTTTGGCAGGAAACCTGCCCACGAAGCTTTGAAGCGGGTCATAGGGATGAAGGGCTCAGCCAGAGACTGGCAGTTTGCATGGGGAGAGGAAAGTTGGGGAGAAAAAGGCTTTTTTTTTTCCCCTAGCTGGAAGTGGTAACAGCACAGCACCTAGCCCAATGCCATGAAGCTGGGGTGGCACAAGGAGGTCAGTTGAGAGGAAATGCTTGCAAATACTAAATGAAAATAGTTCAACGCGAGTCTCGCGGCTCGCTAGTAGCTTGGCTCTGATGACTCTTGTAAACTGGGTGAATTCAAGAGTGGGGTTGTAAAATTTATTAATACTTCATGCCTGGGGCTGGTGAGCCCTGGCAAACTTGATCCAGGTGATGATTGCAGAGGAATTTGTTTTGCAAACACCTCTTGCAGCTCCAGCTATTGCTTGCCATGTAAAAAAAAAAAAAGACGGTAGCGATGCTATCTTCATATTTGTGGTTACAAATTATCATCTCCTCCAGTAAAATCCGCTTTGCTAGCTCTCCCTAGCTGTCAATGAATTCATGAGCTGGGCCCTAGACCAAGCAGTAGCTAATTAAACTATTTTCACTTCCCAGAACCTCTTAATTCATCCTCTTTGCAAGGATGCAATATTAAGTGAGATTCAGATCGGCTTTTGCCAGAGGACTCGAGGGAGAGAGATGCTTCCTCGCAGAAGGCTATTTCCATACCAAACTTTAACCTTCTAACCCCAGGGGCCGGAGAGAGAGAAAGCTGTGCAAATAAAAGCAGCAAGAGATGCTTTTAGCTGAGGAATACAACTCTTTCTTGTGGCCTTTTTGTATGCAAACCACTGACTCTTGTTTTAATGGCTTTTTTTTGTGTGTGTGGTTTAATTGACTGGTATTGTTCTACCCCAAAAATAACTGCAAAAAGCCCTTCTTCCAGGACAGATCCATTGCTCACATGTATTTTGTCTCCAGCTTGCTTGCCTGGCTGGGATTTCTCTCTGTTATTTCACGGTGGAAATATTTAAGCCGCTGGGAAACACTCTTGCAGGAGATAAAGTGTTTTGTTTTTTTTTTTTTTATGCTGGGCTGTTAGGAAAGGGATGTTTGCTCTGTACATCCTCAGTATTGGAGGCAATAAGGGATCTGAGGATGTGTGTGGGAAGGATGCCGTCCCGAAATTAAAGCTAAACATCCTCAAAAGAGACACTGGGGCTCAAGGAAGACCAGAGCTTTGGGTGGGTTTGTGTTAGGGAGCCTCTAACTGCAAAGATGACGGGGCTGGAGGTATAGCCCTGTGCTGTCACAAATTTGGAGTGGACTAGTAGCAAGAGGTACACGTGGATTGGAAAGCCCTTCTCTCCAGCTGAGCCTTAAGTGGATAAATCGTAAAGAAATCTTGCCCAAAGTGTTTAGCGTGAGCTGAACTGCATCTTGCTCTCTAGCTGCTTCCAAAAAGAGTGGTTAATCTATTTTAGCTGCGGTTGTTCCCTTCTTTTCCCCCTCCCAAAATTCAATTTGTGCTGATGGCCATAAATAACTCCAGCCTGAAATTTGGTTGAGTTTGTATAAGCGCAGCTAGGGATGTGTTGGCCAAATTGAATGAGAGGTGAGTAATCGGTTTGAGTATGAAAACTCTTGTGTTACAGCCCCAAAGTCAATAAAAAA
>NW_008824821.1:97544-109059 GCF_000699105.1 Pygoscelis adeliae
GAAAGAGGAATAATTCTTGACAGCGGCTGATGGGGAGAGAGGAATTAACACTTAAGTTGGCGATATGAAAAGGTGAGGAGCCACTGCAGGGCAGAAATGTGTCTCAAGGAGGAAAATCAAGTGGACTTTTGCTACTGGAAATTAAACTGCGGGGGTTCCCCCCCCCCTCAAAATCACATCTTGGAAGACATAAGGGAATTGAGGTGATGCTCTGAAGGCAGAAAGGTCTGGTGCAGTAAATGAATTAATTAAGGAAAAAGGTATGCAGCTCATACCAATGTTTGCTGCTATTTAGTTAAAGGTACAAAGCAGTCCTCGGTAGCTAGGGGGGACGGGTCTGCTCCTGATGCTCTACAGCTGCTTGTTTTTGGTGTCTAGAGCCCCGTGTGCCGTTGTCTCCGTGCCGCCTGCCCCAATTATTTACTATTTTGCGCTGAGAGCCAGGAGGAAACGCTTTTGGAGTACAAAGTTTCATGCAATGGCCAAATAAGTGCGCGACATCCACGGGCGTGGGGGATTTGGGATGAAAAGGGTTGAGGATCGCTCGGTGGCATGGGGTGCCCGAGATGCTGCTGTTGGCGCGTTCATGCTTTGCTGTTATTGCCGTTGCCTGCTGAGAGGCTTTTTTAGAGGTTACGCTATAGGGTGCTCCGAGTGCCAAACTTGTAGCGTTTTGGGGATTCAAAACATACTAAGCAGCCCGATGCCTTTTGTTGTGTTTGGCACCCGATCAAGCTGCGCTTGACCCAAGCGATCCCGGGCCGGGTGTAAGACAAGGCTGACCTTACCCCCTTGGCATTGAGCCACCTGGAGGAACAAATCTGGTTCAAATGGGATTTGTTTGGGTACGTCAGGCTGCTGGGGCAAATTTTTTTGGCAAATTAGCCAGCCTCCTTGTAGGAAAGAGTTGGTAGGATTAAGGAAAGAATGAGAGATGCATGACATGATAATTTTTATTTATTTGCTGGCCCCTGTTCCGGCTTCTCTGTAAAGAACTTTCTTACTTAAAAAGAAATCTCAGGTCCTGTGGTCTTGGCAGCAAGAGCTATAGCAATGCAATCCCAGGCCGAGGATGGATTTATTGATGTTTTCCCTGTACCAAACGCCCAGGGCACGTCGGAGAGCGCGTGATGAAGAAGGTGATCTGCGGGATTTTGGGGGGGATTGCTACAGCTTTAGCAAAGCTGCTCTCAATTTCTAGGAAAAGTACTTCTGAGGTCGCTCAGCAGCTGTTTTTAACCCACCGCTGGGGCAGAGGAGGAGCAACAGACCTGAACAAGACCCAGGAAGGAAAACTTAATGGGTGCAAAAGTAGGACATGGTACAAGCTCATCCTCTCTAACGATGGCATTTTTATCGGGAGGTCGCCTCGTCTTGCAAACTCCTGCCTTCAGCGTTGACGGAAGGAAAAACCTCTCTGGTTTGGCTTCAGCCCCTTTGGCAGTTGTCTTGCAGCACGCAAAGAAACAGCCGCATGCCTCCGCTGCTCTTCTGCTCGCTATAACTCCTCGTTACAGTGAGAGCGCCGTGCGTTTCCAAGTGTTGGCCTTTTATTTATTAAATGACGGCTTTATTTCGACCCAGCAATGTCTGCCAAAAGCACTCTAAATGAAGAGCGGAGATTATCTGTAACGCAAACAGTCCCGCTCTGGAGGCTGTGTGCAAATGAAATGAAGTTGGCTAAATTGGATGATTGCTCTAAGCAATTTAAACCCGAATGCATCTTACTGGGGTTGCCTCTCTTCTTTCCTCCTCTTGGTTTTTTGGGCGTTGACTCGTGCGTTTGCAAGCCTGTGCCCTAAGATATTGTTTGTTTCTGAGTAATTAAAAGCTCGTTAGGGGGTGTGCCTCACCTTGGCTCATTGCTGTGATGGTGGAGGGGAAACAGCATGGAGCTGGTGGGAGGACGCGGAGTCTCCTGGCCTTGCTGCAAGGGAAATTTAGGGATTATTGGGGGGGGATTTTTGGCATCTGGGCTCTGTGTAAACCTCCGGCTCCGTGCACATCTTCCCTGAAGAGTTCGCAGCTCGATCCCTAGAAATCCAGCGATTGCACTGCGTGGTTTGAGCATAGCAACCATTGCTTGAGATGAGTAGAAATGTTTTGGGCGTTAAGCCGGACAGGGTTTGCTTCGCCACTGGCCGGCATCCTGCCCGGAGCGTGCTGGCCCTGGATTCCCATAGAAAAATCTTGGGTTTGTTAAGGCTTCCTGCAGCGTGATTGGTCTTTTTTGGGGTATGCCAAAAAACCAGGGTTATAAATAGTTGACTGGTGCAACTAAAGCCTGAGATTCCCTCCTTAAAAGCACTTCCTAAGGGCGTTTGAGAAATTGCCAGATTTTAAACGTGCTGGGTGTTGTCAGACAAGTGCTGTTATTTCCAGGCGGGTTGTGCTTTGTTTTTACAAGAGAAGGTGCTTATTTTATTCCAAAGGGAAATAGCGCTGAGACACTGTCCTTGGAGATCCTGGCTGTGGGGTGGGGGACAGCAGAGATACCTGTAGGTGAGTTTGCATTTTCCACCTAGCTTCTTTTAGGGTTGTAACGAGTCCAAGAAATGAGCCTGTGTCTTTGGTGGAAGCTTGTGGCCAGCACGGATGGAAGAAAAATGGCTTTAAGCCACAAATTTGCTGTTCTGGGCAGGGGGGAAGGTAAAATAAACCTTGGTGCCCTGGAAATCTTTATGGCTTGCGTGCGACTTTGCACCCCATCGTTGCAAAATCTTGCAGAGGAAAACACTGTGGTGGCTTGTACGCTGCTGCGTCAGGGCAGGGGGGGGGCAAAGGGGACCTGCCAGCACCTCGATGCCACCCCGGGTGCGCGCAGGCTTTGCCTCCTCTCCCTCGGTGCACGCTGCCGGAGGAAGGGCTTGATTAGATAATTGTATCATGAGCAGCTCCAACAACTGTCAAGATGGATAAAGCTACTGAAGGCAAGAGATAGAAAAGACCGTAATTATTTCCATGGTTTTCGAACCTCGGAAGGCTACTGGCATGGGTAAGGATCAAAGGGGAGGTGGAAACGGCTGGAGGAGAGAGGTGGCGGGGGGGATTGGGGGTTGATTTGTAGGCAGACGCAGTCATCTTTTTATGTTTTCCACTTAAATTTTGACTTCTGAGGAAGCGCAGGTGGTGGATATTGCATTGATATTCGGATCCCTCGATGCCGCGCTGGGGTTTTGGGCCAGCAGAGCTGCTCTCTCTTTGGCCAAAACTGCCTTTCATTTCCTTTGTATGTGATTTGGTTTGGTTTTTTTTTTTTTTAATTGGGTTTTTCCCTGTGGCTGCTGGTTTTCCTGCAACAGATGAGTCACTTGTGCAATGAATTCAAGCTGAGACCAGTGCTAGAAAAAATACATTTAGGGCAAAATATCATTGTGAAGGGAAATGACCGCTGGACCACCTGATCCAGCACCCGTTCAGGATTAGGCAGGGACGCTAGAATTAAAGCCAATCCTTATTTTTCTTTTGGAAAAGAGGTTTTTGTCATGCCAGGCATCTTGTACACAGAGCTGCCCTCGCAGCTGCGCAGTGCTGAGCTCGGCGGCTGGGTTTTATCCGGCAAGGTTTGATTAGTGCTGACATAGATGACTTGCAGCTCTAATTTATCTTAGTAGCTGGTGTTTTCGTCTGGCTGGTCATTAATGGCAATTAATACTCGCCCTTGGGTACCTTCTGGCATTCCCCCACAGATAAACCGCTATTTAGTGCTAAACAGTATTTTTCTATCTAGAACCCACTTTTTCTTCTTATTGGGGATTTAATCTCTGGCAATATGGCTAAACATATGTTTGGTGTGTTTGTCCAGAGGCTTCTCAGGATTTGATGTCTCTTGGCTTATGCAAGAACTAGGGATTTATAAAACCTTCAGCGTTTTTATTATTCAAAAGCCTAAATAGAGGAGACGGCTCTTGGTACGGGCGCTATCGATCCGTACTGGGTTGCAATGGGGAACGCTGGTGGAAAGGCTGCTTGGGCGATGCGTTTCGTGTTCGGCGTTTCTGCCTCGGATAGTAAATGTTTCTGGAGCTCTGCCTGCAAGTTATTTAGTCTGTATTTTCCCAGCTGCGTGAGGTCTGTACTTGTGTCGATCAAGTGAGCATCGCCGACTGCCGCAGGGATACAGAGCGGTGAAGCTATTGCTAAAGCAGCTGGTGCAATTGTTTTGGGGTGTAAGAGGAAAAAAGTCTTAAAGAAATGAGATGTAGTTTAATGTTTTGAGGCTGAAATTCAGATCTGGGTGATACTTGAGTGTTAAGGGGAGGAGTAAGGCTGGAAGGTGGGTCCAGCTCTTGCAGTCCCGCCTGCTCCCTATCCTTTAGGTGTGGAAGGTCCAAAGGTTTGGGGGCGGCAGGACTGTTGTCAACAGGATAAATAGTGCTTTGTGGGTTTTTTTTTTTTTGCCTGATTTCATTGCTCATGCGTTATCCTCCGGCACAGACTCTCTGCAGCCTGAGTCAGCCCACCCAACCACCCCTGCAGAAGGGGAATGGAGACCAAGCGCTTCTCTCCTGCGTGAACCTCAATCTGCAATAGGAACTGGTGCCCTTTGGAAGACCCTCTGCTAGCAAGCAGCTGAATTAAACTTGTCGATGCTGCAAAAATGGTTTTAAAATAGCAAATCGGTGCAATCTGGGGGGGCTTTTCCCCTCCCCGGAGCCAGCGCAGGACAGAGGCTGCAGGAAGGTGACTTTCAAGGGAGTATGACTATTTTTAGCAAAAAGCTATTCAGTCCGAATTTCTTCACGCTTGGCCTGAAAATATTTTGTAGCATGACTGACACATCTAAGGAAGCAGCAACAGAGGGATTAAATAAAATATATGCATTTACTGTAGAGAAATTGGAGTTGGCTGTTAAGCTACGCTCAGTGCGTGGATACTGGGCATCTGTGGATTCATGGGCTTTCTGCTCTCCCGAGGACGTGTGCGGTGGTAACACAACGTAGTTGTTTATCTGGAGCTTGGGTACGCGCAAATGTGCCTTTTGGTGTCCCCTCAGAGCTTCCCATTTATTTTTGGGGCTCCAAAACTTCTGTGAGCAGCACTAAGTAGGAGTTAAAAGGCACTGAAAAGTGAGATGATCCTTTATTGTGCATTTTTTTTGCACAAACAGACAACCTGCTCTGTTGTCTCTGAGCAGGTTTTGGTCCATGACCACTAGCAAAAGCAACACTTTGGAGGTGGAATAAATCTTATCCATTTATTTGGCCAACAGAGATTCTCTCGTTTCCCCTGATTTATTTTTCTTTCCACTCCCACACAGACAGATGTTATGACACGTTTCTGGCTGCAAGCCCTTTCTCTCACCAGGTTATCAAATGAGTGGATCCTGCTACTACTTGGTGCAAAGGGGAGCTGTTGGCACCTGGTATCGCCTGGCTTTGTGCTGGCTTTTAACAACGTGTATGGAGAGACACAGCAACTTTGGCAGAACAGCGTCACACCAAGGTTACGATCTTGAGACGAGGTGGTGGCCAGTAACACCTATAGGTTAGTGGCGTGCAGAGACTTTGGGTCTGTGGGTGAAGTCTGGCTTGTTTGATCTATAAGCGTTTCATATTTGCAACTTGTGCCAAAATATATCTGTCCTACTTGTGGCCAGGGTTGTTTTCTACCATGAGATGATGGCTTTTCTCTCCCTGGTGTGGTTGAGCAGGGTGTTTAATGCTGCAGTTGCAGAGGGTTAAGGTTGCTTTCTGTGCTGCTCGGACTGAAGTTTGGCTACTGGCTCTTTAGAACAACTTAACAAAGGGGACTGGCTTTTCCCCTCTTGGTCGTACCTGCCTGTGGTGGCTTCAGATGCTCCTCCAAGATGTGTTACAGGACCTGGTGTGGCTACAAGCAGGAGCTGAAGCTGGGAGGATTCTGCAGTGGGAGGCCATGGGCTTTTTAACTCTTATGTCTTGCAATGACCTGAGGCATAAAAGCTTTTAAATCCACCTAAGAAACATGTTTTTTGGGGGACAATAGTCAGCGATGAGTTGATTTCAGCCATTGTGTGGTTTCTAATTTTGTGGCAGAGTTCCATAAGGATTAATAACAGTTCAGATCTGTTTTTCCCTGCTCTCCATCCGTCCTTACGGCTGAGTCATCATCACATCCAAGACCTAAGGCTCAGCTCCAGAAGGTGGAAAAGACCTAAAAAGACTTTTTTTTTTTTAAGCTGTCGAAGTGGCATTTCTGCTTTTAGGTCTATTTTGCCTAGGAAATAGCTAAGCCTGGGAGGCTTTCGGATGGAGGGGAGTGATAAAGCAGAGCTGCGTTATTACAGGAATGTAAATGAATTTACTCTGTAGTTATAGCCCACGGGGTTGTGCATCACCTCCGTGAAACATACGGCTTCCTTGAGACCCTATAGAGGAAAACCCAGCCCTGAAGCCCTGGGCGTGCAGAAGGCCATTAAATGGGCAAATCACTGGGCTCTGCTCAACCCAACCTCCTGCTCCGGCATGTGTTATTTCAAGAGGGAAAAGGCCAATTTCCGCGTTTTTATTTGAGGTGCTCAGCAAGGGAGGACAAGCTTTTCTGGGTATGCACAGGTAGTGATTTTTTTTTTTTTTATTTCTCCTATAGGTTCTTGCTGTCCCTATATAGCATCCTCTACTGTCAACGGTGGCTTTGGGCGGCAAGGCCTTATTGCTAGCGCTGGGCACTGATACCGAGCTACCTGGACCCCTGATATACTCAAGAGGGGATTTTTCAGGTCCCTGAAGGCCTGGGAATGAGAGCAGGGTTGTACGGCTGGGCTGAGCAATGCTTATTTGTCATCAGGGCTGTAAATCAGGCTTGTGTGGTTGGGGAAAAACCAGAAGCTGCTCTGGCATTTGAGCCAGAGGTTTAAAATTGAGGGGGTTTATTGCATTAGAGGCTTTGGTTTTCTCTGTTGCCGTAGGATGGAGTGTGTTGGTCCAGGGCTGGTCGCGTGTTGGTGGGAAGGAGTTTGGAAAGAGCCTGTATGTCTTCCTACAAGCCGTGGCCTCGATGCATTTTCTCCAGTTCCCAGGTGATACGTTAGCAGTTTAACTGTGCATCGAGCATCTGAGTTGCAAATATCTCCGCAATATCTGCTGTGACTTACTGTGGAAAGACGCAGCTCCCTCTGCGATGCTGGTTGATGTGGCATCTATCCTACCCGTCGTGACGGCACGGTCGATCCCGCTGCAGAGTTTTTGCTGGAAAAAGCCAAGCAAATCGCACGAGGAACGTTTGCTGGGGATGAAATTACAGCTGGTTGATTGTGGTGGCTCCCATTTTGGGCAAATCGTAACAAGCTTAGGGACTTCCAAGAAGCTTTTGATTTTAAAAAAGAAAATATGCACAATTAAGGGGGGGGGGGGAAAAAAAAAAAGAAAAATATATCCTTGAAAGGTGGCTAATTAAACCCATCTGACTCCTTGAGAATGACGGGAGAAGGTTGTTTTTTCCCCAAACTGGAGCCCAAGCTGCTGGATCATTTCTGCAGCCCCGTGGCTTTATCATTTAGCATATTTAGCCAGGTATCTCACGCCAACGGATTAAATATCCACAGCAGAGACTGAATCTTAGCACGGGAGTGAGAAATGGGTGTAAGAGGAAAACTGCAGCAGCTCCATCCCCGTTTCCCAGGCGGAGACATAGGTCTGAACCCCACGCAGGCCGCGGGGTCGAGGTAGAGAGGGGTTATTTTTAGTTTGTAGTTATTTTTAGCGTTGGGAACCCATGTAATGAGTTTGTTATTTGTTGTGGGTTAATTAGCGAGGCTTTTTAATGGAGAGAACTGCGGTGACTCAATGTTTTGGAAAGAGGCTTCGGAGCTGTGGCTTCCCAGTGGGTTTTACCCAGCGCTGCAGGGAGCATAGCTTGCATAGAAAATGGAATCAAATCCCTGGTTTTGAGTTTTATGAACTAATAAATAATCTTTAAAAAAAAAAAAAAAAGCCAGGAAAAGGCAAAGCTGACAACTACGAGCTACAACTTCATCTTTGGTTTGCAATTATAACTTCTCTGCTGGCAAAACCTGATTTCTTGGGGCTGTAAGCCCAGCAGTCTCTGTACCCTTTGGCATGTACTAGCCCAAATTATAAGCGATATTTGGCTGAAGCAGTATCTGTCAGATGTCGCACCACGTCTGTGTGGGTTTTTTTTTTAACCCAGCTGAGCTCTGTGGATTTGCATCCACCTGCACGGCTCCAGCACTGAGGCTCAGCAGAGCGAGTGGCCAGAAAGGAGACACCAAGACAGTTAAAAAGTGGGGGAATGGGGGCGGGGGGGGGGGGACCCCCTCCCCCCCCCCCCCCTGCCATACCAGCAGCACAGGTCCTGTGTAAGGAGGCAGAAACTCTGGGTGCATATGAACCTTGCAAATACCCAGCGGAAGGCAACGCTGTCCCACCTTCTCTAATTGAATTGCAGGGCTTCGAGCTGTGGAGGCTGGGAGTATCGGTCACTTCCCAAGGGGATAATAACGCAGGTTTGTGGAGGACTGCTCTGTCCCATGCTATTAAAAGCGTTGCTCTGCAGACCGATGCTGACCCAGGAAGACGCTCGAGTGTGACTGAACTGCAGGAGCGAGCGACTCCTCTTCTCCACATCGCTTTTACCACCAGCATGGGCACAGTGGCTGCAGCGTGATGCCGAGCCTGGCGCCTCCAAGCCCCGCTCCCTGTCCTCCTCATGTACTCAGTATATTTTACAAATCAGAAAATTGCACGTTAATGCTTCGGTTTTATTCCTGCTCATCATCTCCCAGCATTGCTTGCTTATTATCTTAACTCCTCGGAACGATTTCTCCTCCCACCCCCCTGCTGCTCACTTTGTTCTTTATAGCCGCCATGCTCGTGGTCGTAGCAAACCAGCTGCGCTGTGGTTTGCAGCAGTACAGATTAACATTTTTGACTTTAATCACTGCCTGGGGAAAAAAAAAAATACAGGCCAAGTTGTCATTCAAGTAATGCAATTGCACCACCGAAGGTCTTTTCATTTGCTGCTGTGTTTATTAAACAGGTTGGTGCTTTCAGCTGCTGCAGGAGGGGGTAATGAAGCCGAGGGAAGCATGTAACGTGGGATCTGGTGCTTAAATATAGCTTGGACTTGGAGTGCAACACGTAAGGTTCCATTTGGAAACTGGCAACTTGGTTTATTCATGGCCCAATAAAGACAAACGACTCCTGTGCGTGGCTTGAGCATTGGGTGTAAAAAGCGTTTGGCTAATTTTCTTCCAGCAGGACAGATGGAGAGTTGGAAAGACCTGGGAGAAGGAGGGGCTGGGACTTGCTGTTGCCCATGAAGATGGAAAAACTAGCCCTGAGAGTATATCTGGGGTGAAAAAATCATGAGAAGTTAAGTCCCTGTGCCTTTAAATAAGGAATTCTTACTAGTGTGGAGTTTTGCAACGACAGAAATGACTGCTGAACGGCACAGGCAAAAGTGGTCAATTAAAGCCTTAGAAATCCCACGTCAAAGCTTGCAAAGGGGGTTAAGATTAGCACAAATATTTGCTAATGGAGTCTCAGGGATGAGTAAAACACTTGCATTCTGCCGTTCTGGTATGACAGGGAGTAAAAACCAAACTCCCTGTCGGCAAAGGGGGTATAACATGGTTTGACAGCCTGAAGCTGAGGGAGATGAGGAAGGAGTTTGCCATATAAACCCATTTTACTGTTCATCTGCAAAACTTTTTCCCAGGTAGGATGTTCAGTGTGGCTTGCTTGCAAAAGGAGTGCAGATGAAAGCTGCGGCAGCACTGTTTTTCATGGAATTAAACATTGAGTTAGTTGGCAGGAACCATAATTTGGGTGTCCTCGTGTCCCTCTGAAGAAGGATGGAGTGAGGCTGCGGTGTGTGGCTGTTTCCCTGGCTCGGGGAGGATAGGATGAATCCGATCTCTGCACCCTGCCCACATGAGCAGCCCTGAGCTTGCCTGGGCTGAAGTGCTAAACCTTAAATTAGCAGTTTCTAGTCTTAACTTGGCTCTAGGGAATTGCAGCAGGATCCTGTGAAAAGCCTCACTAATTAATTTAGGCAGTGGGCATCATTAAGGCAGTGAACCCAGACACCGAAGCAGTGAATACTGGCTGTTCCCTTAGCACATCCAGCTGCAAGCTGGCTATTCCTATCCCATTTAAATGAGTTTTGGGGCTGCTAAGGAGTTTTTAGGCTGACCCAGTCCTGGGTGCAGCGAAGGGACCCCCAGGCTGCCCAGCTTGGGCCAAGGGTTGGAGCTGGGGCCAGGTGAGAAGCAGGCAGCATGCAGCAGCCACTTCCATCTTGTGCCTTAGCAAAATCATCGCATGGATCTCCACCAGGCCCCGGATCTAGTGTTTTGACCATGAAACCTATTCCAAAAGCACCTCAAGCCCCTTTTTTCCCCTCTGGCTTCTTGCCCAGGGCTTACCTCTGCTTGTGCATGGGACTCCCCTTGCACCCAGCGGAGCCCCATCCCCTCCTTACCCCAGAGCACCAACAAATCCTGCTTAAGGTCCTCTCTGTGCTTCTGGGGGGCAATGTTTCATCTGCAAAGGTAAAGCTGGCAAAGTTGGGTGGCAATCGGGTGCCTGGGCTCGTCAAGCTCGCCGTGCCAGCGATTTGCAATTAATATGCTGGGGAGCCCCGGCTTGGGGGAAGAAGTAGCATCTTTATTGAAGGCGCTTGGTATGCTGGCTGCACGCAGAGCCGACCAAAGCACCACCAAGGGCACGTTAAGAGCACGGCTCGGTTCCTTGGAGGGTTTAGCGTGTTTTCCTGCAGCCTCAGTTTTTTGTTATACTGGATTATTATAGGAAGCTTTCTGCCTGTAAAGCCTGGGGTGATTTGTGGGGTGGGAAGGGAACCCCCATCCTCCGGGCACTGGAGGGGGACAGGGCTCTGCCAGTGGAAAATCTCCCTCCAGCAGCAGCATCATCTCCTCAAATGGCTCCAACACCCCAAATTTTGGCTGCTGGTTGATGTCCAGCAGTTTGAATGGTCCCTGTTGGTCCCGAGTGTTAAATGCAAGCTGAGTCATTTCTTCCTGCAGTTAATGATTGCCTGGGCCTGATCCTGCCAGAAGTGGTGTCATGTTAATGATTAAAACCTGTAAATAAGGGCTTGCTCGCTCCCCATGTGCAAAGCCACTCTATGATCTTCCCCCAGCCCCAGCAGCACTGCCAGAGGGGAAAAATATTCAGGATATATAAAAAAAAAAATTATATAAAAATATATATATAAAAAAATAATTAGAAAAATAAACCCACCCTGTTCCCGTTGCCCTTCCCCGCTCCCTCCGTACCCTGAGAGCATTGCGCTGGAGTGATGTTAAATAGAGCAAAGTTTCAAGTCCTGTTTAAATTTGGACCGCAGAATTTATTCAATTCAATGTTAAGCTTTTTAAAAGCTACGCCTGCCTCTCCCTCATGTGCGGCAGGGCTCATGCATTATCTATCCAGTATGGTAATGTTAGTATAAATAAATGGATGATTTAAGGTCAGCTCCTGTCTACTCATCTCTGAGTGCATCTCTATAGATGCAAGCGGCAAAGCATCCGTACGCATTTGCGCTGCCG
>NW_008824821.1:109099-109838 GCF_000699105.1 Pygoscelis adeliae
GGGTATAAAATTTTATTTGCTTAAAAGAAAAAAGTAAAATTTAAAGATCTCTGGACGTCTAGTGAAGGGGTTTGAGCTTGCTGGAGAAAATGTTGAATTCCTGCTCGTGCAAGTGAGGGTGGAGCTGGGAGAGGGACTTTGCCGCTGCTTTTGCAGATGTGCTTTCATGTTAATTAAGGAATTTTTAAGGGGAATAAAAATCATTCCCGATTCATGTGTGGGACTGCTGTGTCCCTGCACCAGGAATCCTCCCGGGCCGAGGTCCGAGTGACAGTGAAAATCAGCGCCATGAAAAGCAAATCTCTCCTTTCTTGAGTACATTAATGGTGTCGTATAGAAGTAGCCGGAGAGTTTTATTGCCGTTTCCATCGCTGCAGGCACAAATCTGGTTTTTTAGCAATGAGTTGTATGGCATAATTAACCGCTTGCGGAATGTCGGGTGTTAATTACTGGCTAATGGGGAAACGGTGCTGGGGAATAGCCTGCGATGCGCTCGCAATGTTCTGGCCTGATTTATACTGCCGGGGGCTTGGGGGTCGCCTGTGATTCAGTGGAGAAGGGGAGAGAGCCTGAAATTACTGCTAAAACCTAGAACGAACCGAAGTTTTATGGTGAATCGTTCTCTTAAACGTGGCTTCAAATTAACGTGGAAATTTTAGGCAATGTTGAGCATTATCTATGGAGCTGATGGTTTAAGTCTGGTTTAAATCTGCTGCGTGGGCCATCCCTTAGCTGTGTC
>NW_008824821.1:109860-128144 GCF_000699105.1 Pygoscelis adeliae
TAGGGAAATACTGTTTCTCCCTTGCTCTTTTGCACACTAAGTTGACTTCTGAGTTAAAGCGGAGAAAGCGTATTATATAAATAAGCGCATGCACAGAGGGTTAGTCACCAAGCGCCAAGATTTCTCTGTGCAACGAGTTGAAAATAAGCCCCCGCGATCCCTGCACCTGGTGCACAGTCAAACCTGATGGAAAGGCGTTAGAAAACCATGGGAAAAGTCACGGGGGCAAGCGGGTATTTCTTTTTAATTGACTGTTCTCCTGGCTGCGGCATCCTTCAAAAAGGAAAGAAAGGGTGGAGGAAATACATCGCGCTTCTCCCCAAATGTCTCTTGCTGAATGCTGGGTGTTGGGGTTTCTTATTCCAAAAATAAGAAATTCACAGCGCCAGCTTTGTTGGGTGTTGGCAGAATGGAAAGTGCTGGTATAAACCAGGCTCCAACACACTAAAAGTTCATTTTAGATTAGTTTTTAAAAAATAGGCAGAAAAGTTGACTGCTCCCTTTGCTCGTTCAACCTGATCACAGCCAGCTGCAGCTAAATCATGTCCAGAAATGTCATTTTTGGGACGTGTTTCATCCTGTTATCATATCCTGACGTATAAGATCCTCAGCGTTTGGGATCTGCTGGCCATTGATAATCGTATAACTCTCATCCCATCTCTGCTCTCACCTTTGCAGCTTATATACTAAAAGGAAAGGGATACAGCCTCTTCCGCTGCGCTGAGTTACTCTACGTCTGCTAAGAGCCGGGTAAATACAGCTCCCACATCTTTGGGTGCAGCCCTGAGTCGCTGTTACTTCTTCAAACCTTGCTTTAAATTCTCCATTTGGCTACCCCAGAGAGAAGCAGCATCTTCCTCCCAAGAGCTGGGTTTTTGAAACATTTCCCAGGCCACGAGCCACGTTGCAGATGATGCTCCTTTTTCTTCCCATCTCTGATCCGCACCGAGTCAAGCTGCAGAAACGAAGGGTGCCCCTCTTTGCTGGGTGCCCCTCTTTGCTGGGTGCTCCTCTTTGCTGGGTGCCCCTCTTTGCTGGGTGCTCCTCTGCATCGTCGGAGACCGGCTGCAGACGTGGCTTTTCCAAGCTCCTCTTTTTGCTCTTTTTATTAAGCATCAGTTTTACGCTCTCTAGTACTATGTTTGTACAGCCGTACAAATACTTCCAGGAGCCATGCAATCTCCCGGTGCCGGTTTCTTGCTCCCCATGCCTTTTCTTTCAAGCGTTAAATCTCACCGAGCCTGGGTGTAATAATTTTTCTTTCCTTCTTCCTATTCACGCAAGCGCCGGGCAGCTCAAGGTGATGTTGAAAGTGAGGTGTTGCATGCAGTAGCAAGCCACGACAGGTAAATCTGGACATTGCTCTCTTGTCCTGGGCTCTGAGCAACCGCCTGGGAGGCATCTGTCCCTGTTCTTGTTAGATTTTGGGCTGCCACTTCACCCTTCGCTGCTGCAGGAGGGCTCCTGGGATGGCTGCAGGATTGCAACAGGCTCTTTCAGCACGCCGGCAAGGGCAGGAGGCACCCCGATTGCAACACGTTTGCTGTTAAAAATTTGCTAGAGATCTACCCGTGCACCAATTTTTGGAATAATTGTTGGAGTAAAGCCACTTAAACAGAGCTTTGCTGTTGCTCTTGGCAGCAAAACCAAGCAACAAACTCAGTAAAGGGTTAACGCCGGCCACTTGTGCCGCTGCTGCCTTCCCTCTAATTGCTCCCTGCTTCTGCCAGGCGGAAGTCGGAGGGAGCAGTTCAAGTTCAAGGCTTGCCTGTGTGCATGTGTACGCTTTTTCGGCTCGGCGGCGGAGGGCGGGAGCTGGCCGGAGCAGGGAGGGTCCGGCGGGCAGCGAGCAAACCCCTCTCGCCAGAACTGCAAGGATGGCTCAAGCCTCCGAGTGCCGAAATTCCCACCTCTATTACTACAGCATCAAATTTGCTCTCTCCACCTATGCCACCCTCTTCTCGGTAGGTGCTCCGGTTGCTTTTCTGTCCTTCCTGGCATTTCCCCCCACCATATCACCCCTGTGGGTTGGCTTTTACTTTTCCATGTCAAAATTTCCCCTTCCGAGGCATCAAATCCTTGCGGTAAAATCAGGTGCCGCGAAGCCCCTCGTGCTTGGCGCTAGCTGGGTCTGAAACGGGCAATCTTGGGCGAAACCGTGGGTTTTGGTGGATTTAAGAGCACCTCCCTGGGACTGCCCATCCTCAGAGCCGCTCTTGCAAATCCCTCGTGGCAGCGAGTCGTGTTTCGAGGCATTTGGAGTGTAAACATGGAAATTTAATGTTTTTACCACAGAAGCACGTGGCGGGCAGCATTGCCAGCCGGTTCGCCCATCTCGGCCGTTGCCTTTATGTTGCTCAACAGGGACAAGGCATGAAAGCAGACATCAAGGGGCGGGTATTTTAGCCAGGTTGGTTATTTTAAGAGGAGAAAATAAAGCTTGTTTTTAAGCAGGTTTGAATCATTGAGGCAGCTACGGTCGGGGCGAGGCTTCCCCGGCGCCTGGGAGGTGCAAGCACGTGTTGGAGCAGGGGGAGGGGGAAGCAGGAAATTTTCTGTCCCATTTAGGGTCCGTGCATCCTCAGTTAACGCATGAGATATGAAGTTAGCACCTTCCTGGGGTTAATCTTGCATGATCCAGTCCATATTTACGGATATTTCCTCCTCAGGTTTAATTAATCCCCTTCGCACCTTGCACAGCTGCCTGCTGGGCGTGTATGGTGGCATGCATCTCTAATTGTATAGGTGTAATTGCAGAAATATCTGTGCGAGTTCCCGGGGCAGGCTGTGAACGGTAAACGGGGTTACAAGCAGAGTTTGAAAATGCTTTTTATTTCCTTATTTACTTTTTTTTTTTTCCTTAATGAATGAGCTCATTGGGAGGGCAGCGCTCACCCTCGCTAGCTGGGGATGGCGAAGCCTGTTGTCTCGCTGCCCTGAACGACTTGTGCCCACCCCAGGGCATGAATGAGAATAAGAAAAAAGGGTTTTTTTGTAGAATATCTCACTGGTCTCCCTGTGGCCTGCTGGGTAGGAAGGCTCCCGAGGGGAGAGGAGACTCGAGTATGTCCCGCGAGGTGGCCAGGACCCTCGTGGGACTCCCGCTGCACCCAGCAAGACCAAAAAAATCCAGATTTCTTAACCCATTGGTGGCTGCGGTTTGACTTTTTGGGTAAGGATAGCGCAATATTTTTGCTTGCAAAATTAATCTGCAGGAAAACCTGTCACCGTGGTTTTGGTTTCTCTAAAGAGCTGAGTTTTGCTCGGTTTGAGGTTTCCCCAAATGCCTTTAAAAGCAGCTGTGGGGATGGGGAGGAGGTGAAGGTTTTTTTTCTCCCAGCTGATCTGAACCCAGGTCGGGGCTGTGCTTTGCAAACGTAGACTAACGGCGGGATGAACCAGCACAATCTCGACGCCAGATGCTTATTAATTGCTGGGGCGTTTTGGGGGGCTCAGTGAGGCATCCTGGTGAGTCTGCCAGCAAGAAGAGGCTCAATAATTTCCCAGCGACCGGAAAATAGCTGCAAAAAAGCCACTTTGAATCGCTCTGACCCAGCCTGCCTTCAACCCTGGGACGGTCCTCACACGGGGACGTTGCCCCGTCGAATCCATACGGATCGCGCGGCTCCTGCAAGCTTTTCAGCTGCCTGACGTACTTCTGCCTTCATTTGCACATGTCGCCGCCGTATTAATTCAACAGCGCTGCCGAACCCTTCAAAACCTCGTTAACCAGATGTGACCGGGGCTGGGTTTCGCTCTGGCCAAATGCACTCGATAAAAAATAATTGTGTAGGAACTTCTCGCTTGCATTGCATGAAGGCTGCAAAAATTTAACCCCCCAGGGTAAAAAAATCAGTGGAATAAGACTTGAGTTGGTTCACCGTGAAGGATCAGGGAGGTTTGGGGTGAGATCGATCACGGTTTCCTAGTGTAGGGTTGTCCCAGCCTGCAGAAAACTGGATCTAGCGCGGCTAGATCCTTTCCAGTGCTTTCCTGTAATGAAAGCACTTATTTATAGGTGGGAAAATCAGTAAAGGAGCGTGGGATAAGCCGGAGAGTGGCTTTAAACCAAATATGGAGCAAACGGCAGAGAGGTTTGAGCATTGCGGGTTGGACCGGCTGGTTTTATACAGGTAGATTTAAGTTGTCGAGGATTCAGCAGAGCACAGCTTTGAAGTTTTCTTTTCAAAAAGACGTGCTTCTTCCCTTTTCTTACTTTTTTCATAAAATTGAAAACTGCTATTTTAAGTGACCCTTATAAAAGTGTATTTTTTTACATTCATACGTACCGTCGGCAGTTAAGCATTATATGATGTATTTAATCGCTGTGTTATTAATCCCGTGATTCTATCTTTCAACGACCAAAAGCATTGAGCACTTCCTATATTAACATTTTCTCACCTGCACGTTACAATAAAGCCTTCTGAGGAGGAGCAGGAGTGTCCTGTCTGCTAACTTGAAGGCAGACAGATCTGCAAAAGCTCGAAGAACGATTCTGCTGGGAGCTGGGGATTAGAAAAATGAGGTTTGCCCTCTGGTCATCTCGGATGGAGAATGAAGTGATGCCCCGTTCCCTTTGCTCCTCCCCGGACCAGTGCTCTGACTCACATAATCTGGCTGCTGGGGTCTGCGTGGGCTTGAAGCCGCCGTCATCGTGACTTTTTGGTGTCCCTGAATAAGGAGAAATTACTGCCTCGCGTTAGCGTGGTGTTGACTCATCCAATTAATGCCGTTCACCCTGGAACGAGCCATGTCTGCTGCTTGGCCCTCGGCAGGCTTCGAGGTTGCGCTGCTTCGGCCGTGTTAACGTCCCCTTGGATTCGTGGTACCCGTTTGCTCTGTACGTGGCTGAGAGTAGGTCTCATTGCTCGGGTCTTTTGGGTCTTGGACAAGGGGAATGTGGCATCTCTTAGGTGTTCAGTGAGATTTTTTAGGTCAGGGTAGGACCATGCATGTCTCTTGTTAGCATCGGGTAGCTGCCTCAGTACAAAGCCAAGTCATGCAAGGATGGAGAAGCAATCACAAGCACCAGAGAGCCCACAGCTCGAAGAGAGCTTTGCAAACTCCCTGACTCACCTGTGAGTTAGCTGTGAGCTCAAGCCACCCGTTTGGCACCCCCCAAACCCTGCCAGCGTTATCAGAGCTGTGTGTTATATTATTTTCTGTTCATTAATTGCCTTTCATCCCACTTCTTGACCTCCAGGTCTCTAAATGACTCTGTGATCCGTGGGCCAGTAATTTCCACCAGGGATTTCCACCTTTAGCTCTTCTCCTTCCCAGGTCCCCAACTCCCCCCTCAGCTCCTTCCTTGCCCATTAGATGGAGAAATGCCTGGAGAGGAAAACCAGCATCTCTGTTATCCCGTTAAGAAGAGATGAGGTTGGAGTGAAACAGCTTTGGAAATGGGCTGCGAAGGTGGGGAAGGGGCTCGGGCAGATCTGCAGCTCCTCATCACCCGGAGAAAAGCGCTCTTTAAGTTGTCCCCGCCAAGGATTGAACTTCCCTGGTTTGGGCTCTGCCGAGTTGTTTTGCTTCTTGGTGTCGGAGCTGATTTGAGGGGGCTGTACAAAAGCCTTATCACGGTGTGGTGCAACATGTCAGGTCTTCCCGTCTCCGTCGGGAAACAGCCCCACGTTTAACTGCGGTTTTGGAGGCTGCTAAAATGCTGGCCGGGGGGAAGGGTTGGTCATAGCAACTTTTATCGGGCTGAGAAATTCAAGTTTGCAGTTTCATCTATCCGGGAGGGAGGGAGATCACATCCCGGGGGTCATTTTTGGGGTGGGAATGGAGGTTGGACATCCTGGGCTGCTGCTCGCTGCCCTCCATCCCCTGCCCACTCAGATCCTACAAACTCTAAGAAGCACTGAAATCAAGCAGGGCTGAAATTAAACCCAAAGGTGATTTCTTCCTAGCTTATAAGAGGAGAATTGTTGCGGGACGCCTTCGCTGCAAGGTGTGGTGGAGTTGCAGCCATCCCCTTGGCTTTCCCCGCGGTGATGGTTTGATCGCGTGGTTTTTATCATATAGAAATGGGGTAATCCTCCTCTCACTAGAAGGTAAGTGCAGATTTGCTTTTTCTCTTAGATGCATTGCAGAGCAGTTGTAATTACCAGCTGCTGTCTGTCCTGGTGTTTGCACTGTATTAAGGTGATCACCAGGCAATTAATATGTAACTACAGAGGATTTACCAGCAAACTTCATTATGTGCCTTACCATCTCATTGAGTGTGGGTGGTAGAAAAGGGTTGTGATGCCAGGAATCAAAAATATCCATGCTGATTGAATTTGCATGGCAAAAACAATCCCCCGCCCCCCCCCCCCCACCAAGAGTGATGAAAACCAGAGCAGCCAGGGTGATGCAAACTTTTCCTGCTGCTTTTGATGCTCATCTCTGGCCGAAGGGGGACGGGATGATCAGGTTTTTGATGAAATACATGGTTATTTCCCTTGCAGTTTTTTACGGTGCTGCATAGGTCCTGGCAAAGACTTTGACGTCGCTGGTTTGCTCCAAATCCACCATTTTTTCCCAGAAACGCCGCTTTTCAGGGAACGCTGGTCTCTCTCTCCAGCTCTTCTCCATCCAAATCCCTTTGCCACCCATCTTGCAACAGCGTTGCTCCCTGCTCGTCCTTCCAAAACTCGTTATATTCAAGCAAGCTTTCCTTTGCAATCTGCCTTTGCTGGGAGGTGCGCCAGTGTATCCATTCCCTTCCTCGAGGTGTGTGTTGCTTTGCAAGATGCTTTCTTGTGCTTTAAGCTGCTTTGAGCAGAAGCAACTCTTCTTGTTTGGTTGGTTTTTTTTTTAATCGGAGGGTGCTTTTTAGCCGGCGGGGTGTGGAGATGGGCTGGGGTCCGGCCTGCAGCACTAATCCTTAGCAAAGCAGGTTGCAAGGGGCTGGGCGACCTTTTAAACTAGGAGCTAAGCAGGGAGAGAGCCAAGAAATTCAGGTGGGTCAGCTCAATATTTGCTTGTTAGTCCCAGGGACTAGTTTGAGTTGCTCGGGCATACAAAGCACGCAGCCTTTTCTAAGCCATGAAACCCAAAAAAAGCCATGCAGCGTGGCTTGCCGGCGGTATCTCCCCGTGCAGTGCCTTTTCCCCGTTGCACTTGCATTTCCCCATCGCGTTTGCATGGCAAATAAGCGGTGCGTGCCCCCTTCCAAAAAAAGGGGTGCTATGCATGGCACCGGTGGGGGTTTTCCCTGCCAAAGGGATGGCCGTGGCGATGCTGGGAGGAAGGACCAGCACTGCTCCGCAGCAGCCTCATGCATGCCACGAGCTTTACATTTTTCAAGGATACTTTCAGCTCTGGGAAAGCTATTTTAAAGCAATGCATGTGTCCATCCTGAAAACCCTCCTCGGTTTCTCTCCCTTGCTAGCAGGTGAGGCCCGTCCCATGCACGCTGC
Organism: Pygoscelis adeliae; assembly: GCF_000699105.1. NCBI lineage: Eukaryota > Metazoa > Chordata > Aves > Sphenisciformes > Spheniscidae > Pygoscelis > Pygoscelis adeliae. The sequence continues at coordinate 117,267 of NW_008824821.1, forward strand.
TTCCTCACCCCCTCAAGCATCCAGCCCTTGAACCCCCTCCCGGGTTTGCTCCGTGCACTTTCCGTGATCTCTTCCCTCACTCGCATCGCAGAAGGATTAATTAAAATGGAGAAAGTTGTTCTGACTGGCACGCGGGAGGAACGGCGGGGATTAGCGGGGGACGCGTGGTGTGCATTAACGTCTACCCCCCGCCTTCAAATCCAAATGCATTTCCTGGGACACCGTATAAGAGAGAAACATTAAATCAAACCTAATCCCAGTGCACCAACCTGACGCTTAAAATAGAGTATAAAGATGAAACTGTGATTAAAAGCCTGTTATCAGAACTAGGCCCGCCTGTTTAGTTTCAAGTAACTAAAGTGTCTGTAAAATATCACGAGTCTAAATTTCACTTTCCAAGAGTTTTCAATTCCTTTATAGATGAGATGGAGCCTGGAAGCGGACAGTGATTGATAGACATAAACTAGCAACAAAAACGCACCAGGAATAGTATCCAGGCAGAGTAGAGAAGAAAAAAATCAACTCCCCGAAAAAGCGAAGATTGTGCATGAAAATTAAGGATTGAATTGTCGGTGTGAATTAGCAGGAAGAGTGCGAGCAAACTCATTAGGAGCAATGAAGCCTTTTGGAAAGGTGAAAACGATGGAAAAGGAGTGAAAAAAGGAGTTTTTTCTCTTTGGAGATGTAGGTTTTTGAGCACGTGTATCTGCAGCCGGGGGCTTTCCCCCAGGAGCCTCCTGCTGTGATTTGGGGTGGGGAGGGCTGCAAAAAGTAGCGTGAAAAGGGCTCCGGATGCTCCTCGGTTTCCTCGCTGACCTTTTCAAGTGTCAGCTTGGCGCCGACTGAGAAGCCGCTCGCCTCCGGCTGTGCCGCAGGGCCGACGGGCGCGATGCGAAAGGCTCCTGACAGCACGAAAGGCTTGGGATCGCGTTGCTGGCTTTGATGTTGAAAGGAGCTGAAGGGACGCAAACAGCCCTTTTTGGAGCCCTGCTTTGTCCCGGCATCGTTAGGCTCTCTTCTTCAATTAAGGCTGTTTCATTGAAAGGGGAGAGAGGGGAGGAAGGTTGTCAGAAATAATCCGTTGCTCTTCTTTATGGCACTTTTCATCCAGGGATCAAAAGCTCTTTGTAACCGTGCAGTGAGCTTCGTTTCTAATTGTTGGTGTTGGCGTGCGAATAGAGGGTGAGCGGCTCACTGTGGGTTTGGGTGCAAGTCGGTGCTCGAGCCAGGTGTAAAAATGATGGAGTGAAATGAGTCATTTTGGGGATCGTGCTGTCTAAGGGTGGCGTGTTGGCAGGGTGGGCTGTTGGTGTTAATAACTATCAGCCTCTGGGTCTATCAAACCCAAGGCAAGGGCCAAGCTGAGCATCCGGACAGTCCGTAAAGATGCAGCTGGGAAGGGGAGAGGAAAAACCTAGCAAAACCTAGCTTAAAGCTGTCCAGCTAGATTGGTCACACTGCAGTGATACGTCCCCTTCCCAGCCAGAGGAAGAGCAGCCCAGCCTCGAGCAAAGGGGATGTGCCGAGTGCTGACGGTAGCGTTTGGGATTGGATGTTAAATGTCCCGGAGTTGGGACAGTTTTCCTTGGCCGTCTGGGATGTCTTCCACCTCCACCTCTCCCTCGAAGCCTCTGCTTTTTCCCCGTTGGCATCTGAATCCCATCCTGTGCTTCCCTTGCAGATCCTTGGCCTCATGATCCTGTGCGTTGGGATTTACGCCGAAGTGGAGAGGCAAAAGCACAAAACCTTGGAAGGGATCTTCCTGGCTCCGGCCATCATCCTCCTCCTGCTGGGCTTCACCATGTTCAGCGTCTCCTTCGTTGGCATGGTGGGGAGCCTCAGGGACAACCGGATGCTGCTGAAGACGGTAAGGCCGTTACCACGCTCTCCGTGCAGCCCTCGGGATGGTCTGGGTGATCTCAAGGACGAAATTAATGTATTCTAACGAGTCACCACCACGACTTACAGCGATCATGTGCCCCTTCCTGGATTTAAATGCTTGCATGATGTGACTGCTCGGTGTTTTCAGCTCCGCCATGAAGCCAGGGGAGGGGTAACAGGGAGAGGATATATTTAATTTGCAGAGCTGGCACCCTAATTTCCCTGTTATCCACGGCTGAATGCCTCCCAACATCTGTGGGAAGTGCTGCTGCCTTCCTCCTGAGGTAACAAGGGAGTTATTTTTGGGGCTGAGATCCCATGTCTGGTGGAGCAAATTCTCCACCGTTACGTTTATTTTAGCCGTGACGATGCCAGTAGGAAATAGCTTTGTTTCCTTTTGCAAGGGAGTTCTTAGCAGAAGGAAGAACTACCTTTGAAGTCCAACCTGGAAGAGATCCAGGACACTAAGGCAAAGCTGTTCACTCCTACCCTGCTTTCCAGGGGTTTTGCTGGTGCGTTGAGCATCTGAACACCCGTCCTCCCTGCAGCTCATCTCCTGCCCTTGCTCTGGAGTAACACCTCTGCCTCCAGCAAGGAGCAGGAGGCTGCGGGGATTTATAAGCTGAATTATAAGCCGTTCCCTCCATTCAGATGAGGGAGAAGCTCTTCCATTACCTTCGGCCAGGGCCAGTGTCCCTTGATGAGCTCCGTGATGGCTCTGTTGGCTCTTTGGCTGCGTCTGATGCTCCCTCGGTGAGGAAGTTGCTTTTGGATGAATAATCCTTGCTGGTCCACGGAGCCTTCCTGCCAGCACGCACGTGCCTTCCATGCTAACGGTTTGCATAACACCTTCATCTCCCACTGGTTTGGGTTGATTGGTTTATTAAAATCAAACGCTCTGGGTAGCTAGTGCTCACTTGTACTGGCTTGCAATATTGCTTTTAAAAATCACTCAGCATTTGCATTTCCAATTAAGACAAATGGGAGCCCAGATCAGAAAACCAATATTGTCTTTGCGTCTGCATGAGCAGATGAAATTATCGTTGCTTTTCGATACGTCTGGTTTTGTGCCACCTGCGATAGGTGGTTGTTTGCGTTGCGCTTGAAAAGGTTGCAGGGATCAAAGCCGTGCAGTGAGGGAGCAGAGGAGGAGGTTTCCCATCAGATCTCTATCGCAGCGAGATACCGTCTGCTCTGTTTGAGAGCTGCCTCCTAACCCCGGGTGCTTGGAGGAGTCTCTAAGGGAGTGGCCAGAGACGTCCCGTCCAAGTGATACTTGTGGTGTTTAAATAGCCCTGATAGCTTGCTTGCTTAAAAATTAATTTTTACTTAATCCCCTGTCAACTGACTTTTTTCTTTCTATTCGGATGCTAAGTTATAACAGTGGGTGTTTGCCTGGACTCAGTTACACCTCTAACATATAACCCTCTTTTTCCTGTCCATCAGAGCAACTGGAAGCTCTGTATTTCTTTACGATCTAAGCCTAGACAATATTTTTCTGCCAAAGCTGAAGTTATGTTGCTTGTGGAGAACATTTCATCTTCTTTTTCGTTTGTCTGCTTTTAAAGCTACACAGTATTGTGTTCATTCTATCTAGGCTTATTCCAAAGACGGATAAGTACTTCAAATTTCCGATAATATTTTTCTTTCTGTGCTAATACTCATGAATCATGGCTAATACTCTGTTTCCACAACGCAGACCGAGTTTGGAAGTGGAAAATTGACACATCAGAGGGTAGGAAATCTCATCCTTGGAGCGACCCAGGGCGACAGAAACCCAAGCTCATTAACTGTATTTCACAGGTTGTCGGCTGAATCAATTCTGCAATGGGCACAGCTGAGAAAAAGAAATAATCCTGCCCTTTTGGGTTGGCTTTTTCTCCCCATGGATAGAAGCAGCTTCACGCCTGCCATGGGGAATAAATAAAACAACAGCCGTGCAAGTCATCACGCTCAATAACATTTGCATCCCTTTTGGCTAGGATCTAAGAAAGGGGATGTTTGTCTCGTGTGTCGAAATATGTTGTATTTCTGGGTGGTGGATTTTTAGGGTTACTCAGGGCTCCTCGCCTGCCTTTAGTTGGCTGCAGAGCAGCACAATTGGCCCAATACTACATTAGAATCATAGAATCATTAAGGTTGGAAAAGACCTCTAAGATCATCGAGTCCAACCGTCGACCCCACACCCCCATGCCCACTAAACCATGTCCCTCAGCGCCGCATCTACATGTCTTTTAAATACCTCCAGGGATGGTGACTCAACCACTTCCCTGGGCAGCCTGTTCCAATGTTTAACCACTCTTTCAGTAAAGAAATTTTTCCCAATATCCCATCTAAACCTCCCCTGGCACAACTTGAGGCCGTTTCCTCTTGTCCTATCGCTTGTTACGTGGGAGAAGAGACCGACCCCCCCCTCGCTACAACCTCCCTCCAGGTGGTTGTAGAGAGCGATGAGGTCTCCCCTCAGCCTCCTTTTCTCCAGGCTAAACAACCCCAGTTCCCTCAGCCGCTCCTCATCAGACTTGTTCTCCAGAGCCCTCACCAGCCTCGTTGCCCTTCTCTGGACACGCTCCAGCCCCTCGACGTCCTTCTTGTAGTGAGGGGCCCAAAACTGAACGCGGTATTCGAGGTGCAGCCTCACCAGTGCCGAGTACGGGGGCACGATCATGTCCCTAATTATTAATTACCTATTTTCTGGGAGCAGATAAATGAAGTGATATTTCATAGAATCATTTAGGTTGGAAAGGACCTTTAAGATCATCGAGTCCAACTGTTAACCTACCACTGCCAAGTCCACCACTAAACCACTATCCACTTCTGATAACGGATCCAGCCTAATTCCCAGTCTTGGAGCTGAAACGCTGTTTCCCCCCTGGATATATTCAGCGTGATGGGCATCAGCACGAGGAGGAGAGCTCGACAGCAGTGAAGCATTTTGGAAATGCTCTCGATGATGAGGTAAATAAGGGTGTTCCTTGCACAGGCATTGCACAGTTGCACAAATATGGGAGGTATTTGTGGTCTGCATGGAGGTGAAAACCATAATGCCGCCTCTTCTTGTAGGAAATAACATAGCAAGCTCATAGCAGACAAAAAAATGCACTTCAAGAGCATCTCTAAGAGTGTGGGTTTGCATGTCCACCTCTGGCTTGCTCTGCCACCTTGGATGAGCCATGGAGGACTTGCCCACTCAAAGGGATCGCAGGTGTATGTGGGAGCAACCTTGGATTAGTGTTTCCTGGTGGAGATGCAGTTTATCCCAGCAAAAGTGCTTTATCCTGGTAGCTTAGAACAGTTCCCCAGTGAGACTGGGCTGCACTGGAAAGACCGCTGCTGCTGGCATGGTTTTGTGGTGCTGAATTACTTGATGCTTTCTTGTGCTCTTACCTGCTCGTGGTTATATTGGCAAAACCGTGCGGCCAAGCCTGGACTTCCCCGTTGTGTTTATGTTGGAATTGTCTGTGGAATGCGTTAGCATTTCTATCCGTCACCCGAAAGCGGGTGCTCACACCGGGAATTCATAGGGGGTTTCACTGCGGGACGTCCTCTCTCGTGCAGCAGCCGCCTGGGGGTCGCTTTCATTTGTAGAATTTGTTTCACAGCAGTTTTCTGCTGAATTTTACCGGGAAAACTCTTGAAAATATGTTATTGGTTAGTGAGTTTTGTAATCTGTTCACCTTGAGGAGGAATCCGGTGGTGCAGGGACCACGGAGGAGGGAGCTCTGCCCTATGAGCCCCAAAAACGGGCTCAGGACAGACCCTGGAGATTGTGTCGTGAGACAGCATAAAAATGCCTATATTGATGCTGATGGAAAACTGATGGATGAATCCCTTTGGGCTCTTAGGAGATCGTGTGTGCAGATGTACTGCAGCTGCTCGAATGCCTGCACACGCGTTTTCAGGGAACCCAAGCTAACGATGAGCACAAAACCACCCCGAACTTCAAATCACTAATAAAAATTGACTTGTCTCTTCATCTAAAAATATGTCTTTTTAATCTGGAGAGCAGGAGATAAATTCCCCTCTATTTAGGAGAAAATACTTCCGTGCCCTACAAAAATTCACCAGATAGCACTTGACATTGACAACCTTTTTTTTTTTTACATGAAATGCAGTGGGTGTAGGTGCGGGTGTGTACGTGCTTGTTAAATCCTCATTCATCTCAGTTCCTTACTGCTGACAGATGGATTTTTATTTTCCTTAGCCCCCTGGACAAAAATCGACCAATATTTCTCTTGGGCAAAACAGTTAGGAAAGCCAGCCAGCTCCTAAATAGGCTGCTTGATATATTATTCCAATATCCCCCCCTGCAAGGTACGGCAAATTACATTTTGGCTTTAATCTTTTCCTTATCAATCTTATTCTCTTCAGTCATTACCTGTAATTGTCATGCACAACCACACAACTCTCACCCGTGTGTAAGCCAGATTATCAAGTCTTTAGTGATGTCTCTAATAACCCAAGCAAACTCTATTCAATAAAGCCGCTGCCTGCTTGCAATTCTCAAGTTTATTAGAAAAATTACAGGCAAGACCTGTGGGTTTTAGCTGCTGGCGTATGTAATTGGTGTTATGAAGACTTGTATTTACTAGATGGGTTAAGAGTTTCTATTTGGAAATCAAATTTCTTCTGTCACCATTAACTTTTGCAAGGCTTGAAGAACTGCAGATTGTCTGATGAAGATGCCTTGCCTTTGCTTTTAGGGAGTTCAGGGTGATTTAGCGAATAGACCGTAAAAATCAATATTTTTCTTGCTCAGTCAGACGGCTGGGGGGAGCTGGGATGCTTTGGTTTAGGAGCTGGAAATGCAATGGGACAGGCTGCTCCAGCAATCGCGTTTTGCAGTTGCGTATGCCCAAATTGGCTCCTCTTCATGGCTTTTTTAGAGCTGTTTTTGCTAGAAACGTATCATATCTTACTCAGCATCTCCTACCTGGGGGCTTGGGACCCGTGTGTTCATCCCATGGATACTTTAGCTTCCAAAAAGTCAGCAGAGCCCTGAATTTTCAGAGGCTGCTTCGATAGGGTTGATTTTATTTTATGCAGAATGGAAGAGAGATGAATGAGGGTCGAGGTAGGCCAAGAAATCCAACTTTCCCATTTTTCTTTTCCATTTGGTGAGCTTTTTGGGTTCCTCCTTTCCTGCCTTGGGTTTGCCCAAATTTGTCACCCAAGGCAGGATTTGACCTTGGCTTTGTGGCAGCGAGAGATCAGCTGCTGCAGCAGCTCTTTTGGCCTCTTTCAGGTGTTATAGATAAATATAACACCAACACAAATATATATATATATATTAAAAAAATACTGATATATATAAAAATGTATATTTATATCTATGCTGCTATTTCCAAATGTCAGCAACAGCAAGATGTGAAGAGCGAACTCCGGTGACCACCACCAGCTTCGGCATTTATTTTATTTGCAATTTTGTGTTTTTACCCTCAAGGTCGACCCACGACACGACTTCCCGAGCTGGGCTTGAAATGTGCCTTCCCCCTCCTCTCCAGCCCCTGATTGCACGTGTAAACAGAGAGATTAAACGCTGGAAAAGGGCAGATACGTCAGGTTTGAAGAGGGGAGCGAGTACGGCTGCGGGGAAATGGTTGGCAATCACAGAGCTATTGTGTGGATGGAGAATTGTCCTTCTCCTGGGAAGATAAATTCCCCCTCAAAGAGAGTCAGCTACTACAGCGATTTGAAGCTTGGGGGCCCTGAATAAAAGCAATCAGAATAACGCACGTGTGAAGGAGCACTTTGAGGTCTGAGCTGGTCCAAGCAGCTGGGCTTTTTTTTCCGATCGTGCAGAGAAAGGCGCAAAAATTACATGGAAAGCCTCTATCACAGCGGTGCCGTATAAAGCATCCCTCTGCCACATCGCCAGCACTAATTCGTTACCCTATAGCAGCCACTTAAAACCAGTTTTAAGTCAGAGGAGGTGAAAATACCAGTAAGTAGCACCTTCCCCTTATTTTTCTTCTGCGTTGGGAAGAATCGGGTGAAATAGTTTAAAAGAGTTAAATGTTTTGTGGGTGCATTGCTTGCACTTAAACCACGTGGATACTTGACTCGGGCAAATTCCTCGTGGTTTCATGGTGCTGGAAAACCTCTTGGTTGAAAGCAGAGGATTTGCATGGGTTATCCAGCTCATCCATTTACCCCAGGGCGTGCTCGCCTCCAGGCCAGCAAGAAAGAAACAGTCCCTTGAATGTTTGCAGTAAAGAGGTGAATTTCCAAGACCGGAGGGCTTGGGAAAGGCGTTGGGATGAACCCAAAGGCTCGGCATGATCCCCTGAGCATGGTGACCTCGGTGGTTGGAGGAATTTGGGGTGAATTCGGGCTGGCCTGGGTTTGCAAAGTTTGCAGCTGATGGCTGGAGGTGGGTTTTTCTGTCCCTGCAAAAGGAATGAGGGAGAACCGGGCGGTTTAGGATGCGGTGAAAAAAATGGGGTATTTATGGGCAGTATGGAAATTCCCTTCCAGAAAAAATTAAAGCAATTTCCAGCTGAAATGGGATTTGACCAGCATCTCCTTTAGGCTGTTTTTTGGCTATTTCTGCCCTCTTAGAGGATGAAGAAGGGGGAAGAGTTGCCCCTTCTGCTCTAGCTACAGCAAGAGAACCTGCTGCGTGTTTTTTCCCCTCGGTGAGATGCAGCTTTTGGAGAAGCGGTTGCAGGTTTTGGTTGCAAAAGGTGCAGGTTTTGAAGGTCAGGTGCATCCGACCTCCACCAAAGCGCGGCGTGTTATAAACCAGGGCAGCATCCATCGCTGGGGTGGCAGCCCTCGGTGGCTCTGGCAGTGTGGTGTGATGGATATCACGTTGAGCGCGGTGGAAAACTTGATCAGTAAAAGGCTCCTTCTGGTTACGGGTTTGCATGAGAAATGAAGCTGCATTTCTGTGTTTGAACTCATCTGGGGTTATAACCGCTGCTGCGAGGGAGGTCACCAGGCATTTTTCCACTTGCTTTTGTCTGTTTGCAGGGAAATTTTAGGTTAATTAGAGGATGCTTTGGGCAAAGCATCACTGCAAAACCCCATTTCTCTTTATGCTTCCTGGGGACCACGTTGGGGTCCGGGGTCCACTGCCCCGGGAGGGCTCAGCTCCCTGCATCCGCAGTGAAGAGTTTTCTCTGGATGTTTCAATATCAGCAGTTTTCGATGGTGCTGCTTTAACTCTCCAAAAAACAAATTCCTGATAATCAGCACGCAAATAGAGCCCGCTGGAAAAAAGCGATTATAGAAACTCCTTCCTGCAGAGGTTTGCTCGGGGATCTGCATGCGTTTCTTTTTTCTTCCTAAGCCCGCTGATTATATAGCGCGCTCTGATTGCGGGCTCTCTAAACAAAAACACCACTTTCTTGATTTTTTTCCTGCTTAGCTGCGCAGAGGGGTGGATAAATGAGGAGGGTCTGACATTTGCGCAGCAGCGAGTGTTCGGGATTGCCGGGGGAGCTGAAAACATCCCGGACCCGGGAGCAAAGGCTTCGAGTGAAAGGAGGAGAGTCCCAGCTTTGTGCTAGGGACCGGATCCGATGCGAAAGGGCTTTGGAGCAGGCAGGTACCGATGCTTCCCATGGGCAGCCTTTCATGCTCCCTATTTGCGTAACGAGCATCCGCAGCCTTCTCGTGGGTGGGACGGACCTGCAAACCCTCTAACACCCAAATCCCAAATCCCCCCAAAATACAGTGAGAAAAAGCCTTGCAGGGACCCTCCAGCGCTTTTTACCCAGCTTTCTGTGTCTAATTTGTTCTCCTTTAAATCTGTGGCTTTCAACCCATTTAATTATTATTATTTCATTTGCTTGAGACAAAGTAGGAAACCCCAGGGTGGCAGAAGGAGCTTTGTGCAAGAAATCGTGGCTGATGTCCCCCGTTAAGGGTTGCTCACCTCTTGGCTGGGGCTTTTTAATCACCGCAACGTGCTTTAAACAGGGATTTGCTTGGCCCAGGTTTGGCTCTGAGGGGGAAGAGGGGGCTGGAGCCCTGGGGGAGTTAATGATTCTTTTGCCACGCTAATTATTGGCACTTTCACGCTGAATTTCTTGCAGTGTCCCCATTCACCATCTTTCTAGGAGCAGCTTGGGAAGGTTTTGCGAGCAGCAAAAAGCATACTTTATTATTCCCAAGCCTCATACCTTGAGCACGGCCAGCAAACTCCCAGCGTGTTGCATTCCTTTCCTTGGTGCTCGCCCCTTTCTTTTTTAATCGCATCACCAAATTAGCCATTGCAATAACAACAGCCACCCTTGGCAGTGAACTAGTGGGGCTTCACAGCTTCTGGAAAGCCTGGTAAAGGGCTGATGTTACAAACTCCTGCCAAAAATCCTCCAAGCGTGGATTATTTATGGACATCCCTAGAATTACTTACCTTCTCGATATGAGTTTTTAATAAATGAAAGATATCTCATGCTGCATTTTTACTCCCTAAAGAGAACTGCTGGTGGTTCCCCAGCATCCCTCAAAGTCGATGCTACCCATTGCACGATGAAGAGATGCTGGTGAGCACCCGAATAAGGCTGAGGAGAGGTTTTTTGCAAAATCCGAGGTGATATTAATAGCATCCAAGTGGTTTAATCTGCATTAGGAGTTTCCAGTGAATTGCCTGGTGCTCATTAAAGGGTTGAGCCGATTGTGCCATTGAAATGTTTTTCCTGACTGGGGGGAAAGCAACAGGCACAGAGATCTTTGAAAAGAGGTGAAATTTGATTGCGAAATTTGATTGCTTGGCCCTCAAACTCTGAACTAAATTAGATTTGAAAGGAGCCGTTGCTCCTGGAGCTGGATGGAGGGGGGCACTAAGAGGTGACATCCATCCCTGTTCATAAAAACCTCCTTTTCTTTGGGTTTTTGGGAACATGAGCATGTTCTAGCTGCAGCATCCGTCCTGGTCTTGAGATGGGAGCGGAGGGTAAGCTATAGCCAAGGAAGGGTTAACAGCAGCCAAAAATGGACCCAGCTGCAGGCTATAAAAGCCCAAAGGGGGGGGGGGGGGGGGGGGAGGGG